>NC_080854.1:38940017-39245767 GCF_030435755.1 Ochotona princeps
TGACTGCTGAGGGCGAGCCCGTGGGTCCTAGACGGCCTTGTCCACATGCTGGGGTGAACCCATGGGCCCCGGACGGCCTTGTCCACATGCTGGTGGCGAGCCCATAGGTCCTAGGTGGCCTTGTCCTCATGCTGGGGGTGAGCCTTTGGGCCCCGGGCGGCCTTGTCCACATGATGGGGGTGAACAGTGGGGGAACTTCCTTTTTCCAGAGAGCCCCCCCTCACCACATGACAGCCCCAGACTTGGTGAGAAAGGAGCCACCCACCTTGGCAGGAGCCAATATTTGCATGACATTTCAGCAGTTGGGAGTGATTCCCCAAGTTTCTGGGATGCTCCCAATGGGGACACAGACATGAACCTTGTACCCATTGCCTGCCACACCCACGAGGCATCCTGGTGACTGAGCTCTGGACCCAGGCCACCGAGTGTGTCCTAAGTGTCTGCGGCAGCTACAGCGCCCAGGGCAGAGGCCAAGGGACCTGTCCAATCCCTGGGCACCCACCTCCTGCTGTCGTGTGACTTGGGCTGTTGTGCGCTGAGTTCATACATTTCAACTCACAAAGACTTCTCGATTCATTTGAAAGAGACAAGCTCTTTTGTCGCCCCCCAGATGGCTGCAGCAGCCGGCACCAGGCCGGGCCAGGCCACTTCCTGGGGGTCTCCCATGGGGGGCACTTGGACCATCAACTCCTGGCCACATGGGAGCAGTATCCGCCCCAGCAGCGCACATGGGATTCCATGGGGACAGCCACCCAGCCCTGGGCTGCGTCCCCTCTTCTGAGCATGTTTGTCCATTTGTGTCCACCACTGTGTCATCTGGAGCCTTGTAGCCCACTGGGTCTCAGCCCCCACCTTCCACCCTTTCCCTCTTAGCCGCTGCAGGACTCCGGTGCCACTGTGCTGTCCCCAGCCCTGGAAGGCCCCTGCAGGCCAGGCTGCTCTGCCGTGCTGGAGCAGGGACACCCTGGATGATGGCGAGGAAAGCCCTGGCGCTCAGAGCCAGCCCCAAAGGGCCCCTGCAAGCACCCATTTGCCATGGCAGCTTCAGAGGACAGCATGTGCCCTGGCTCAGCCCTCACAGGGGACACCCCTCCACCCTGCTGCCCACAGTCACCTGCCCTGCACCCTTAGTGTCCACTGCAGAGCGGAAGCTTGCAAAATGGAGATCTGACCTGAGACCACCAACGGAGCTGGAGGCGTGCAGCACCCAGGGGCTCAGAGCTCCTGGCCCCAGGGAGCTTGTACGCATCTGAAAGCCACTTGGGCTGCAGTGGTGAGCAGTGGGGTCTGGTCTCACACCACGGGCTCCCCATTTTCCTTGGACCCTTCAGCATGCTGAGGGCCCTGTGCCATCCCAGAGGACACCCTGGCACCCTGGGTAGGGGTGAGTGGAGATGGAGAAGCAACAGGCACACCAAGTGGGCAGACAGTGTAATTAGGTCGCTCCCACAGCCCTCCCACTCTGTAGGCCTGCTGCCCTACAGCCTCAGGCCCCTTCCGGCCATGTGGCCTTCCACCTCCTCTTGGCCCTGGCCAACAGCTGGACCAGTGCAACACCCGGGATCCACAGTGCCGGCAACAAGCAGAGGAGCGCGCAGGTGGCCTGCACCCAGTCGGGATACAGCTTCTCCTGGCGGGTGGGAAACTGCTCCTGTGGGAAGGGGGAGCCTTGAGTGGGACCTACAGGACATGCAGGGCAGCCACGCCCCTAATTGATGGAAGGGTCAGCACCACCCCCCCAACTGTGCCTAGGGTATCAAGTGACCCCTGCAGATCACCAGCCCTGCCCTGTTGGCTTCCGCCTGTGGTTGTCTGGAACACCTACGTAGTGGGGGTTCCAGGCTCGGTAGCTTGGCGGCCTCTGGGCCAGGAGAATGAGGTAGGCCAGAAAGATGCTGAACAGAAGCAGGGGGCTTATCACCAGCCAAGAGGCCCGCCAGTAGAGGCCCGGCCGCCGCCCCGTCATCCAAGTGATGTCCTCACAGAAGCTGCGGGAGAGATGGGGCCTGGTGACCTGGGGGCGGTCTGTGGCCCTACCCCCACGGCGTCCTGGGAGGGCCACTCACCGCCACAGGCCGTAGACGTACACGACCCCCACCACCTCGAAGAAGGCGAAGACGATGAGATTGAGGGAGGCCACATAGCTGTCGAAGACCTCCAGCCAGTAGCTTCCCGACTGCAGCGTGAAGCAGGTGGAGGCCAGCAGGCAGGCCAGGCAGGCCAGGCCTGGGGAGAGGGCGGGCGGTCTGCATCCTGCCTCTTGACCCCCACCCTGAGTGTGAAGATAGCAGAGTTGCCCACGGAGGGTGGAGGGCAGGCTCTGCAGGCCCTGACCCCTTACCAGTGAGAGCCTCCTTGGGGACCCCTCTGGGCAGCAACCCCATGTCCAGGAGCGGCGTGACGATGCTTTCCATGTTGCCGAACATGGATGACAGCCCCAGGGTGAAGAGCATCCCGAAGAAGAGCACAGCCCACACTGGCGCCCCGGGCATGTGCAGTGCCGCCTCGGCGAACACGATGAAGGCCAGGCCGGGGCCTGAGGCACTCTGCAACCCGGGAGCTCGCCGTAACGTGTGCACCTTCAGAAGCTCATGGTGGGCTCCACACCCCCACTTAGCCCCACCCTGCCTTGGATAGCTCCAGCTGCGGCCCGCCCCCTCGTTGTAAGGAGCCTGGGCAGGCAGGGACTCCAGGACACAGCCTGCATGGTCAAGACCATGACCACACAGGCTGTGTGCAGTCCACCCGGCCCCAGGCCTGCTGGACGGGGCTCTATGGGATGCAGGGGCAGGGTTTCATCTGGCCCCATGTGC
Organism: Ochotona princeps; assembly: GCF_030435755.1. Taxonomy (NCBI): domain Eukaryota; kingdom Metazoa; phylum Chordata; class Mammalia; order Lagomorpha; family Ochotonidae; genus Ochotona; species Ochotona princeps. The sequence continues at coordinate 38,942,831 of NC_080854.1, forward strand.
CTGGCCTACCACCTGGACCCACGGGGAATGCGGTGTCTGGCAGGCACTACCTTGTCCAGGAAGTCCTCCAGGTGGCAGGTGCTGAGGGGCAGCTGAGCCAACCTCTCTGGCTGCGTGGCATTGAGGTGCGTGAGGACGGCTGTGTAGTTGGCCCTGGAGATGCTCTGCTCCGGGAGGTCAAACCCATTGATCAGGCCGAGGATGTTCCTGCGGAGACGGGACGCGGAATCTGGGCTGGACACACCCTACACCCCAGGCCCCTGCGAGCATGTGCATGGCAGGTACATGTGTGAGGGCCACGTGCTTGGTGGGTCCACCAGCACCCCTGGCCCCAGAGCTGGAGTCCCTTCCCACTCTGCAGGAATGCCTGTGGGCATCGCCGTTGTCCCATGGGGGCGCAGAGCTGCCCAGCCAAGGCCATGGCCACTGACAGACCCTGGAGCATGTGTCAGGACGCTGGGCCAGCCCTAAGCTCACAGTGGCTGCCCCCCTCCATCCTGGGGCTGCATGGGGCTGGCACTGTCTGCCATTGGGCTTGGGCCCAGACTCCCCACACCCCGTCAGGGCCTGTGCACAGTCCTCTTGCCTGAGTAGAGGTTCTTGGGGGAGATGGCTGCCAGGTGATGCATGTGTCCACTGGATCCCGGCAGCCACCCTGGTGGGAGCCAACTCCTCACCTGTCCAGGCACTGCCTGTGGTCGTTGGTGGCCTTGAAGCCCATGACAGAGAAGATGGTGATGGAGGCATACACTGAGGTCAAGCTGTTCACCAGGGAGATGGTCACTGCATCCTTTGCACAGTCGTTCCTGGCATGGGGGCTGCACTCAGGGCCACTGTGAGCCAGGACGGTCCCTGCTGGCTCCCTCACATGAAGCCAGCAGTATTGATGGCTGCCTGAGACCAGCTATGGCTGGGGTCAGCACTGGTGGCCCAGTGTGCCCCAACAATAGCCAGGCTTTCACATTCAGCCATTTCTGGACTGAATGAGCTGCTCACAACCTGGATGATTTCCCTGTGATGCTACTGGAAGCTTCTAGAGCAATGGACTAGGGGTATCATCCCGATTGTGCCCCAGAACACCCATATGCAGCATGAGATCCCCACACACTGTCCACGCTGGGCCACCAGGGCCCTTGTAGTACCCCAGGTCAGCAGACCCCTCCTGCCCCCCACTGGCCTTGCTGGCTGACAGAACATCATGGCACCAGGCCGCTGCCTACCTGGGCGGGTTGTAACTGGCGAAAGCAATGTGTCCACCAAAGGCCAGGGACAGTGAGAAAAAGATCTGGGTGGCTGCATCCAGCCACACCCGTGGGTTCTGGAGACTTTCCATCTGGGACAAGTTGGGGAGAGCCTGGCTCACGATCACAGCAGTGACTGGCCCTTCTGGGACCTTCCCAGGCAGCCCTGACTATTCTAGCACATTCTCCAGGGCTCTGACTTCCAGACATTCCCTGTGTCCTCCAGCTCACACTTTTGAGCAGTGGTACCCAGAGCTGCTCAGAACGGGTGCCAGGAGGGGTGTGATGCCCTGACACTGTTGTGTGATACAGCCAGCAAGCTGTGGTCCCACTGGGTGCATGGGAGGATATGACTGGCACTGTGCCTGTGCTCACGTGTAACTTTAGCTGAGTCCTACATGGGGGACATGCACCCCATGGCCCCATTTGTCCACTACTGGGGACCTGGGCAGACCACAGTCCTCCCTGGGCTCTTGTAGGTGTCTTGGGGGTGGACTGCAGCCCTGGCTGTCCCTCGGATGCTGGGCAGTGAATGTGGACTTCCAGGAAGAACAGGGCTCTGAGGAGAAGCCCCTTGGCTCTGTGGCTCTGCTGACCGCCTCTGCCCAGCAAGGTGCTCCCCACCCCTGTCTGCATCTGGAATTCTCCCTGTGACTTTGGAACCCAGAGCCTCCTCTCAGCCTCACCGGACAGGGGAGGGGTGAGTCCTGGGGCCACTTACATTGGGGGTAAAGAGGTAGAGAAGTCCTTGTGTGGCGCCGGGCAGCGTGAGGCCACGGACGAGGAAGATGGTCAGCACCAGGTATGGGAAGAGGGCGGTGAAGTAGATGGCCTGGGCAGGGGCCACGAGGGGACATGGCAGCGTCACCTGCCAAGCCTCTGCCACCTGCAGGCTCTGCACTGCGTACTGGGCGGGTTCAGGAGGGGGAAGGGCCCCGGACCCGCTGGGCTGGCCAAGGTAGCACCAGCACTCAGGACAGGCAGGGTTCCCTCCCCAGGCAGTCCCCTGTCCTGCCCTTAGCCCATGGCCCCTCCTCCCACCCTGCTGTCCCCAGCTGGCCACATGCAGAGCTGTGCCCCCTCCGCCAGGTCCTTCCTCACCAGCTGTCCTGCCTCCCACTCAGGCCAACCTCACAGAAGCTTCCAGGTGACCTTGATAGGACTGCACGGTAGCCCTACACTAATGGGTCTGGTCAGCAGCTCTGGCCTCAGCACGCGGGAAAACGGGATGCTAGGTGGAGTGGCCTGCTCCAGAGAAGGGGGCATGAGGAGACCACTCTCCCATCTCTCCATAGGACCACACGTGGTTGCACATGGAGCCCATGTCCCTACACGCAGAGCACATACATCACAGTGTGACCACACAGATTCACAAGGAGCACACGTCACCAGGAAGGGCCTCCCTTGGGGCCGCCAGCCTCGTTGTGGGCCTTCCCTCCTCGGGCAGCTCCCCTGACACTTCTAGAAGAGTCTCAGATGCCCCTACCGCCTCAACCAGCAGCTTGGTCAGCGCAGAGCTGGACAGGGCACCCCTGCACTGTCCGCTGTTCAGGAGGAACAGCCCACAGAGGACGGGCAGCGCATCGGGTTGCACCCACTCCTGGTGACCACACAGACCCACGGTGACTGGCAGAAGGCGTCCGACCAGGCTGACAGAGCAAGACTAGATGCCCCCAGAGTGGCTGCCAGGATGGGTGATGGTCCCGTGAGGGCCTAGGCAAGATGCAGCCGCAGGATGGCTCCAGCACAGGCTGGCCCTCGGAGCCTCAGGGTGAGGAAAGCTGGCAGGGCCCCTGGAGCAGCCCCCACACCTTGCCAGTGCTCTCGATGCCTCGGATGACGCACAGGTAGACCACAGCCCAGCAGGTGGACAAGCAGACAAGCAGCCGCCACTGGATGGTGCCACTGTCAGCGACATCGGCCGTGACGTTCAGCGTCTGCCGGTACCAGAAGTAGCTCACGGCGCTGCTGTGCCGGCACTCCTCCACCAGCCCTGCGGCAGGGGTGTGTCGGGGACTGTAGCAGAGGCTCAGGCCTTGCCCCGGTCGCCCTGGGCGGCTTCCTGTGCCGCTGCAGTCCATCCCGGACTGAGCTGGCAAGGAGGGCCAGCGCTTCCCTGTGTGTAAGTGTGTGTCCACCCCAGCCCGGCCCCTCACCTGTGCGGTTGAGGTCTGGCGGGCAGGAGCTCCAGGGCAGCGGGTGCTGGAAGGAGTTGAGAAAGTACCAGAACACCCAGGTGAGGATGGTGTTGTAGTACAGGCTGATCAGAAAGGACACGGTGAAGCAGCCCAGCCCTGCAGAAGGACGGGGCAGTCAGCCTCCACCCAGGCCGCGGGGGCTTCCTCCAGAGGGTCAGTCCACTCCCCACGCCCCAGGGGCACTGCCTGCCCTGCCCCCACGGGTGGCCTACCCACTCCACCCAGGTAGGGGGAGATGGCTGTCCACACCCCCATGCTGCCCCTGCGCAGGCGCTGGCCAATGGCGAGCTCGATGTGGAACAGCGGAATCCCCTCGAAGACCAGGGCGATGAAGTAGGGGATGAGGAAGGCCCCTGCAGGACACAGGGATGGTGGTCAGGGCCGCAGCCTGGGACTCTGCATGTGTGCTGGTGCAAGCACACTCTGGGCAAGCTGAGTGGATGTGTATCCAGGGTCCTCGGGTCAGGCAGGCATGGAGGGAGCCCCGAGCAGTTGTCCAGGCTGCCCCAAGGCCATCGGGTCCCAGGCGGAACCTCAGCTGGAGGCTGTGTGAACCACAGAGGGAAAGCCAGAGGAGGCCATTGCATGGAACCAAGGGCAAGAGGGCGGACATCTCTGGCTGCCCTCCCACACGGCCCTGGGCCTAGCAGCCATTCCGGAGTCTCATTCTTCCCTTTGAGCACTCTAACCCAGATGAGCCTGTGGACTCCTTCCCTTATGGCACCCCCAGAGGCCTCCCTGTGCAGTCCACAAGCTCCCTGCCTCCCGTGCTTTGTGGGGGCCTAAGGCACATCACACTTCTGTGTGGAGCAGGACCAGGGGCTCCCAAGAGACCTGGAGGTGGCTTCCAGTGTTGTGCACACATGTGACCACTGCAGGTGAACCCCATGTTTGTGTACTGGGGACCCGGCTGTCCTGAGTGAGGTCAGGGAAGCCAGGGGCCCCCTGGGCCAAGCAAGGAGTCTGGGCAGACACCCACACCCCACCTGTGGGTTCTTGAGTCCCTGGGCTCAAACACCCGGGCTGTGGGCTTGTCCGCGCAGGGGCCCTAGAGCCCTAGAGCCTGGATGTGGCAAGTCTCACCTCCCCCGTGGGTCTGGCACAGGTACGGAAACCTCCATATGTTGCCGAGCCCCACGGCGAAGCCCACACAGCTCAGCAGGTACTGCAGTTTGTTGTCCCACTTGGGCCGCTCGTCCTCCTGTGTGTCCACAGCCGGGGCTGGCCCCGGGGCCTGAGCCATGCCGCCAAGTGGCTCTGGGCAGTCAGAGGGCCTCACTGCGCCTGAATACTCAGCTGGATTGGCGCCTGGGAACCACCCTGGCGCTCTTGCCTTTATTTAAAGCGAAGCTGGGAGCCCGGTTAATTGGTGACCGGGGGTCCGGCACTGCCCGCATCCCCACCCCCTCCCACGACGTATCCAATGCCAGCTGCTGGCCTGGGGCCCTGTCACGGCTTTGTGCTTCCTATTGGGGACACTTGGGCACACTAGTTTGTGAAGCTACTGACTCGTGACGACAGACACAGGCTCCTGGGTGACAGGGCCCGTCCCCAGTTACCCAAGGTGGCCACATTCTGCTGAGCTCACACCTAGCAGATGCCTCAACATCTGGGACAGTCTATTAGGGACCCTTTCCCAACAACCTTCACAGCCACATGCTCTCCTTGGTTTCTGGCGCCATGCAGGTCACCATGGAGTCAGGTGTCTGGCCACTTGTTGCCCTGATGGCCATGACCTTCCAGCACTCGGGCGGCCACTCCCAGAGCAGGCCGTGCTTGTCTCTCAAGCAGCTCAGGGGTCTGGGTACAGCTTTCTGGCCAGTCCCACATATGCCCGTGTCCCTCTCTGAATTTGCTCAGAAGGGGTCCCCACCAGGTGCTATGGCCCCCCATACCACAGCCCAGTTGGGGGGTCCTGGTGTGGAGGCCATGTCCACACCAGACGCACAGCTCTGCAGTGGCTAGGGTTGGGTAGTCCTGCCTGAGCTTGGCCATGAATCTCGGGGTATCTGGGTTCTCCTTGGGGACCCTCCGTGGGTCAGGTCCAGCATCTGGCCCACCCCCAGCATGAAGCCTTCTGTGAGCAATCCTGGCACTGGCCCACCAGGGAGAGGAGCTGCCGCCGCTGAGGCCCCTCCCCCATGCCCATCCAGATACATGATTCTGGCCGAGAGCTCTGGACACTGCACACAGAGATGTATTTAGACAGGGATACACAATGCCCACACACCTGCATGGCCAGCAGGACTACATGGCAGTCAGAATGCCCAGTCACCCTTACCCTGAGGCCTGTCTGGCATGTACATTTGGACAGAGCCAGGCCTGGGTTGCCATAGGGCAGCCACGGGGGCCTTCCCCTGACAGGGAGTTGGAAATCAAGGCAGGGTCCTCCAGTAGCTGGGGCTTCTGTCTTGTGCCACCCTGGTCGGCTGGGACTGTGCCGGGTGTCACCTCCCACTGGCTGGTGAGGATCCAAGTCCACTCCAGGGCGAGTGCTGGCTCCTATGTGTTGGTAGACATCATGGACGCCTGGGTGTCAGGCTGAGCTGTGAGCCAAGCCCCGAGTTTCACAGAGGGGCTACAGCTTGGACCTGTAGGGGCTGCGTGGTCCTTGCAGGTGTCCAGCAGGCCGCAGCACCCTTGGTGGCCGAGGCCAGGGCCGAGTTACCCTGTAACTTCCATCTCCTGGCATCTGGCTAAACATTCACAGCTGAGTCCCACCAGGAAGCAGGTGGTTTTGGTGGGCAGGCAAGCAGGTGGGGTGGCACCACAGGGCTGGCACAGTAGATTACATAGCTGAGTGTCCACTGAGCTGCGGGCATGGGGGCTCACCAGGGACTGACCAGTCCAGGCACTGGAGGATGTGGCTCCTTCTCCTGGAAATCCACAGTCAGTCAGGGGCTTGGTCTTCCAGTTAAAGGGAGCCTTGAGTCCCTAGGCCAAGGGCCAGCAGCTAGGGCACCGGGGCAGCATGGGGGCTGGGACATGAGAGTGATGGTAGGGGCCAGACTCCCCACTCCGCTCTTGGTGTTCTGGGACATGCAGGGCACTAGTCCTGAGCTGCGTCATGTCCCTGAAAGGTGACTGGGCAATGGTGGACATGTGCACCACGAACAGGCCGACAAAGACACGTGTGCACCTGCACACACATGCATGTATGAACAAGCAGTATGTGTACATGCAGTCACACAGTGCAGGCAATCTACATGCATGCAAGTGCAGCTGCATAACCCATACAATGCACTACACATGTGTAAATGTACATAACAGGTCAGCATGCATGCATGTACCCACAACATGCTTTCACATGCACATCTAGGCACACCGACATGCACATACTATCATGAACTCACATGCAAATACATGCACTGGAGAAACATACATCACATACAAAGGAAAGCACACAATGCATAGCACTCCTGTGTACTCAGGCTAATGCACACAAGCATGCAATGCTCACACACGCATGTGTGTACACACACAGCACACTGGACACACACATGGTTTACCACAAGCATGATACATGGACTGCCACACAGATGGCCTGGCTGGCACCAGCACCCTGCGTGCCTTGGGCTGGGCACCTCAGGACTTGAGGTCCCCATTCACAGACACCATGGACTGCGTGCTGACCAGTCCCTGCTGGTCCCCTGACTGCTGGCAGCGGTTCCTGATGAACGTGTAGATGGCAAAGCCAGGGATGATGAGGCTGGGCACCCCGGCCACGACGACCACCACCACGTACACCCAGGCCGGGTACGGGATGTTCTGGGGGCGGGGAAACTCCTCCTGTGGGGGGAAGCACAGCAACATGAGCACACACGGCCCCCGCCCCGCGAGCTCACCCACGGGCAGCCTGGGCACTCACGTAATTGGGGTTCCAGACATTGTATGTTAGCTGCTTGGTGACTTCCACCACGAAGTAGAAAAAGAAGATGACCAGCATGAGGAGCGGGCTGACCACCCGCCACATGACCTGCCAGAAGATGTTGGGCTTATGGCCAATCATGAACTCAACGTCCTTGCTGAACCTGCAGGCAGAGGCCGACATCAGTGTTGGGGGACCCAGGACGTCAGACACTGCTGGGTAGTGAGCGCTGCCCTCATGCCAAACCCTTCCCCTTGGGAGAGCTCCTGGCCACACACCGGCCAGCTCTGCCAACACTCTCCCAGCTGGCGAGGCCGGATTGTGCAAGGAGTCTGCAACCAAGAGCCAAGCCACCAGACAGGCCCCATCTAAACCTTCCAGCAGGCCCCAGGGTGGTGCCCAGGTGAGGCCATGTCTGGGGTTGGACGGTCCTACATCCTCTGAGCTCCCCGCTGTTGGCAGGGACCAAGACAGTACGGATGGGTGCCACCATGAACCAATCCAAGGCTCTCCCAGAATACACCCAAGCAGCCCTGGAGCCTTCAGCAAGCACCACCCACCAAGACTATCCCTTCCACTGCACATGCTCAGAGGACACGCAGTCACGCACACCTATCCTTCACAGCTTTGCCCACACCTGCCCCTGCACACCTGCGCTCACACCTGTGCTCACACCTGACCCTGCACACCTACGCTCACATCTGTCCCTGCACATATACCCCCACTTACCTGTGCCCACAGGGACTCAGACTGGCTTCTAGGGGAAGCCCCACCTCTGAAGGGTCCCCTAGGCTGCTCCCCCTGCCCACAGTCGCCTGCTCTCACCTGTCGATGCCGTATATGTAGGCAACCGCAAACATCTCACAGAAGGCAATGATGAGCAGAGGGATGGAGCCAACGTAGTTATCCAGCAGGGAGAGCCAGTACTGGCCTGAGTTCAGCGAGAAGACGAAGGCCAGGAGGTAGTTCACCAGGCAGATGAGGCCTGCAGGCGGGAGAGAGCAGGGTGGTGCCATGCCCTGCCCCGCCCCTCAGGGCCCCACCCATCACACACACACACACACACACCTGTAAGCAGCTCCTTGGGCCACTTGGCAGGGACCACCTTGAGGTCTAGCAGGGGCACAGCCACACCCTCCATGTTCCCAAACATGGACGAGAGCCCCAGGCAGAAGAGCATGACAAAAAACAACACCGACCAGAGTGGGGACACGGGCATCTTGATGATGGCCTCTGTGAAGACGATGAAGGCCAGACCAGTGCCCTCCACGCCCTGCAAATGGCACAGCTCAGCCCCACAGCCACCTGGCCATGCCAGTGCATGGCTGAGCCCAGGCATGGGAGTGGGGGGTCCCACCTGCCCACCCACACGTGGCCAGGACCTGCCTCAGAAAGGAAGGTGTTCAGGTCACAGTTCTGGAAGGAGAGCTGGGCGTAGGCGGCGGGGTCCGAGGCATTGCACCAGTGCTGCATCTCAGCGAAGTTCTCCTGTGTCACGTTGCCCTCGGGCAGGTCGAAGGCATTGATGAGGGTCAGGATGTTCCTGCAGAGACAGTGGGGTGAGTGGGGTGAGGTAGGGGTTGGATCAGAGGGCCAGGGACCAGGGTTGCGGGGCCCGGCACGCACGTGCTGAAGCAGTCATCATAGCGCTCCGTGGCACGGAAGCCGATGATAGAGTAAACGACGGTGGCCGCAAACACGGAGGTGAAGCCGTTGATGACGGAGATGATCACCGAGTCCATCTCAAAGTTGTTACTGTGGACACAGTGGCCAGGCCCCTTGTTGGCTTGGCATCCAGGCTCACAGAGCCCGGCCTGCGGCGCCCCACCCCCAGCCTGCTCCTACTGGGGACCCCAAGAGAGGTCGAGGGGCCAGAGCTGTTGTCACCCAGGCTCTGCTTCCAATCCCAGCTGCCCCTCCCCCACCTTGGAGAGCTGTGGGGTCATGGATCCTGATTCGGCTCAGCCCTGAGGTGGTGGGCCCCCAGGGGTTACCCTGGGCCTCCAGGGCCTCTGTAAAGGTCTGAGGGAGGGACACTCCCAGAAACACAAGACTGTCCTGGAGTCTCCCCATACCCGGCGACCACAGCAGGCACACAGCCCTCCCTGGACCCAGGGGACCTCAGAGTTCTTAGTCAGCCCAGCACTGGGAGCATACCAGTAGGTTCCCAGGCCTGTAGCCCAAGGTCAGGCCATGCGACCAGAGACCTGGCCTCCACAGACCCAGTCTTGGGCAGGGCTGGTTTGGGCAGTCCTGTTGGGGATGTGGGCCTGTTGGAGAGGAATCGCTTGGGCCAGGTACAGCCTGGAACCAGGACCTTGCTATGGTGGGGGCTTCACAGCCCCTTGTGCCCCTGGGCACCTGTTGCACCGAGGGTGAGCTGGTGCTTCGTGGGGAAGAGGTGTCGTTGGAGGGCTGAGCCCACGAGCATCCTCAGAGTGCAGAGAGGAGCCAGTCTGCCCGGAGTGGCAGTGGCCAGGATCCCCAACGCCCACAGAGATGGCAAGGCCTCCCACCCAGAGCCCTCCACTCACTGCACTGAGTTGTAGCTGGAGAAGGAGATGAGCCCACCGAAGGCCAATGAGAAGGAGTAGAAGACCTGCGCACCCGCATCCAGCCAGGTGACCGGGTTGGCCAGCTCAGTGACCTGTGGGAGCGGGGCGGCCGTCAGGCAGGGGTGTGGGGAAGTCAGGAACTGGCAGTGGAGTGTGCCCAGGCTGAGGAGGACAGGGGTCCAGGACTCACATTGGGCGTGAAGAGGAAGGCAATGCCATTGGTGGCGCCCTTCAGCGTGAGCCCGCGGATGAGGAAGATAGTGAGCACCAGATAGGGCAGTGTGGACGTCACATACACGGCCTGGGCGGGGGTCACAGACGCAGAAGGCAGGGGTCACAGACTCAGCCTGGAATCAGGGGTGCTCAGGAGCCCTCCTCGCCCGCCAACCTGCAGAGCACCTTTCCGGTGGTCTCAATGCCGCGGATGGTGCACACGTACAGCACGCTCCAGGAGCATGTGACGCAGAGCAGGACCCACCACTGCAAGGAGCCCGAGTCGTTGATGGATGCTGACGTGTTGAGCGTCTCGCGGTACCAGAAGTAGTCCACAGAGGAGCTCTGGGCGCACTCCTCCACATAGCCTGGGGTGGGCACACAGCAGAGGGGAGTGGGAAGAGGTGGGCTCCAGGCCGCCAATAGGAGGGGACCTGGGTGTGCTGCCAGGTGCTGGCTCTGAGGACATGTACACACATACAGCACGTACAAGCCTACATGTGCACTCACACACGTGTAGACACACATCACATGCAAACCTATGTGTATGCTCACACATATAAGCTACACATGGTATTACAAGCCTACATGTGCGCTCACACGTGTGTAGAGCACATGCAAGCCTACATGTGTGCTCGCACACATGTATGCCACACACCGCACATACAAGCTGACGTGTGCACTCACACACGTGTAAACCACACAGCCCCCATGCATCCTGGTTCTGAGCAGTCTCTCCTCCTGCTGCCTTGGCAGGATGTTTTGGGATGGGAAGCTGTCTGGTGCTCGCGGCCCCATGGGCTCCTCTGGGGCCCTGCCTGTCCCAGGCACCCTGGGCACCCACCTGTGTGGTTCTGGTTGAGTGGGCACTGGCTCCAGGGCAGCGGGTCCTGGAAGGAGTTGAAGAAGTACCACAGGATCCAGGCGATGATGGTGTTGTAGTACAGCCCCACCATGAAGGAAACCAGCATGGCCGTGATGCCTGGGGGGAGGGGCTACGTCCTGCAGGCTGCCACTGCCTGCCCACTGGGAAAGTGGGCAAGGTAGTCCGGCTCTCGGCAGGGAGTTATCAAGGTGCTGCCTGGGGGCTGGAGCCAAGCCTTTCATGGGATGTCTGCCCCCTCCCCCAGGGCAGGGCAGAGGTCACAGGTGGGCTAGCTAGGAGGGCCAAGGTGTATGCCATGGTGTGGACTTACAACCAAACCGAGTGAGATGTGAGACAGATGGGCAGGGGAGAGGCAGAGAAGAAGAGAGGGAAAAAGGGGGAGGGGAGACACAGCCAGAGGGAGGAGGCCTTGGCTCCAGGAGCTCTGTCCAATGGACCCTGGCCTCTGCCCCTGTTCCAGGTCTCCAAGCAAGAGCTGCCCATCACAGAGCCAGTAAATGAGTGACCATGGGGCTGCTTGGTGTGGGAGTGGATGGACAGCAGGAGCCCAGCGCCCCCTCCTGAGCAAGCCTGCAGATGCTAGGATGTGCTTGGGATGGGTAGAGGGGCAACCGGGCCCCTGAGGTGTCTCCAGAACCCCACCCCTGCTCCAGGACGCACCTACACCCTTGAGGGCCGGGTGGATGGCGCTCCACACACCCACGGAGCTCTTGCGCAGCCGCTGGCCGATGGCAAATTCCAGGTACAGTAGGGGCATGCCCTCCAGCACCAGCAGGATGAGAAAGGGGATCATGAAGGCGCCTGTGGGGGAGATGGTGCTTAGAGGGGCAGAGCCAGGGCACACAGCCCCCTGCCAGGAAACCACCTGGTGCTAACAGGCTGATGCCACCTGCTGCCCTGAGTGCACTCCCAAGGCACTGAGCCTCGCACAGCCACCCTTGGAGCTGGGCAGGCTGTCACCACCCATCTGCTCTCCCCTCCAGCAGTACATCTGCCCTCTTGGGCTCCAAGTGAGCACAGCCTGGGTGCAGGGTGCCCCATGTCCCCACTCAGACCCAGCAGAACTGTGTGCATATATGTGAGTGGATGCGCATGTGTGTGCACAGATGTACTTCTATGTGTCTGTGGCATACAGGTGTGTAACGTGTGTGGCACACATGTGTGTGACTGTGTTCTATATTGCATAGTATATGCATATCTGCATATGTACATGTGTATTGTGCGTACTCTACACATAGGTAGTGTGTACTGTGTATAAGTGTGGTGCATATACATATGTGTGTAGTGTACATGTGCAACATGTTTACGGTGTGCGTGTGTGGTGTGTATATTGTGTGCAGTCTATGCATGTAGCATGTATTGTGTATACATGTGTACACTGTATTGTGTAGCCTATGTGTGTGAATGCATGTAGCATGTACATGTGTGGTATACATGTGTATGCTGTACATTTGTGTGTATACATATGTACATCATGTATATGTGAGGGTACTACCAAGCTTGACCCTCAGGTGCCTGGTAAAGAGGCTCCCTCTGTTCTGTGTGTGTACATGTGTCTGTGCCATACATGTGTGTAGCACGTGGTGTACATGTGTGTAGTGTGTGCATGTGAGGGATACTACCAAGCTTGGCCCTCAGTGCCTAGTAAAGATGTCCCCACTATGCTCTGTCATCCCTGTCTGTGTGAGACCCTCAGGGATGGACACTCTTGTCCACCAGCTGACAGCACTGGGGTGGGTGGTGGCCCCATGGTCAAGACGCCTACACACCACACCCAGGGACCAGGGTCAACCCCAGCTTCAGCCCCACCCCAACACCAACCCAGCTGGGTCTGGGTTCAGCTTGTGCACAGCCGGGCGGCAGTAACCATGGTCCCATAGGTAAATTAGCATTAAATTAAATTATTAAATAAATACTTAAGTAGCTGGCAGCACCCCTGGAATGAACAGATGAAAGGGTGGACGTGAGTGAGGGGCCCCTGGAGGGCAGGGCACCTCAGTCATCTGACCTGCTGGGAGGGTCATCAGGCACAGGGCCCAGGACGCCTCCCTGATGACAGTAGACAGCCCCATCTCACCTTCTCCCATCCCGTCCTGTCCTTGGCAACCTGAGGGGCTCCAGCTTAGGGCTTCAAGGGGACAGCCCAGGACAGCTGGTGAGCTGGAATGGCAGAACTACCAGCAGAACCAGGCCAGGAACCTGAGCTGCCTGTGGCCGATGGACCAGAAAGTTCAGCTTCTCTGTTTTTTTTTTTTTTTTTGGGGGGGGTGTTGTTTTGAAATTAACAAGGAGTAGAGATGCACTAGCTAAGAAGGGAGAGAGGCCCTGTGGGGACAGTGAGCCTCCACGGAGGTCCATGGAAGGCCTGCACAGGGCTGGGGGGCCCCATGGAGCAGGGGAGGCTTGGCCAGCACCCAGACCCTTCCTCAAAGGTGCAGAGGGACGGCCCTGGGTGTTCCCTGCACCTCTAGGTTTTTCATGGGACCTAGCTGAGTTTTGCAAACTCTTGTCAGCAGCTCCTGGACTCCGGCATGGACATTGTAACCATGTGCAAAGCACACCCAGCAGAGCCCAACGAAGACCCTCCCCCGCTGCAGGGACCCCCACTCCGGAACCCGGAGCAGCCCAGACCAAGTCCAGCTAAGTCCAACAGAGACAGCTTCCCTTGGTTGCCGCCCAGGCCAGCAGGACTTTGGCCCAGGAGACTCTGAATGGTGGTCATGCCTGAGGCTGGTAGGGCGGGGCTTCCAGAACCTGGAGGCTGTACACCCTTCCCACTGTCCATCCAGGAATCCTACCACTGGGTGAGGCCCCAGTGCCCCTGCACTCGCCGGCTTGTCCTCTGTCCCCACGTCCATACTGCGTCTCTACTAGCTGGACGTCCGGAGCTCACCCATCCCTCCTGGCCACCATCTCCTGGCTGGGCAGCTGGCCTGGGCCATTCAGACCCTGTGTCCAGGTGTGGTCCCTGCATGAGAGCGGGAGAGATAGAGACTCCACGAGCCCAGCCACCCTCTCCCTCCAGGAGTCACTGCTTACCCCTCCTCTCTCTTGGGGGCTCACCCCCCTCCTCCTGTCTTCTCTCCTCCCTCTGTGCCCACACTTCCCACAGGGAAGGCCTGGTGCCCTGCCTCTCCCAGGTTGGGGCTAGACTTCTTGGGAGATGGAGGCACAGCAAAGGGCGGGGCCAGGTCGGGCGGACTAGCCAGGCACCTTCCCCCACCTCCTGTGTCCTGCCTGCCCAACCCAGGGACTGTGCTGTGGGCTCAGCCTGGGTACTCTTGGGGATCCCTCTGGGCTTCTAGGTCATGGCCCCCTAAACCCCGCCAGCATCCCCACTCCAGACCCCTTTGGGAGCAGAGGTCCTGGAGTCTAGACCCTGGCCGGCAGCCCCAAGACCCTCACAGCTGCAGATGTAGGGCCCAGGGCAGCTGGAATAAAGGCAGCAGCACAGGTCACCCTGTAAGGATGAGGGGGGGAGGAGGAGGGGAAGGAGAATGAGAAGAAACAGGAGGAGCAAGAGGGAAGAGAAGGAGCTGCAAGCCCCTGTACCCCAGCCAGTTCCCCATCTCTGTCCAACAGGTGGGGGCTGGTATCCAGAGTGGACACCACGGTTGGTTACTGGACAATCAGTGGAGGAGGCCAGAATCCAGAGATGGCGGGAACACCCTTGAGGGGCCCCCCACAAGGTTCTTGCACCCCGTGCCGCTATTGCCCCCCGATGAGCTGCCACAAGGAAGGAGCGAGGAAGTGTGAACCCAGGTTCCTGGGTGGGCAGGCTAAGGCCCTGTGAATGCCTCCCATGGTCATATCATGGCAGAGACCAGAAGGTCCTGGGCTCCCAGGAGAGGGTGCAGTTGAGTGGGGACCCAGCATGGGGTCCCCCCACACTGGCTGAAGTTCCTTCTGGGAAGGGGCCTGGGAGCCAGGGACTGGTAACTGTCCCACGGACACCTGCTCCTCCACTCGGCATCTGGGGATGCCCCGTGAAATGTGGCCCTTACCAGCCTGCTGAGGCAGTCCAAGCAGGTCTGAGGGCACAGCTCACCGGCACACCACGTATGCCAGAGTGTTCACATTGGCACAACCTCCGTCCCTGTGTCCCTCTGGGGCCTCCCCTCAAGTCCCTGGGAACCCCTTCCCCTGGTCTCTGCCCCTTGCCACGTACACAATGGTATACACAACCACGTTGGGGCCCAAGCTCTGTCCAGGGCTGTGCACCTTGTCACTGCTGTCCTCCTGGGTCAGCAGGGGGAAGGTCCCTGGACCCTTGTCCTCAAGGATGTCCCTGAGAGCCTGTTGGAAAGCCCCAGCCTGATTCTCCACTCCTAGGGGACTGGGGGCTCTGCCAGTCCCCACAGGTAGGACCACATCCACGCCCTTCTGTAGGGAGCAAGGGGAGCTAAGGGCCACAGGAGGCTAGGGACACCTCTCCCCTGCAGGACTCCTAGGAGGGGAAAGTGGAAGTGACCAGAAGGCTCCTGAGGCTGCAGGAAGCAGGGCTCAGGACCCGACACCCCACTCCTTGGTCCTCCTCCCCCTCAGAGGTCACAGCTCCTCAGTCGGGATGGGAGGGGTGACGTGTGTGGCAGCTCGTTCCCAGTGTCAGCAGGGAGGGAA
Organism: Ochotona princeps; assembly: GCF_030435755.1. Classification (NCBI taxonomy): domain Eukaryota; kingdom Metazoa; phylum Chordata; class Mammalia; order Lagomorpha; family Ochotonidae; genus Ochotona; species Ochotona princeps. Next base: position 38,958,412 of record NC_080854.1, read on the forward strand.
CAGGACGGGACCAGTCGTGTCTCGGCAGAGCCCAGAATCTCAGGCCGGCCTCGGGACCGCCCAGAGCATCCAGCAGAGCCTGTTCCAGGCCTGTGGAGGCGGAGCCAGGGCCCTCAGCCACAGGCTGCCCCCGACAGGGGAGAGGCAGCAGCACCCTCAGAGCCGGCCCAGGGGGACAGGAGGGCACAAACTGCTCTAGGATGCTCAGGCCACCCAAGAGGCCCCAGCTGTGCCCACCAGGTCACCAGAGCCTTCTGGGAGTGCAGGCAAGACGGGGGTAGGAGTGCCGGGGCGGGTAGGGGAGAACAGAGTAGAGAGACAGCTCCACGGAAAGGCCGACCGAGCCCCCTGGGGTGTCCCCCCTCCCCTCAGTCTGCACCCAGTTCGACATGTCCTGTGGGGCTGGAGAAACCCCCTCCAGGGTGACCCCCAGCACCTCATTAGTCTGGAGCTAGCTGTGGGCCCAAGGGACACCCCTCCATCCACCGCACCATGTCCCTGCTGTCCTCCGGCCCCTACCTCCTCCGTGGCTCTGGCACAGGTAAGGAAAGCGCCACACATTGCCCAGGCCCACGCAGAAGCCCACGCAGGTGAGCATGTACTGGGCCTTGTTGTCCCACTGGGGCCGAGAGCTGGCCTCCTCCTTCTCTAGGCGCTCCAGCTGGGCCAGCGAGGGGATACGGTCCTCCAGGCCAGGGTTGGGCAGCACCAGTCGAACCATGGTGGTCGTCGAGTGATGGGGCACCAAAGGTGTCTGCGGAACTTTGGCACGGGGCCTCGGCACCTGGATGAGAGGAGCCGTCAGCAGATCTGCAGGGTGAGGCAGGCAGGCAGGCAGTTAATGCCTTATCTGCCAAGGTACCCGCCCTCCGCTGGGCGCCACCTCCCCTACAGCTGACACACCCACAGGTAAGCTGCCCCCCAGACCTGCGGGGGCCCACCTAGCTGCCCCAGTTTCTCTGGGGGGGTTCCTGCCCGAAGCCCCTCCCCCCTCCACCAGGCTGGCCTTGGGAACCTGAGGTCCAGTAGGAGACCCAGGGCAGCTCAGCCCCCAGGACAGGTGGCAGGGGGCCTCCCAGATTCCCTGAGGGCCTCAGGGTTCTGTCCTTGCAGGTACACCATGTGTGGGCGGCCTGCATGCAAGGCTCCTGGGTCCTGCCCCTACTCACCCAAGCAGGAAGACCTTCGGAAGCCGGGTGGCTAAGGGGATCTGAGGGGCTGCCCTTGGAGGCTGGGATGGCAGTGGAGAGGCCCGCCTGCAGCCCCTCCCTGGTGAGCTTCCAGCTCTCTTCTTATCTCTGCCTGCTGTGCCCCATGGAAGGATGCGTGAGGCGGGGCCACTGGGATGAGCAAGTTCAGGGGCTTGACCTTTGCTCCCGCAGGCAGGAGGAGCAGAAGAGCTTTGTCCCCCACCCCACCAGAGTGACAGACGAGCAGAGCAGGGCGGAAATGGGACACTAGCAGGTGGGCATTCGGCAGGGGGGGCGCGACCTGGGGGATGCTGGGAGCTAACAGGGCGAGTGTGGGCTGTTTCGTGGCAGAATCAGACCGCGGGAGGCTGTGAGGGAGGATCTCTGGGTCTAACCCCTCTTCTGGGGTACCGTGAGTGGGGGACTGCCGTGTCCCTTCCAGGACCACGCTGGAGGTCTTGCTGGTGCAGAGCAGGGGCCCATGCAGCTGGCGGGGGTTGGCAGCCTCTCAGAAGTGCGAGCAAGTATGCCACGTCACAAGCGCACGGGCAAGGCTCCTCGCTTTCTGCCCGTTTCCTTCCCCTCCAGCTCACTTAGGTGCACGAGCGGAAGCTGCAGCCAGGTCTAGCGTGGACGGTCAGGCCCCAGGGGGACACCCCAAGCCCTCAGTACCCTGGGGTCCCACAGGGTCTGACTCCTTAGTTGTTCCTTGAGAAACTTTCAGAATCAGTAAGAGAGGAAAGAGATTCCTGGACTTAGGGTCCCCTGCAGCATCCCTGCCAGCCTCTGCCCCGGCCCCCACAGCCCTGGACAGATGACCCTACCCTTGAGTCCCAAGAGGAGGGTCCTGGTGTGATCCAGCCCATGCGGGCAGGGCCCTGGCCTCTTCCTGGGTCCTGCACTGGCTGCAGATGGCCCAATTGCCCAGCGAGCTGGACAAGAGCCCTGGAGGCCGCCCAGCCCTTGGCGTTCATACCAGCCCCCCTCTGCCCAGCAGCCTCCTTTGCTCCTGAGGTCAGAGGCTGGGCCCTCCCTGCTCTGCCCAGTCCAGGCCCCTGAACTGGCATACTCCCATGCAGTATGCCTGGTCATGGGCAGGCTGGTCACCATACTTGCCCTCCATGCCAGCATGCAGGGTGGCCAGGCCATGGCCTCCCTCTGTTCAGTGCACCCCGGCCACCTGGCTTTGGAAGCCCTGAGAGTGACCAGGAAGTACAGTCCTGCAGAAGCCAGGGGCCCGGCAGGAGGTCCACCCCCGTGCCCTGGCAGGCCTGCCAGCTGGGTGGCAGGGACTCTCATACCTGGACCGCCAGCCACTGCTTCCGCAGGTACGCGTGAGCAGGGAGCTGGAGCTGGGCAGCCTGGGACTGCCGAGGACTACTGAGGACTGCCAAGGTCTGCCGAGGACTACCGCGCAGGCCATGTGGTTTCCGTATCCTGTGGATGATATCCCTGGAGCAGCACACCCACTCCTAACATGGTCCCCAATACCTCTGTGATGGCCACGCTGGGACCCACAGCCTGGGGAGGCAAGGGGACTCCCTCGTCTGCGGGGGGCCTGGGTGCCGTGCCTGTGGGCTGCAGCTATTTTACCTCCCAGCCACAAGGCCAGCGGTCTGGGTGCCCACACACAGGGCAGCTCTGATGCTGGCCAGCACAGGACAGGCAGTGCCATGATCTCGCCCTGCACCCATCAGCCCTGTCACCCACCCCTGCTCCCCCACAGTGGTGGCTGTCCCTGGGACACTGAGGTGGACAGGCTCCTCCCACATTCTCTGGAAACAGGACCCGCCATGTGGGGTTTACTTCTGGGCATGGTCATGATGCCATTGCTTCCACTGCCTCCCAGGGACCCCCAGGGGATGCCCCTGCTGAGGGGGCATCTTGGATGCGGCCTCCTTTGTCGTTGGTGTGACCACTGTTGTTCGGCTTCAAGAACCCTGGCAGGTCTCTGGCCACCTCCACCGTCCATCAGATGAGCACCTCTGTGCGCCCTGCACCATGGCTCCATCCACCGGGGCAACCATGGTGCCTACAGAGGGGACCCTGTACCCAGCCTGGGATGCCTGTCAGGCTGGGGCAGGGGAGTGGTGTGGGGACAGGCTGGGGCCGGAGGAAATCCCGTGACCCAGAGATCATTAACTTAGTGGGCTGGGCGGGACAGTTATCAGACATCCGACGCCCTCAGGCCCGGATTAGTGAGCCAGGCCCAGCTAAGCCCCGGATCAACTTCCCCGGCCTTGGTCTGCCCCCTGTGTGCAGGTGGGTGGGGAGTCAGGGAGAGGGGTCAGGAACAGAGGGAATAGGAGTGGGAGGGGGTGGGTGGTGGCTTCCAATCCTGACCCTTGACCCTGGCACCAGCAGGTGTTTCTGTGGGAAGTAGGCGCCCCATCAGGTGCTGGCCATTTGAGGCCATGTTCCCAGGGGGGTTTGCTTGGAGCAGTCAGGAGAGCCAAGGGTTGAGGGGGCAGGGTGGGGATTCCCCCCGAGTCCTGCTGGCCATGTGCTGGTCCTTAGTGGAACGCACAGTGCCTCTATCCTCAGGGATGGTGGCAGCGGTTGGCAGTGGTCTTTCCCTGGAAGCCACTGTGCATGTCTGTGTCTTGCTAAGGTGTGGTTAGAAAGTGATGTATTGATGTAGCATACTTGCTACGCACACACATGTACACACGTGTGCAAGTACACACACTCAACAGATGGGGGCCCAGGGCGGCAGCCATGTGGGGGAGGGGTCTTCCTGTCTGTGGACCTGCCCAGCTGCTCCAAAGCGGACGTGGGATTAACCATCAACCCGGCATGGTTCTCGCCAGCCCCAGGAAGCCAGAGCTCTTCCTGGTGGGGCCACACCCCACTGAGCATCCACAGGCACAGCCCACAGCGGCCAAGCCTTCGGGGAGCTCTGGACTTGCTTGGGGTGGGGATGGGCCCCCAGGGATGTGCGTTGGCCTGTACGCTGTCAGAGGGGGCTGCACCTCTTGTCCCCCCCACCTGTGGGTAGGCTATGAGCATGTTCCCAGAGCCTATGTCTGCTCTGTTTCTTTCCATGCTGTGTCTGCACCCCGCATGGGGCGGGGGGAGGTTCCTGGGAATTGGCCACCATTATCACAGACACAGTCACAGCCTGGCAGGAGCGGCTCCTGCTGACTCCCACAGTACAAGCCGCCAGGCAGAGCCCCCAGCCCAGCGTAGGACTCTGACCCTGACAGTGCCATCCCAGCCCGCCCCTGCCCTGGAGTGGCCAGGTGTGGGAGCAGGCACCCTCTGGCTCAGTGTGAGGAGACCCCAGACAGGAATGAGACCCTGAAGTGCAGGGAGAGGGCCAGAGGTCAGCGCCCAGCATTGTCTGCGGGAGCCAGGTTGCAGGCATCTATGGAGGTGCCAGGTGGGGGGCAGGGGCCCTGCTCCCAGAGGCCATCCAGGGTCCATCAGCCCTGCCTACTGGCCACCAAGGCCCCAGGACACAAATCCCACTGCTGGACAGATGGGTCCTGTAGCCCCAGAGTCCCCGTGTGGTGGGGTGGGGGCCAGGCAAGAGGTGGGCGACAATGTTGGGGAGATCCCTGGCCCGGGGAGAAGCTCTGGAGGACATCGAGGGGACCTGAGACCAACAGGCCTGCTGGGCCCAGCAGACTGGAGATTCCCCCTCCTCAGGTCCAGAATTCCCCAGCTCCTCTGTGCAGACATGAGCATGTCCCCGCTCCAGGGAGCCGTGGGTGGGCTGTGAGTGGGTCCCTGACCGCTGAGGGCCCTTGGAGCCATGGCAGGCATCCATGGGTAGCACAAGTGGGCCCTGAGGGCAGAGCAAGAATGAGATTCCAGGAATCCTGGGCTGTACCCCAGCATAGCTGGGAACTGCTGAGTCAGCTGCAACGGCTGCAAAAAGCTGTGGGGCCGATTCCCGGCCAAGCGGCCGGTCAAGGTCAGCAGTGGCCTTGGGAGATCCTCCCTAGGTTCCTGGAGTGGCGGGGAGCCCTCAAGTCCTCTGGCAATGCCCAGGCCCCGGGGGTAAGAGCCCTGTCCCCTCGCCAGCTGTGTAGGACCCTCTCCGCTCAGTCTGCTGGGAATAGGGATAACTGGACTCCCTGTCCCCTTCCCTTTCTGCCTCCCTTCTCTTCCAATTGCTATCCCAGTCGGGTGTGGCCTGCTGTCCCAGTCTGGAACTCTGTCTTCCAGTTCACCTTGGCCCCCGGGGCGAGGCCAGCCCTTCCCCCTGGACCCTTAGTCAGCACCACAGTGCCTGGGGCCTGCCCATGGTGCACAGCTCAGGAAAACAGCCACCCACAGAGCCAAGCTTCTGGGCGGTTGCCAGCCAGCCAGTAAGACCAGGGTGCGGGAACCTACAGAAGGGGACTGGGGCCCCCCACCCTGTTCACAGTGAAGGGCAGAGAGAGGAGAGCCAGCAGAGGGTGCAGCTGAGCTGGCTCCACAGAGCGGCTGACAGAGGCGTAGGGTGGGATACAGTCTGCTGGGAGCTACCAGGCTTCTATGGAAGTAAAGCTGGAGGCAAGCCCTTGGTGAGACCTTGTGGTCCTTGAGGGCCACAGGGTCCCATTCCAGAGTGGAACCTCTTGTGTGTCCCTCAATTCTGAGCCAGGAGAAATCATCAGACATGGAGATGACCCAGTGCAGCACTTGCTGGATGAGCCAGGGGTTGGATGGACAACTGGTGGGTGGATGGGTTGATGCATGGATGAGTGAGTGGATGGGTGCATGGATTGCTGGCTGGCTGGATAGGTGGATGGGTGGATGAGAGACAGGTAGGTTAGTGAATGGGTGGATGGGTGGGTGGATAGGTGGATGAGTGGGTGAGGGACAGGTAGGTTAGTGAATGGGTGGATGGGTGGGTGGGTGGGTGGATGGGTGAGGGACAGGTAGGTTAGTGAATGGGTGGATGGGTGGGTGGATAGGTGGATGAGTGGGTGAGGGACAGGTAGGTTAGTGAATGGGTGGATGGGTGGGTGGATAGGTGGATGAGTGGGTGAGGGACAGGTAGGTTAGTGAATGGGTGGATGGGTGGGTGGGTGGGTGGATGGGTGAGGGACAGGTAGGTTAGTGAATGGGTGGATGGGTGGGTGAGTGGACAGGTAGGTTAGTGAATGGGTGGATGGATGGGTGAGGGACAGGTAGGTTAGTGAATGGGTGGATGGGTGGGTGAGGGACAGGTAGGTTAGTGAATGGGTGGATGGGTGGGTGGGTGGGTGGATGGGTGAGGGACAGGTAGGTTAGTGAATGGGTGGATGGGTGGGTGAGTGGACAGGTAGGTTAGTGAATGGGTGGATGGATGGGTGAGGGACAGGTAGGTTAGTGAATGGGTGGATGGGTGGGTGAGTGGACAGGTAGGTTAGTGAATGGGTGGATGGATGGCTGGATAGGTGGATGGGTGGGTAGGTGGATGGATGGGTGAGTGGACAGGTAGGTTAGTGAATGGGTGGATGGATGGCTGGATAGGTGGATGGGTGGGTAGGTGGATGGATGGGTGAGTGGACAGGTAGGTTAGTGAATGGGTGGATGGGTGGGTGGATAGGTGGATGGGTGGATGGACGGGTGAGTGGATGAGTGGGTGGATGGACGGGTGAGTGGATGAGTGGGTAGTCGGGCGGGTTAGTGACTGGGTAGAGTGGGACACACAGAAATACAGAGCATGTGTGTGCAGAGGCCCTGGGTGGTGACACCAACTTTGTAGCCTGAATGTGGCCTGTGGAGAAGGCAGGTCAGGGCTGCAGACCACCAGCTGTCTGTCCATGCCCTGCTTCCCCACCACCATCTCTGAGGAGGGAACAGTTGGAGTGTCCCCTCTGAGGTGGAGGGGCCGGACAGGCCCTGGTTGAATAGTGTGTCCCTCCCAGGTGCTGGTGTGGCCCCCGCCCCCTCCACCCACCTGCGGGCTCCAGGAGCATGGGCACTACCTTCCTCCCAAGGCCGGCAGTGAAGCAGGATGGTGCCTGCTGGCATGAGGAAAGGACATGGTGGACGAGTGAGTGCAGCCTAGTGGGTGCAGGGCTATGAGGACTGCAGGTCTATGCAGACCCTGGGTGGCCCTAGGCACCAGAGGGGACTTCCTGACCCTGGATGGGGAGCAAAAGGTTGGCTCCATGATCAAGGGCACCCTGTGCAACCCCTGGTGCCCACTGAGCAGAAGGTGCAGCCCTGCACAGAGGGTTTGAGGCATGGACAGAGGACCCGCCAGGGACAGGCAGACGGGCTGCTGCAGTGCAGGGCTTGGTCAACAGGGGGCACTCATGCACCAAGAGCAGGGCCCAGGCTGGGTGGCATTAGCCACCTGTGTGCGCTGGCAGGTGGCTACCAGGTAGGAAACAGGGTGCTGGCAACTACGTTGGCTGCCGCTAAGTTTGCACTGAGGGGTGTGTGCACCAAGGACCCCTGTGCCTGCAAATGCAAGTCAGGACTCCCTGCCCACACTTGGGTTCTTCCTGGGAGCTGTGCCCAGCCCTGGCCCCTCTGTCCTTGGACAGCCCCGGAGTGGCCTCTGTGTCTTGGGGAGGGACGGAGGTGCAGCCCTGGCAGTGAGCCTCAGACAGTTCGCTGGCCTCCGGCCTCTCAGCCTCTCCTTCCACGAGGCTCTGGCCCCACTGCACTCCACACGGGATCCTGGGGCAGAGCTGAGGCCCCTTGCTGGCTCCAATACTGAGTGGTCTGTGGCATCCACACCTGGTTCTCCTATGAGGGTCAGTGAAACGTGAGAGCAAATCTGTGTGTGACTGCGTGTGTCTCCATGTGTGCCTGTGTAGCGCTGTGTGTGGCTGTGTGAGACCACGTGTAGCGCTGTGTCTGGCTCTGTGTGGCTGTGCGGGGGTGTCTGAGTGGCTGTGTGTCTGGAATGGTGTGTCCCTATCTGTGGATGTCACACAGTACAGGAGAGGCAGGGTATTATGTATCTGGCTGGCTGGAGACCTGATGTCCCCATGGACTCAGCGAATCATTCCTGGGCCCAGGACTGCCGCTCAAGCTCCCATCGCATCCCTACGCTGCACCCTCTGGCCTCACTCTTGTGTGCTCCACTTGTGGGAAGGACTGTGCGCCCTGGGCTGCATGGTCCTACTGGTGGGAGTGAGGCCAGGGGGCTCTGGGCCCAAGAGGAAGCCCCCGGCTCATCCTGAACGACAGTCATTGCTCAGGGGGCTGCTACTGCAGGGCGAAGTTCTGCCTGGGGTGGAGGCTCAGGGCACACACTGCCCTGGTCCTGACACCCAGGAAACCTGACTCCATGCACAGCAGGCCTGCCACCTGGCCCAAGTTTCCACATTCACACAGGTGGGGGCCCTCGCCAGAGCTGACCAGGAGGCTGGGAACAGCCATGTGTGGGGTGCAGGACACATAACCTGGGATCTCCCACAACCCTGACCTTACGGCCAATGCCACCTGCAGGTCACAGGGTCACGGCCTGCTCCTACTGCATTGACACAGGGTGGACCTTGTGTGGTTGATGCAGCACCAGGCTCAGAGGCCTCATCAGGCCCTGATCACCCTTCACCCCGGCCTGTGGGACCCTGGATGCTCCCTCCTGTCCTGCCCCTCTGTCCACTGCTCCAGTCCTCAGGGACAGACTTTGGCTGAACCCACCCAAGGTACCTGTTGTGGGAAGGCCAATGGGGGGAGCAGGGACACTGTCTGTGGGACCCTGTGGAACCTGAAGGAGCCTGGAGTGGGCCCCTATAGCCTCAGGATCTAAGCTCCCTTAAAGCCCCAGGGAGCTAAGCTCCCCCATAACTCAGGAGCTGAGACCCCTTGGAGCTCCAGGAGTTAAGGCCCCTCCATGGCCCAGGATCTAAGCCCTCACAACCCCAGGAGCTAAGCCTCCCCCCCACAACCCCAGGAGCTAGGCCCCAGACCCCAGGCAGCCTGGCTCTGAACCTGCCCTTCCCCTTTGGAGAGGGAGCACCCTCCTTGGGCCTCAGTTTCCTCATTTATGAAATGGGACAGTCTGGCCCTTCCAAGGATTCAGCTTGCCTATGAGGGCAGCAGTGCAAGCTGGGCTGACAGCACCTGGCAGAATGCCCCAGCCCCAGGGGACCCTGCCTGCTTAGGCTGAGGAAGACGGGAGGGGTCCCCCAGGCTGAGGCAGGAGGAGGAGGGTCCCCAAGGCTGAGGGGGGGAGGGTCCTAAGGCTGAGGGAGGTGAGAGGAGTCCCCCAGGTTGAGAGAGAAGGAGGGGTCCCCAAGGCTGAGGGAGGAGAAGGAGGGTCCCACAGGCTGAGGGAAAGGAGAGGGTCCCCCAGGCTGAGGGTTAGGAGTGTCCTCCAGGCTGAGGAAGGAGGGGGAGGGTTCCCCAGGCTGAGGGAAGCAGGAGGGTCCTCCAGGCTGAGGGTTAGGAAGGTCTCCCAGGCTGAGAGAGAGGGGGAGGGTCCCACAGGCTGAGGGAAAAGAGAGGGTCCGCCAGGCTGAGAGAGGGGGGAGGGTCCTCCAGGCTGAGAGAGGGGGGAGGGTCCCCCCAGGCTGAGAGAGGGGGGAGGGTCCCCCAGGCTGGGGGGGATGGTCCTCCAGGCTGAGGGTTGGGAGAGTCCCACAGGCTGAGGGAGGAGGGGGATGGTCCCCCAGGTTGAGAAAGGAGGAGGGGTCTCCCAGGCTGAGGGAAGCAGGAGAGTCCCACAGACTGGAAGCAGGGACACAAGGGCAGTCTCAGATCACTCTGGACTGGAAGAACTCCTGCCATACCAGTACACAGTTTTTTACTATTGCCCTGGAACTTCTAGAAAATTCCACAACAGACCAATAGGTATGAAGCTGTGTCTGTGTCCTCAGCACCTGTTAGTGGGGTGCAGGGTCCCCTCTGGCAGCTGTGTGTCCTCAGCACCTGTTAGCGGGGTGCAGGGTCCCCTCTGGCAGCTGCCGGGAAGTGTGCCCAGGCACAAGGCCCTGGGTGAGAAGCCTGTGCTGTGGGTGCATCTTCAGGCACCCTGTGTGCATGGCTGGGGTGTACAGAAGTGACTCCAAGTCCATCCTCAATAGGCACAAACAGCCAGAAAATATGAATGAGTGGGAGGTGGGCGGGGCCGCCCGAGAGCCACCTCCTACCAGGTAGGACCCCCAGAGACCCGGGAGATGTGCAGGTGTCCCCAGCCTTGTGAAGGGAGCAGTGACCATGGAGAACGGACACCTTGGCCTCCACCATAGACCCTTCGAGGCCCCCTACGTGGTGTGGGCTCCTTTCCCAGGCTGCAGGACCCGCAGGGCCGGCCACCTGAAGCATGCTAGCCAGTGGACTCTGGGCTATGCTCCGGCTTCTTCTCTCAGCCAGGACACACGCATGACCAGAACCCGGAGCAGCCATGATGCGCCAGCGGGGAAGTGAGCCAAGGGACGCCACTCAAAACTGACCACGTCATTTTGAAAAATATTTATTTTTTTATTTATTTCAAAGAGTTTCGGGGAGGGTTGAGGAGTCACGAGATGGCTGAAGTCAGGAGCCTGGAGCTTCCTCCGGGTGTCCTACGAGGGTGCAGAGGCCCGAGGACTTGGCCCATCGTCTGCTGCCTTCCCAGTCCTTAAGCTGGGAGCCGGATCGGACGTGGCACACCTGGGACTCGAACCGTGCCCATGCGGGATAGACACGCTACCGAAGCTGGTCCCCGGTCCTAATCGAGGATTCACAAGCGCTTCCATAATTTGCGCCCGTCTAGCACGCGGACGCCAAGGACAGCGATGCCTGGCTTTGTCTTTCCTGGTGCTAGGAAGCGCCCAGAAAGGCGAGCAGGACTGTGTCGACTCTGTGCCCAGCGGCTGCTGCTGACAAGGGCGCGTCTGGGGCCCGGGATCCGCAGCCCTCCTGGGCCTGCCAAGCTCTCCAGGACCGCTGCACCGGCAGCCCACCTGGATGACTCCTAGACCCGCCTGTGGGACGCTGCGGGCACCGCCAGAGCCCCCAGCCACCTGTTCGCAGTCAGTTCTGCTCAAGGCGACCCTGGCGCGGGGCCGGAGGGACCGTCCGCGGCCGCTGGACACAGGCGCGGGGCCCGAGGGACCGTCCGCCGCCACGCTGCCCCGCCCCGCCCCGCCCGCCCGCCCGTGCCGCGCACACCCGCCCGGCGCCCGCAGCCGTCGCGCGCCGAGCCGCGGTCACCATGTCCCTGCGCTTCGTGGTGATGCCCGCGGGGCCCGGCCCCCACGATGCCGACAGCCGGTGCCCCGGGCCGCTCCCGGACCCCGACCCCGGCTTCCACCCGGCCACCGGGCCCGAGCCGCCCGGGATGGACTCCCTGCCCATCTTGCGCTACTGCCGTGAGCCCAGCCGCTACGGTAGGAGCACGGCCGCGTTGTCCCAGGGGCGGGAGGCGGCTGGCAGCGGGCGCCCCTTACCGTGCGTGCTGACCCCAGCCATAAGGGACCCTGCAGCCCCAGCTGGAGGCGGGCAGGACTTGCTGCTTCCTTGCTGCTGAGGCCTTGAATGAGGTGGAGACCCACCTCCGGGGGTCCAGTGCCCCTCCCGTGGGTGGCCGGCCTGGTGTTAGATCAGGACCTCCCGACTTACTTTCCCTCCTCTTCCCTGCTGGGCCTGTTTGCTGGCTCCCCCGTTGTGATGTCCACCCTGGACAGGCACCTGGGGTGGGCAGTGGACTCCTTGACAGAGCTCTGGCTTGATGGTATAGACGTGGAGGCCTGTGGCATGCTCTCCAGGGGACAGGGAATCCAGTGATTCCCATAACCCCCAAATTGAAACAATTCTGTATGGTCTTCCCATGGTCCTCCATGGCCCTTGTGGTCCTGGGTGTCCAGCAGCACTGGTGAGTGTCCTGTAGGACAGGCTGCGTGTCCTGGGCAACGTGGTCTCCACCTTGATCCGTTGAGAGGAAGGCTGGAAGCAGAGCTGAGCTCAGAGTCACTGGCAGGGATGGGGCTGTGTGAGCTACAACTGTTTTGGGCATGGTCGGGTCCACCACCACCCCAGGGCTGGTGTCTGGCAGGCTGAGGGCCCCTCGGGGCTGGTGAGGTCCAACTTCTCCCAGGAAGCAGGTGCCCAGGGACTTGGCCAGACCTGCTGGCCAGATATAGGACACCCAGGTGTGGCCAGCAGGGCCAGGGTCATGGCTGGGCCTCTTGGAGTCCATTAGAGGCCCCTGTGGATGGGGCAGGGAAGAGGAGCAGGTCTCTGCCTCACTCCCTTTCCCCTGCAGTGGGGCATTGCCCTTTTTGACATGAGGGAAGCATGGCCTGAGGACTGGCTGCGCTGACAGGTGATGGGGTTGATGGAGGCAAGGGTCCTGTGAGTCCAAGACCCTTGCCTGGCCCCTCTGTGACAGGTATCCTGGGATGGGGATGGGGGCCTGAGCAACAGCCACCCTTGTGGGCAGCAGAACAGACAGGGCCAGGGCCAGCCTGTCCCTACCCCCTTTTGGCCCTGGGGCAGGCTGCTGCATGACTGGGCTGCCAGATGCTGTCGATAAGGGATGAAAGAGTGGCTGCCACCGAGGTCAATGAAATGGGTGGTTGTGCGCTGTCCTCCCTGTGAGCAGAGGCCGGTCCATTGGTGCTGCCATTAGAGTGGATGGAGCTTAGAAAGCAAACACACATCTCTCCGGGTGCCAAGCCAGTACACTGAGCCATGTGGCCTCTGTCCCCAGCTGACCTTGCGCTCTCGGGCCTGAGTGGGATGATCAAGACAGACTTCGGTTCCCTAGGACAGCGGGGCTGCTGGCCACAGCCTTGAATGGGTCTGTATCCCTCACGCCTGGTGCCTGTTTGTGGGACCCAGCCCCTGTACAGGGCCTCTGACCACCAGCAGCGTGGTGCCTCATCTTGTGGCAACATGTCCAAGTGTGCATGTGTGGAGAGCATATGTGTGCACGTCCATATGTGTGGAGAGAGCCTGTGTGGAGAATGTGTGTGTACACCGGACCAGATGCAGTGGGGGCTCCCTGCTCTGTGAGCCAGGGTCTGTGTGTTCTGCTGGGGGGCCACCCGTCTCCCAGCTGTGGTCAGTTTTGTGGCCTCATCGCCCATGACTGTGGTCCCTGGGGCCCACATGGATGGACTTTGTGCCACCTGCTGTTGACAGTTGCTGGCTGTGGGTGGGAGTGCTTGCCATAGCCTGGTCCATGGAGGGCTGCCATGAGCTCCAAGGAGGCACAGCTACTGAGGTTCCACAGCTATGGCCAGCCTGGTGCCTTGGGGTGCTGGTGGGAGGCCCCAGGGCCCAGATTTACAACAGATGGACAGTCCCCAGGGTGACATCCAGAAAGAGGGGAATGGGTTTGAGGGAGTCACGGCCCCTGCCCCCACCTGCTGACCTGCTGGGAGGGGCAGGCCCAGCACCGCCCTCCTGTGGTCTGCACCCCACCCCAGGAAAAAGCCCGCTCCTCACTCCTTGGCGCCAATGTGGGGGTGCCCTTTTGTTACTTGAGGTGCTCGCTCTTCCGGTCTTGCTGAAGTCAAACTGTCCCTCTCCCCACACACAGCCCCCAGGCTGGACTGTAGTGGGTACCCTGCCATCACAAGAATGAAGCTCCTTTGTGTGTGGCACCCATGTTGTGTGTCTTTGTGTGCTATGTGTGTTGTTGACCTGTGAGTCTATTGTCTTATGTTTATATATGTTGTATGTCTGCGTGACTATGTGTGTTAAATATATCTATGTTGAGGATCTTTTTATCTTGGGTGGCTTGTGTGTGTTGTGTGTGTCTTCACGTAGCTTGTGTGTATATCACTGTGTCACATGTGACTGTACGTCTATGTGTCACGTGTGTTTGCATGTAGTTTGTGTGTAGGTGGCATGTTGTGCCTCCGTGCGCTGTGTGGGTTTTTGCTGCTTGGGAGAAGAGCGCTTGGTTCTCACCTCAGAAATGCAGCTGGAGCCCAGGAGCCGCATTATGGGAGCTGGGAGCCGTCCTCTGGTGCCAGCCCTGGCCCAGCCTGCAGGGACATGGGGACATACCCCTGTGCATTTGCACTCCCACATGTGTGCACAGTGGGCAGCGTCCTCCACAATTCCCAGCAGGCTAGGCAGGCAGAGAGCCCAATGGAACGAGACCCTGGCTCTGGTGTCTGAGCTGCCACTGCCGACTCTGTTTCCCGTGAATATTTTATGCTGTGGCCACTGCCAGAGCCCACATGGGGCAGACACTCCTGTCACCTTGGGCTGCCAGGTCCTTGCCCCCTGTGTGACTGTACATTTTGACTCAGGCCATTGTTGCCACAGTGTCTCTGGTCACAGGTGCTCCCCTCCCAGAAAATTGGTGGTCCTAGGGCGTGGCTGAGGATTCAGGTCTGAGCTGAGGTGGGGGACTGTGTGGGGTTAGGGTCTGTCTATACAGCAGGCAGGTGCCACAGCCTTGCCTGGTGCCTGGTACTCTCCCTAACTCCTGCCTACCCTGTCATGTAGTCTTTGGGTGTCCCTAGGTCCCCAGGAGGCAACCTGAGGCTAAACGGGTCCTCCCTCTCAGCCAGGAACCCCCCCATGTCCTGCCCTTGCTTCCACGCTGAGGTCTTCACTGTGTTCATGTGGGGTGGGGCCAAGGGCCAGACACAAGTGTGTGGATGTAGGTCATAGCTCCAACGTGAGCCATGAGGAGTACATGCCGCTGAAGTTGGAAACACACAGACTGTCTGCAGGGCCAGGATGGGGTGCTGGGACTGGGAGGGTGCTGGGGGCAGGATGGGGTGCTGGAACTGGGATGGGGGTGCTGGGGATGGGATGGGGTGGGTGCTGGGTCTTGGATGAGGTGGGTGCTGGGACTGGGATGGGGGTGCTGGGGATAGAATGTGGGTGCTGGGACTGGGATGAGGTGGGTGCTGGGACTGGGATGGGATGGGTGCTGGGACTGGGATGGGGTGCTGGGACTGGGATGGGGTGCTAGGGATGGGATGAGGTGGGTGCTGGGACTGGGATGGAGGTGCTGGGACTAGGATGGGGTGCTGGGACTGGGATGGGGTGGGTGCTGGGACTGGGATGGGGGTGCTGGATATAGAATATGGGTGCTGGGACTGGGATGGGGTGGGTGCTGGGATGGGGTGGGTGCTGGGACTGTGATGGCATGCTGGGACTGGGATGGGGTTCTGGGGCTGGGATGGAGGTGCTGGTGATAGAATGTGGGTGCTGGGACTGGGATCGGGTGTTGGGGATAGAATGTGGGTGCTGGGACTGGGATGGAGGTGTTGGGGATAGAATGTAGGTGCTGGGACTGGGATGGGGGTGTTGGGGATAGAATGTGGGTCTGGGACTGGGATGGGGTGCTGGGGACTGGGATGGGGTGCTGGGGATAGAATGTGGGTGCTGGGACTGGGATGGGGTGCTGGGGACAGAATGGAGTGCTGGGGACAAATGCAACCCAAACAACCAGTGTTGTGCGCAGGGCTGATATCCCCTCGGCTGCACATCTTTGCCCAAGAGGAGGTCTTCCATCTTAATTACTCTCAGCGCAGAGCGCCACAGGCCTCCGGGAAGGGATATTTTTGTCCAGAAACCTTCCGGTTTCAGATAACACCTCTGTGACCTGCCTGGCCAGAGAGAGGGCGGGCACAGCCGGATGGCTCCTGCACCCGCCTGCCTTTCATGGCACAAAGCACCCACCTGCACCTGGTTACCCCATGGCTGCACCAGGAGTCAAGGGGCAGTTGCACCCCAGCCTCTGCCTTCCAAGCAATAAGAAATTGAGGGGGGGCTGGTGGCCAGACGCAGCTTTTGGAGCCCCTGCCCTGCCTTGAGGCTGCTGCTGTGTTCTCCCTGGAGATCCCATGTGAGTGGGGGACTTGGCCTCAGCTCCCATGGAAGGCAGGTTCTGCCTGCTGTGTGTGGCTCCCTTGGTGGGCAGCTGTTGAGAATCAGTGGGAATTTCCACCATCAATGTGCGTGTGTGGCTGCGTGCATACATGACTGTGTACACACGTGGCTGTTACACCTGATGCCTTGTGTTTGCATGTCATGTGCACACACGTATATGCACTGTATGCCAGGTGTAGGTTGTATACACACACACATATAGGTCTCTTCCATGCGCCCAAGCATTTCCTGCCTTTGTGTGCATCAATTCTGCAGAGAAACCTGCTGGTGTCTCCTTGGCATCAGCACAGGCTAGATTGGTCTGCTGGGCCACAAACCCCCCAGTGCCGCTGGCCCTGCGTCCACCATGGAGGGCCTGGTACAGTGGACAGCCGCTGGCTCCAGGGACCAGGATGAGTGATAGATCCGTTCATGTTCACAACGGTCCTGGCCACGACCTGCTGTAAGCCCTGCCCAGTCCCCTGCCCAGTCTCCTGGTAGCCTCCCAGGCCGCGGATGCAGGACCAGCACCACTGCCAGTGGGCAGGGGTTATTAGGAAACGTCTGGGCCTTGCCCTGAATCCTAACACTCCAGACAGGAGTGGGGACAGAGAGTGACTAGCCACTGTGAATGAGGGATACAGAGAGGAGAGGGACCCTATTTTCCTCCTCCACCCACTGGACACTCCAGTCTGCAGATAGGGCTGCCCTGTCCCAAGAACACAGAGTGAGGTGGCCCCCAGTAGCCCCAAGGGATGTGGCCATGGCCTCACATGGCTCTGGCAGTGAGAAGGTGCCAGGACAAAGGTGGGGCAGTGGCTGAGCCCAGCTAAGGGGCTCAAGGAGTGACTGCCTCAGCACACTGGATCCACAAAGAATAGCTCCCAGCTGCTAAGGGGACACAGGGACCTGGCTACACCTGGGGGCCCTGTCCTGTCCTGGGTGTACAGGGGCCCTGGCTTGTGCTGGGCGTGCAAGGGGGGGACCTGACCGGGTCCTAAGTGTACCGGGGAGACCTGGCTGGGTCCTGGATGTACTGGGGATACCTGACCAGGTTCTGGGTGTACTGGAGGGACCTGGCCAGGTTCTTGATGTACAGAGGGCCAGACCAGGTCCTGGGTATACTGGGGGAACCTGGTCGGGTCCTGGGCATACTGGAAGGGGACATGGTCAGGTCCTGGGTATACTGGGGCTACCTAGCCGCGTTCTAGGTGTACAGGGCAGCCCTGCCTGGACCAAGTCAGTCCCCCCGAGTGTGTACAGAGATCAGCGGGGAGTGGGCTGGGGCAAATAGGTGGCTGTGACAGTGAGTGACCTAGACATGGGGTGACTGTGACAGCCATGGGTATTGTGGTCAGGGTGGGCTGAGCTAGGTCCTGATGGTGCCCTGTGGGAACTCTTACCCAGGCTGTCTCACAGCATTCCTGATCAGCAGTGGGGTTGAGGGATGGTCATTGGGTGGCTCTGCCCTGCATGTCTGTGCCCATGGAGCAGATGGTGGCGTTCCATACCTGGGGGTTGGGGGAGAGGGAGTTAGACAGACTCCAATGCCTCGGGAGATAACTGGCCCCACCTACACCTGATTGGAGGGGTCAGCCTCCACAGCCATGGGGTAGCGACAGGCAGTGTGGGCGTCTACTGCGGTACCCAGAGCCCGTCTTCATCTGGCTCCCTCTGCCACCGTGAGACCTGGGCAGTGCCTCCCTCCCTCATCTGTCTGCGTCAAGCTTGGCCACCTGAGCCCTCCCCAGGTCCCTGGGCTCCCTGTGGCCTCGTGCCTCGTTGCCTGGCGACTGGAGCCTCCCATTTCCCAGGGCGGCCCACAGCAGGGGCAGCGCCACCCTGCTGGCAGCACTGGGTGAGGTGACTGCCAGCTCCTCTCCTGGCTCGGGCTGCGGCGGGTCTGGGCCACAGCCCGTGGGTGATATTTTGGCCAGCGTCCTGTGTCCAGCAGGCCTGGAGGGGCAGGTGCTCTTGCTGGATAGTTTCCAAGGAAGCTTTGGGTCATCAGTCCCACAACCGGGCCCAGGGTGGCCACCTGCATCTGCTCCTCCCACTGCCTGGCTGAAGTTCAGCTTGGGCACTGCCTCCCCTGGACCTTCTATTCTCAAAGACCAGAAGCAGCCTGCTGGCAGAGCACCCGGGCCGGGCCCTGACTTGGTGACCTCAGAGGCTGTCCAGGCTGAGCCTTCCTGAGGCCCATCAGATCTGCCCTGTAGTAAGCCATGTAGGTGCCCAGGGAGGAGTACAGGTGGCCCCCACCAGCCGGTTTCCAAGGTGACAGGCAAGTTGATGCCCAGCTGGTAGGTTTGGGGGCCAGGCAGGACTTGCCCTGAACTCCCTGCCGTGCTGTCCAGGAGTACCACCCCCACCCCTGCCATCCCAGCCTCCAGGGGGTGTGGGGGGTCTACAGGTGCAGTCAGAGGCAGGCCTCCAGCATGGGCCCCGCCCAGTGGCAGGCTGTGCTGGCTCCATGGCCCCTGACAGGTTGGGGACTCAGCAGGTACATGTGAGCGAGTGGTCCCAGGGCCCTCAGAAGCCAGTTGCAGTGTGGACCTGGCTGTGGAACATCTGTGGGAGCCCCCTCTGCCCAGATCCAGAGCAGACAAAACTGCCCTGGAGGGGCCTCAGCCTCACCCTTGTCCGCTGAGGACCTGTCTGGGCTGTTCACCTGCTAGTTCCAGAGCTGCTAACCCGAAGGCACTGCATGGGGGCCGCCCTGACAGTCTGTTCCCACCACTGCCCGCGACCCCTCCCTCTCTTCTGCCTATGCTATAGGATCTCCCATCCTTGCATTAGGGACACGCCCTGGGAGCAGGGAAGCTTCGCACCACCTGCCCCTGCTGTGGCCAGAGCACCCAGGGACTGGAGGCAGGACTTCGGTCATGTCCTTGTGTCCATGCGAAGTTTCTCAGAATTTGCTCCTCTCACATGGACACACCCACTTAGGACACAGCGAGGGGCCAGCATGTGCCCTCTGGGAGCAGCTGGCTCAAAACACCCCAAGGAAGAGTCCAGCTGAACCAGGAAGTGGCCAGGGACGGGCAGGGGAAGGGCAAGGGATGGGCCTGCGGGGTGGAAGGGGAGGCTGAGCACACCTGGCCCTGCCCGGGCTCGTGCTGGCGTTTCCCAGGGGAGCTTGGGCTGGGTGTCCTGCCGCAGCTGCGGACATTGTGAGCTTCCAGAACTTCCCAGCAGGAGGGACCCTGGCCCTCTGTGTCTGCCTGGAGGTTGTCAGAGCCTGGATGAGGCCCCAAGGCTCCTGGTGTCAGAATGGCAGTAGACAGTGAAGCCAGCAGGGGGCGGGAAGAGCCCAGGAGCTGGGTTTGTCCGGCTACCAGGGCCTCCTTGGCCACCTGCTCCTGGCTGGACTTTGGGGCCATGGACCCACCTGGCCTCGCTGCTCTCCCCAGTGCCCTGGGCCCAGCAGCACTAACTTCTGAGCCTGCCACCACCCTAGACTGGTTGGGTCACTGCCCTACCCCAGCCCCCTCTCACTGCCTCCTAGAAGCCGACAGGGGCCCGACCACCACCCTGGCGCTGGGCTTCCCAGGCAAAGGGAGCCCTGGCCACCCACCCCTCCAGCCCCGCCAAGGCTCTAGGGACAGCTTGTCTTCCAGGTCTGGGTTTCTGGAATGTTCTGGGAGGTTGTGGGCTGCTGTGGCCTTGAGGGTGGTGCCTGGGGGGATGTCTGGTGATTTTCAGTGTGTGCTGAACCATGTCCAGGAAGGAAACGATGAGGTGACAGCCATGGCGTGGCGGGTCCCTAAGCTCCCTTGAGGAGGAGGAGCAGAGCCTCTGTCCTGAGCCCCGGCCTCGGGGTCTCCCTGAGGAGGCGGCCCACATTCTGGAAATGATGCCAGTATAGGCCTCCATCTGGGGCAGTGGACACTCGGCTTCCCCTTTGGAAGGTGGGAGACTCAGACCTGGGGGTGTGCCTGTGTACCTGGGCCCACAGTATGCTCTGGGCCAGGAACAGCCAGAGGTGACACTCAGCTGGGTGGCCCTGGAGGTGCTGCCTTGCGCAAGTGCGCTGGGAGCCAGTCAAGTGTCTGTGTGCATGTGTGTGTGTGCATACCTGCTCTCTTGCAGCCCCTCACTGTCCAGGTGTGAGCTAGAGCTCCTTATTTATCCTTCTGTTTGTTTGCCGTTTGTGGGACGACTAGAGGGAGCTCTCGGCCTCCGGGTCCCTCCGCAAGGCCTGTGCTGGCCAGGGCTGGGTCAGTGCATGCCTAGCCATCACTGTTGCTTCTGCGGGCCACACTACAGGAAGCTGGGGCAGTGGGAGCCCAGTGGGCACTGGACCCAAACAGGTGTGAAGGCTGACCCGTGGCCGCTTTGTCACTGGTGGCCGCCATGCTGGTTCTGGCTCAGCACTGAAACGAGGTGGAGGCGGCACTTCCTGGCTCTGGGAAGTGAGTTCTGGAAGCTTCTGTCAACAGAGGAGGAGGAAAGCCTATGTGTGGTTGCCTCCTCAAACCCTGTAGAGGCAAGATGGAAGGGATGGCACCCCCTGTCCTTTGGGTTCCATGTTGGGGTCCAGAGTCTTTGCTTGGACAGCATGGGTCTGAGGTTCCTCTTGACCTGACCCTGACCAGACCCTGACCTACTGTGGCCCTGATCCTCCCCTGAACCTTGACCCTGTCTAGCTCCGGTTGAAGCTCCACCTCGAGACTTTAGGAACTCGAGTCCAGGCTAACACAGCTCAGAGCAGCCTTAAAACAGCCTGCTGTGTGCCATGTGCCGTGTGCCGTCAGCTCTGTGCTGTTTGCTGTGTCCCGTGTGCTGTCTGCCACCTGCCATTTGGTGTCTCATGGCTACAGCATTAAGCGTCTCAGTGGCTGCCATGGCTGCTCTCTGAACCCAATGGAGTCTGGTCTGGCCATGTTCTCCAGCTGGGCTAAGGCTGAGTGTGTTGTGGGGATCTGAGGCCTGACCTGGCAGCTGTGTGTCCCAGAGAGAAGATAAACATCCCTTAGGTCTGGTTTATAAACATTTACTCAGCGGCATGATGAACAGAAAGAGAGAGACAGAGAGACAGAGACGAGAGAGAGGCCTCACACCTGCTGCTCACTCCACAGGCAGTCACAACAGCCAGGGTTGGTCTAGGCCATGGCCAGGGACCAGGAGTCCACCTATCTGGGGTGTGTGGCCCCAGCACCAGGGCCGTAGTCGGCTGCTCTCTGAGGCCATCAGCAGGGAGCGGATGACGAGCAGCATGGCGGGACAGGGCGTTCTCAGGCGTGGGAGGAGAGCTGGTAAAGCCAGCCCTTGCTTTATTTACCAGAAGGAGGCCTTGAATCACCGTGAGGCCTTGTGGCTGGGACTGTAGTGGCAAGGCCACCCAGGGTGCCTGGCTGCTGCCCAGCTCAGGGGGCAGGGAGGGGACCCTTCCTCCCAACCCAGCCTATCCCTCCTCACACAGCCCCTCCCCTGCTAGAAGATGACCTTGACCTTGCCTTGGCCAGCCACTGCCAAGGCCATGTTCATGGCCACCCGGGGTGAGAAAGAAAGGGTACAATGCCCAGCCCACCTCGTTCCCCATGCAGCCGCTATGTAGCTCTGTTTTCCTGCCCCCTTTTGCCCTGCTGCCTGGGAGTGACCTGACCCCCTCAGCTCTTGGGTGTCCCTGCCAAGGGGTGCAGGTCATAAATACTGGGCCCCCTGGCACGGGCTCTCCTGTGACACTGCGCTGGGAGCCGCACTGTGCTTCACCTCATAGACGGACATGACGCAAACATGCCCAAATGGCCCTGCCTGCTGAGTGCTGGGGCCGTGGGTGGCTCTGTGTCCACAGCTCCCTGAAGGTGGTGCTCAGCTTGGTTCCACTCTTGGGTCAGAATGAGCATGCGAGACAGGGGTCCTGGGGCAGCCTGGACACTGCCCAGCAAACACCCCTCTCCCAGTCCTGAGAAGCCAAGACAAATATGCATTTTCAGTTCAGGTTGACAGGCAAGTATGCGGCCATGGCAGTGGCCAGCTCACACTTGATACCCAGCTCACACGTGTTTGGTCACCTGCAGGCGGGAGCAGCCCAGCCTCCCAGGAGTGTCTCCCTGTGCCCCCAGAGGGGGATATGGGGTGCACTCTGTCAGGGTTGCCTGATACCAGGACTTGGGGGACTCAGGCCAGCAGGGTCCCATCTCTCCCCTCTGTGGCTCCTAGAACCTGCTGCCCCAGCCCCCAGAGCTGTGGAGCAGCCTTGGTACGGCCAGGGGTCACTTATCTGAGCAGAGACAGGGACAGTCACGAGATGGGGACGGCCCCAGGGACCAAAGTGGCCTGCTTATCTCCGGGCGCCGCAGCCGCCCCACTGGGTGGTGGTGAAATAGTTCTGTCTGTGTGACACCACCAGGCTGCATGGCAGCACCCAGCCCCCACCTCAGCAGGAGACCTGACTGCTGGGCCAAGTGCAGCTCTGTGCAAGCGTGTGGCTGCCTGTGTGCAAGCATGTGCATGCATAGCTGTGTGTGAACGTTCGCAGCAGCCATGTGCTGCAAATGCCCTTACTCTACTCTGTGTACTTGTGGATTTTAAAGTTTACAGAAAAATACTTCAGTTTTTTTTAGATGTGTTTATTTACTTGAGAGTCAGGATTACAGAGATGGAAGAAGAGGAAAAGATAGTTCATCTTTTTTTAATATTTATATTTAGTTTTATTGGAAAGGCAGATATACAAAGGGGAGGAAAGACAGAGAGGAAGATCTTCTGTCCGATGATTCACTCCCCAAGCGACCGCAACAGCCAGAGCTGTGCCGATCCAAAGCCAGGAGCCAGAAACTCCCCCCAGGTCTCCCACGCGGGAGCAGGGTCCCAAGGCTTTGGGCTGTCCTCGACTGCTTTCCCAGGCCACAAGCAGGGAGCTGGATGGGAAGTGGGGCTGTCGGAATTAGAACCGACACTCATATGGGATCTGGGCGAGCTGAAGGCGAGGACTCTAGCCGCTAAGCTACCGCACCGGGTCCAAGACAGTTCATCTTGTTTCACTCCCTAGATGGCCATGAATCGGGCTGAAGCCTGGGGCCGGGAGCTTCTTCCAGGTCTCCCACATACATGCAGGTGCCCACGGACTTGGACCATCCTTTGCTGCTTACCCAGGTGCAGGCAGAGACCTGGGTCAAAAGTGGAACAGCTGGGACTTGAACCATCCTGCACTGCTGGGCTCTCAGGGAGAAGGGGGCCAAAGCTGGAGTGCCCGCCACAGCCTGCCCCTCACGGACACCCACCATCCCTCCTCCCCCTGTTCCGTGGTGAGGACCCCAGAGGTCCCCTACCCAGGGTCACACTGCTCACTTTTGACCCTGGGCGGAACCTGCCAGGTGGCTTGCAGTGGGCAGGGTAGGCAGTACTCGTGGTGTCTCCTTGAAGCTGGTGGCTTGGGGTCCCAGAGAATGGGAGACAGAGACAGCCTGCACCTCAGGATTCTTTTCTGGAGTCTTCCAGTCTGTGGTCCTGGTCCTGCATAAGGGCCTGGGGGAATCTCACCCACAGCCCAAGTCCCACATAAGGGCCTGGACCTGCCTGTGCCACCTCTCCATCCCACTGGTCCATCCTGCTTGTCGCCACCCCAGGACACCCCCAGGGTTGTGCAGGTCCCCCATTTTATCTGGGAGGCAAAGAGAGCACTCCACTCCAGGCTTACTCCCCAGATGTCCATAGGGCCAGGCCAGACATCTCCCAGTGGGTGGCAGGGACCCATCTCTCTGGCTTCTGTTGGCCCTGCCTTTGGGCTCTGTCCCTTCTGGGCTAGGGGAAGGTACCTCGTGGCCATGCCTCCCTCAGCCCCCAGCACTTCCCCACTGTGAGCGGGAGGAGAAGGCTATGCTGACACCCCCATTTCTGGAAGGGCTTAGAATCCAGTCAGGTCCCTTAGACCCAGGCCTCTGACCCTACCTGTCCCACCCCCTGGAGCCTGGCTCCAGTCCCATCCCACCTACAGTGGGGCTGGCAGCGATGGCAGAAGCCACAGGGCCCCTGCAGCCCTGTGGGAGGCTGGGATGGGGCTCCTCGCTTTGGGCTGGCACCTTGCCTCCCCACCCCCACGAGCTGGAGCTGGCATTTGAAGGGGGAGCTGGCCATGGGAGGGAGATGTCTCTATAGAATGACACATTAGAGTTCTCCTCACTGTCCTGTTCTGCTCTGAGCAGACTATGGGGAAGCAGGCCCTACTGGGCACACGGGGGTGGGGGTGATGGGAGGACCGGGTCAGCAAGGGCTGGAGCACACTTGGGGGCTGATGGGAGGACCAGGTCAGCAGGGGGCCGGAGCACACATGGGGGGTGATGGGAGGACCAGGCCAGCAGGGGGCTGGAGCACTTACTGCTGAGGCACAGGAGAAGCCAATGTGGATTCATGGACAGGTTCTAGCGGAATGCCAGGGCAGGCAGTAAGGCCTCTGCCTTCAGGACAAAGCTACCTTGGAAGAATTTCCCACAGGTGTGGGCAGAATCCTAGGACATGAAACATGAGACTCTGATGACGGACGCTGTGGCCATCCCCCACACTGGACAAGGGAATGGCAGGCTGTTACGGGTCACGCAAGAAGCTTAGGGACCGGTGTGGTGGTGCTGCGGGTTAATCTGCTGTTTGTAGTGCCAGTGTCTCAGAAAGGCACTGGCAGCTCCACATCCCACCCAGCGCCCTGCTAATGGCCTGGGGAAGCAGCGGAAGATGGTTGCAGCCCTTGGGCCCCTGCACCCACCTAGGAGACTGCTGGCCTGGTCCAGCCCTGATTGATATGGGAACTTGGGGAGTGAACCAATGGACAACCTATTCTCTCTGCCCTTCCAACATGTTATTCTTGTAGGAAGATCTGATTGTTGGCTCAAGTGTATGGAGCCCTTAGTTTAGGGAGTGTTGGTGCACCTGTGTGGCCTGGCTGGCCAGTGGCTGAGCAGGGTCAGCGGACTGTAGTGCCCAGGTGCAAGGTGGACGGCCTCTCATCCCAGAGCCTGGAGCTGCTCCTTGCGGCTCTGCCCTGGGGGTAGGAGCAGGGTGAGAAAGCCAGGGTCCCCAGGGGGGCGGGCCGTCCCCTAGCAGGTGTTTGGGCCTGGGGCACTACCTGCAGGGCTGGGTCCCTAACTTCACAGTGCTCCAGGCCTCAGCGAGCACTGCCCCCGACCCAGGGAGACCTCAGCTCGGCCCGGGCAAGCAGCCCGGAGCCGTGGCGCCAGGGCGGAGGGGGCTGGGCGCAGTGCCGGCCGGAGCCGCCGCGGCGGCGCGGGGCGGGAGCGGAGCCCTGGGGTCCGGGCGGGGCCTGCGGGAAGTCGCCCCGCCCCGCACAAACTTTTCCGGGGCCGGTGGGGGCGGGCAGGTGCGTCACGTGGCCGGCGGGGCGGGCGGGGCGGACCCCGCCCCTGCGCGCGAGCCCCCGCCCCTGCGCGCGAGCCCGGGGCGGCGTCGGCGGGAGCGGCGGAGTCGGCGGGGAGCGGCGCAGCCATGCCCACCAGCTTCACGGTGGTGCCCGTGGAGGGCTGTGCCGACGGCGGGGACGCAGCGGCCGAGCGCGCCGACTCGCCCGGGGACCCCGACGGCTCCGGACCCGACGGCTGCAGCCCGGGTGAGCGCGCGCACCTGCCGCCCGGACAAAGACGGAGGCCGGACGCGGCGGCCGGGAGGGAAGCGGCGGTCGGGGCCGAGGGGGCCGAGCCCAACGGGGTGCGAGCGCCTCGTGCCCGCCGGGCCCCGCGCCCACTGCCGCCTGCACCCGAGTTAGTCCGAGGGACAGAGGGCTGCAGCAGGGGAACCTCGGGCGCCCCCCCAACACACACTGCCGCACTTGCTTGGTGGGCAAGTGGGGGCGGAAACAAGTTCTAACTCCAGGGTGGGACCGGGAGGGGGTGTGACGTTGCCATGGGAATGGCCAGGCATGCGGGTCCCAGCTGGAGACCCCGGCTGTGGGGAGGGGTGGCGGGCAGCCCCCGCGAGGGGCGGGGGGTCTGTAGTCCAGCTCCGCCTGCCCCTGACCTTGGGCCTCGCAGACCTCCAGGAGAGGGCGCGGCCCCGCCCCGTCTGGGCAGTCATCCACACTTTCACTTTCTCTGGAGTAGGGTGGGGTCTGGGTGGGCTGGGGGCTCCCAGCCCGTTCCCTCTAACCCCGGTTGGGGGTCCAGTGCCCCCTACCGTGGGAGGGTCATCTTGGGCCTCTGCCTGCACCAGGCCTGGGGCTGTGGACTCCAGGTCACTGCTCCTGGGCAAGGGACAGGTGGGCTGGAGATGGGGTGGGTCTTTCCTGGGGCCACGGGGCTCCGGTGTGCAGGGGCGTCTTGGCCTTTGCCCCCACCCGTGTTCCAGCATCCTTCCTGGCAGGAGCCTCCCAGGTCTCCAGAGGGTGCAGCTGCTCCTCCACAGCCTGACCCCCCAGCCCTCATGCTGCCCGCCCAGGAGGCGGCTTCCCACAGGCCCAGCAGGTGCAAGGAAGGGGGTTGGGGGCCGGCCTGTGCCTGGCCTGCTGGCCCCAGTTCTGGTGCTTCCCTCAGGATCTCAGGGCAGCCAGGTGTGCCATGGCCCAGCAGTGACTTTGGTCGGGCTCTGGGCTTTTTAGAAGGCTAGAGTCGGGATGCCATCCCCTCATAGTCCCTGGCAGAGACTGGCGGCTCCTTGTCCCCAGGGGAGGACCCTGGGAGCCACGGAGTCCAGGCTGGGGTCCCTCGGGTCAAGTGAGACCTGACTGGTGGTCTAGTGGCCTGAGCACCTGGGGAGTCTCCTGCTGACCCAGCCAGGCCGAGCCAAGGGCCCTGGCGCTGCCCAGTGGGTGGGGCCCGAGCTGCTGCACACCCTGGGGCAGGTCAGTCGAGTAGGGCGGGCAGGGCTGTCTGTCAGCACTGGCCCAGGGCTGCTTCCCCATTCCCACGTCCCCAGGTGATGGGACCTGAGGGAGGCATGGGCTGAGCCCTGGAGTGACGGGATCTGGGTGTGAGGTGGGAGGTGTCCTGGCTGGGCCTGACTGACCCACGGGGGGTGTGGGCCCTGGCTGGCAGCTGTGGGCAGGCCCAACCCTCCTGTGGGGCTTCCTCTTGGAGCCTGGGGCCACGAGCTGGGAGGGGTGGTGATGTCCGTGGAGGGGGGCAGGAAGTTGCAGTGGGGCTATGGCCCTGTCCTTGAAGGTGGCCTTGAGTCATGGTGTCACATGGGGACTGTGGTGTGATGTGTGGGCCCCATGTCCTGTGACCGAATCCCATGTTTAAAGACATGGGGGCTGCTGGAAGCTTGGGCCGAGTTGTCTCCCTGGACTGTGGGAGTCCCAGGTTGTCCCTGTGTGAAGCCCTCACATATGTCTAAGTGTGCATAAGCGTGTATGTGTGTATGCACATGTGTGTGTGTGTGCGCATGGGAGTGGGGAGGGCTGGCCTTCTTCAGTAGGGGGAGGGTGCTCCGGTTCGTCTGGTGGCAGCTAACCCGGCCCGGAGCATTTTGGGTAGTGAGCAGCCACCAGGCCCAGCTCTCTGCTCTTCCTAGCCTGCAGCGCTGGTCAGTGTGAGGAGCCCTGGACCCACCTCTGGGGGTTTCCTCTTCTGGAACATTCCCAGGTTCCTGATGCCCACACTGAGTGCCTGGGGCAGTCACCACAGGGCAGGGCTCCATGAGGCGCAGGTATGGAGTCTTTGCTAGTGTTGCTTTGGGAAGCCTGCCAGGGCTCATGGGGAGGGGTCATGCATGGGGGCTTCTTGCTTGGAGAACCCAAGAGGTTGGGAGCCAGATAGGGGGTGGCATCCCTGCCACAGTGTACCCTACTGGCAGCAGGGTCTAAGAGGCCTAGACTGGGATGTGCCCAGGCTCTGGGCTGACTCCCAAGGGGCTGTGCCCAGGCTTGAGGCTCCTGGTCCCAGGGCCACGTTGCCCGCTGCTGTTGCCGACCCCACATTCCTGGGTTGGCGGTGGTGCCAAATCCCTCACCCTTTGTGTCCAGTTGGGAGGTGTGAGTCCTGGCTGCTGGGTGAAGGTCACTGTCCCAGGCTAAGGATTAACCAGAGCCCACAGCAGTGCTGGTCATGACCTCTGGGCTCCCACTACAGCTGGGGGCGGGCTGGGCCAGGCAGGCGCCTGGGAACAACTCTTCAGGTCCCCAGGGAAGGATATCTGACCTGCGGAGGGCAGTGGCTTCTGTCTCCTCCCTGCCGGTGGCTGGATGGGTCAGGGGATAACCTGAGCGGGGGCGGGGCGTGCCTGCCTCCCGGTGCGAGGGTCTGGGTCTGGGAACCCCTTCCTGTACCCCTGCTCACGGGGTCCCCAGTTGGGGACTGGCCATGCTCATGTGTGCTGGCTCAGGGACCAGCCGTGCATGTGTGTGCTGGCCCGGGGACCGGCCGTGCTCGTGCGTCCTGGCGCAGGGACTAACTGTGCATGTGTGTGATGGACCTGTGGGTAAATGTGTGTGTGCTAGCCTGGGGACCGGCCATGCTCGTGCGTGCTGGCCCAGGGACTAACTGTGCATGTGTGTGCTGGACCTGTGGGTAAATGTGTGTGTGCTGGCCTAGGGACTGGCCGTGCTCGTGCGTACTGGCCCAGGGACTAACTGTGCATGTGTGTGCTGGCCTGGGGACCGGCCGTGCTCATGTGTGCTGGCCTGGGGACTGGCCGTGCTTGTCTGTGGTGGGCCTGTGGGTAAATATGTGTGTGCTAGGCCAGGTGCTAACTGTTGACACCTGGTGAAGCCTTTAGTCTCTGTGTCCTGCCCCCCACGGGGATGGAACTCCTGGCTCCTGACTTCTGCTTGGCCCAACCCCACTGTTGTGGGCACAAAAGCCAATGGGTAGAGAACCTGCCTACATGTGCATTACAGACATGCATAGTCAGTCCCAGGTCACTTAGCCTCCACTCCCAAAGAGCACTGAGCCAGCCGAATTGGCAGTGTAGGAAGATGTGTTTTCATAGGAAAGTATGTCCACAAGGCAGGTTTGCTCACTCACAGGCAGCTGTGCCCACAGAAGGAGTGCCCACAAGGCAGGTTTGCTCACTCACAGGCAGCTGTGCCCACAGAAGGAGTGCCCAGGCAGGAGTGCCCACAAGGCAGGAGTGCTCACTCACAGGCAGGAGTGCTCACTCACAGGCAGGAGTGCTCACTCACAGGTAGCTGTGCCCACAGAAGGAGTGTCCACAAGGCAGGTTTGTTCACTGACAGGCAACTGTGCCCACAGAAGGAGTGCCCATAGACAGGTTTGGCATAGACAGCTGTGCCCACTGAAGGAGTGCCCAGGCAGGAGTGCCCACAAGACAGGCTTGCCCACAGGCCAGAGTGCCTACAAAAGGAGTGCCCACAGGGAGGCACGCCCATAGGCAGGTATGTGCACAGGCTGGCATGCCCAGGGGCATGTTTACATCCCAGGGGAGCAGATCTGTCCTGGCCAGAGTCTGGCTGTCACAAGCATGATTGTTGTTGTCAATGACTTACTGTGGGGTGGGAGGTCTCAGGGGAGAGTCTGGGGTGGGGACCTGAGTATCCAGTTCTGGACTGGACATTGTTTGCCTTTGTGGCCTGGCCCCCAGGGCCAGAGCCATTGACGTTTGGGATCTGGGGCTGGGCCAGCCATCTCAGCTGGTGCCAGCTAGGATTCATGACCTGTCCCTGCTCCTGGGTCTGTCACACTGCCCACCTGAGCCCAGACCACCTTGTCCTCAGGGAATAGGGCCATAGGCAGGTCCTGGGAGTGCCAGCCACTTCAGCAGCCGTGCCATCTAGGTTGGCTGGCCTGTGTGTAGCTGTACTTTCCTTTTGTAGTTCTGTCCCTTCTGGTTGGGGTCCTGCCTGCTGGGGGCTTGTGCTCAGGAGGGGTCACATCACCCATGGACCTTGCTCCTTGGCTCTGCCCTCTGGCCACCGCTCCTGCCTGTCACCCTCACACCTCCCCAGACTCCTCCTGGCCCCTGGGCCCCTGCCCCTCCTCAGCTTCCAGCCTCAGGGTGCCATCCCCTCCCGTGTCCTAGCAGCTTTGCCCAGCACCAGACCACAGAGTGGACCAGGGTGTCCGTGGCTTTGGAGTGCAGGCAGTGGAGGTCTGGCATGGCTGCCATGGGCCCTCAGCTAAGTTACCTCTCCTGACAGGTGATGGCGGTGCACGGGAAAGCAGCCCATTCATGGGGGCCGCGGCATTGGATGGGGACAGCCTCCTGGAAGGCAAGAACATGGCCCTTTTCGAGGTAAGTGGCTTCTCCTCAGGGGCAAATGGAGGGGGGACAGGGAGCAGAGCAGTGTGGCCTGAGGGTGACTGGTGGACATCTGCAGGAGGAGATGGACAGCAACCCCATGGTGTCCTCGCTGCTCAACAAGCTGGCCAACTACACCAATCTCAGTCAGGGCGTGGTGGACCACGAGGAGGCTGAGGAAAGCAGGCCACGCGAGTCCAAGGTACCCCTTTCTCTCCACCCCCAGTTGGGCCCTCAGCCCCCATCCTTCCTACTCCCCTGGGCTGGACCCTAGGCCCCTGTACTCCCCCTCCCCCGTGGGCTGGG
Organism: Ochotona princeps; assembly: GCF_030435755.1. Classification (NCBI taxonomy): domain Eukaryota; kingdom Metazoa; phylum Chordata; class Mammalia; order Lagomorpha; family Ochotonidae; genus Ochotona; species Ochotona princeps. The sequence continues at coordinate 38,988,756 of NC_080854.1, forward strand.
TCCTTGTCCTCATCCCCTCTCCCCACAGGGCCCTCAGTCCCTAGCCTCCTTTCCTGTGCTTCCTGTCTCCACTCCCCTACCTGTGTGTGGCCTTTTGTGGCCCCTGCCAGGGAGCTCACAGCCGGTATGTGGCCACCTCTGGGCTGTGTGGAGGGGCCTGGAGCCTGTCAGGGTCGCAGCTGCTCGCCTGGCATGGTAGGGGTGGCACAGGGATGCCTAGCGCTTGGCCTGCAGCTCCTCCCTGCAGCTGTGGGACTTGCACATTAGCAGCCATGGGGTGCGTGACCCATGTGCACACTGGCAGGAGGCACACAGGCTTTCGTGACCCGGGCACACACACACACATGTGGGAAGCAGACAGGTCCCTGTGACCCATGCGCACACATTGGCAGGAGGCAGGCAGGCCACGTGACCCAGGCGCACATGTGTGTAGGAGGTGGGCCAGCCTGGCAGGAGGGGGATCGACTGCTCGTTTGCTCGTTTGGGCTAGGGTACCCCCTGAGATCATGGCCGAATCTGGCTGAGCCTTCTGCCTGGCCCTGCAGGAGTGGGCCTAGCCAAGTCCAGGCAGGTCGGCCTTGTGCCGCTTCCTACTGACTTCCTGTACTCTAAGCCAAACTGCACCCAGCCTAGGGTGGTGCCCTTTGTCCTGCTTCCCCCACCATGTCCCAGGGCTGGGCACTGGGTATGGGCAGGCAACAGCCGGACCGCACCCTTTCCTTCGCGGCCTCTGGGCCACCAGCTTACCATGCCCTGTGCCACCTGGATTGGACTGCGTGACCCGGGGCTACCTGCCCCGGCCTCCTCTCACAACCCTGTCCAGGCCTGGCAGGGAGTGTGGTCACAGGAAACGGCACCTCCACTCAATGCCATTTTCTGGCTGGATGGGTGTAGACAGAGAACATACAGCCCTGCCCAGCCTCTGTGTGCTCCCAGCTGCAGCCCCAGCCCTGTCCCCACAGATCCTCTGTGTGCTCCCAGCTGCAGCCCCAGCCCTGTCCCCACAGACCCTCTGTGTGCTCCCAGCTGCAGCCCCAGCCCTGTTCCCACAGGCCCCCTGCATGGGCACCTTCATTGGCGTCTACCTGCCCTGCCTGCAGAACATACTGGGCGTCATCCTCTTCCTGCGTCTCACCTGGATTGTGGGCGCTGCCGGTGTGCTTGAGTCCTTCCTCATCGTGGCCATGTGCTGTACCTGTGTGAGTGCCCCTTCCCCACCGGAGCTGTCCTGGGGGTGGGCCCTAGCCCCCATGTCTTCACAATTCTGCATCGGAGGGGTCGGCAGCAAAACCTACGGAAGGCTGACCCCAGCTCTGGGCACCCCAGCGTCTTCTATCCAGTGCCCTGGCCTGGCTGGGACCTTTATTGGTACACTCAGCCACGTGAAGGCCCAGCTGTTAGTTGAAGCATCACCCGGCAATGGAGATAACAGGAGACGCTGGCCACATGGTCACCTGCCCAACCCCAGGATGCATAGGCTTCCATGGACCAAGGGCAGCCAGCAGAGGTAGCGGCTAGGCCCTGGTGCCTTGGGCAGAGCTGATCTTCCAAGGCCAGTGGATCCCATGTGCCCTGTGCTGGGTGGGGGTGGAGAACCCAGGGCCGGTGTCATCAAACCTCCTGAGGGCCAGGGGCAAGAGTGGCTGGCCTCTGTGGCCTGGTGGAATAGCCTAGGCCCAGCTCCCCCCACCCAGGAAGCTTCTGGAACCCAGATCTGTGCCTTTGCAGACGATGCTGACAGCCGTCTCCATGAGCGCCATCGCCACCAATGGCGTTGTACCAGGTGAGCGTGTGGCTGAGGTTGCCATGAATGCAATCCCTGCAGGAACCCTATCCCTGGGGTACCCAGGAACAGAGTGGGCTTCTGTGCTCATGGCACCTTAAGGAGAGCCTGGCAGAGGCTACCCAGACCTAAGGAGCCTTGGGCCATCCACTGGCTGTGCTACCTCAGCTCCCACACCTGTCCTGCTCCCCTCACTCTCACACCTGCCCTGCTCTCCTTGTTCCCTCACTGGCTGCCTGCCCTCGGATTCAGGACTGCCTGGGAGGTGTGTGTTGGCCCTCAGGCCTGGATGCCCAGCATGGGGTGGGGAAGCTCTGCCCTCACTGGCTGCCCATGAGGATTTTGTCCATGCGAACAGGAGCAGGAGTTCAGATTAAGAACAGAAAGCTGATAATCTACAATGCAGCCTGTAGTTCTTGGCACTGCATACTGGCCTGGAGAGCTGCTGAGAGAGGCAGGCACCCTTGGGACCCCATGGTGCACTCCCTGCCAAGGGCTGCCGGTCAGCAGGCAGGTCCCTGTGGCCCGGTGGACTCCCATGTGACCTGGACATGCTGGTGGTGCCTGCACCTGCTTTTCTTGGGAGCAGATGTCCTCGGAAGGAGGCGTGTTCCCACATGGCTGTGTTAATCAGTGCCCGTGGGAGGGTGTGTGGGTACCTGAGTGCCCAAGGCATGTATGTGTCCCTGACCCTCATTCCATCTGCAGCTGGGGGCTCCTACTACATGATCTCCCGCTCACTGGGGCCCGAATGTGGTGGCGCTGTCGGCCTCTGCTTCTACCTGGGCACAACCTTCGCCGGGGCCATGTACATCCTAGGCACCATTGAGATCTTCCTGGTGAGTGCATGCCCAGGGGCATGCCACACCCCAAAGGCTCCCCCCAAACACACACCAAGAGTCCCAACTTCACCAAGCATGCCCTGAAGGTCCTGACCCCTGGCTGGCACAGGCAGGTAGCTCTGTTTCCTGGGCATGGGCATGGCTAAACCCCCAGATGGGGCTTCCAGAGGCAGAGAGCTGGGGCAATCAGGGCAGTGGGGCGGCTCCTTGACATTGCCCCGGTCGGCCCCATCCCTGCAGACATACATCTCACCAGGCGCAGCCGTGTTCCAAGCATCCACGCCCGAGGGCGAGGCAGCCGCCTTGCTGCACAACATGCGGCTCTACGGATCCTGCACATTGGCCCTCATGGCCGTGGTGGTCTTTGTGGGTGTCAAGTATGTCAACAAGCTGGCCCTGGTCTTCCTGGCCTGCGTTGTGCTATCCATCCTGGCCATCTATGCTGGTGTCATCAAGACAGCCTTTGATCCCCCTGACATCCCGTGAGTGCCCGGGTCCCCTGGGTCCCAAGTCCTCTAGGCCATACAAGGTGGCCACTAGCAGGCACACACATGAGGACAGGAGCACCCACAGGGCATGCAGGAAGCTCCTCCCACCTCATCCCAGCCCTGTCCCTGCAGGGGGAGGAGGAGGTGGTGAGAAAACTCCTGGCTGGCCCCCACCCTGGGCAGCAGGAGTGTTGGGGAGCCCCAGCTTCAGGCCTCCTGCTGCCCTCAGGGTGTGCCTCCTGGGGAACCGCACACTGGCCCGACGCGGCTTCGATGTCTGCGCCAAGACGCACATGGTTGGCAATGGCTCTGCACCCACAGCCCTCTGGGGCCTCTTCTGTAATGGTTCCAGCCAGTCCCTTGCCTGCAACGAGTACTTCGCTCTCAACAACCTCAGCGAGATCCAAGGCATCCCCGGTGTGGCCAGCGGTGTGCTCCTGGGTAAGTGTAGTGAGGGATGTGGTGCCCGCCTGGCCAAGCCCCTGGGATCGCCTTCAACCACAGGCCGGCCTCCTGGGGCACCTGTGCAGGTCAGCAGCTTTGTGGGAACAGGTCCCTTATCTCACTGGGTAAGGTAGGAAGTGGTCAGCGGATTGACAAGTGGCAACTCTTCCTATTCATCCACAGGTTCCCGTCCCGGGCAGGGGGGATTCCAGGGTATAAGTTTGGGTCCCAGGTCCCCAAGGACCCTGTGTTAGGCAAGGGTCATGGAGTGAGATGGAGCAGGACACAGCCAGATCCTGGAGGTGGCTATGTGCAGAGGTGGGGGTTCTTAGAGACACAGAGGTCTGGAAGGCGGTGCCTTGGGCAGGAGAGGCAGCCTGAGTGGGGCAGGTGCAGGCCAGGGTGACCCTTGGGGGAGGAGGTGCCGTGTGCAGTGGAGGCTGGGTTGGGCTTGTTGGGCACGGTTCCAGCTCAGCAGTGCTGTTTCCACAGACAACCTATGGAGCTCCTACTCAGACCGGGGGGCCTTTGTGGAGAAGAAGGGAGTGGCCTCAGTGCCAGCACCTGAGGCCCGCCGGGCTGGGGCGCTGCCCTACGTGCTGTCGGACATTACTACCTACTTCACCATGCTGGTGGGCATCTACTTCCCCTCCGTGACTGGTGAGCACCTGGCACACCTTGTGGCTGCGCCCCTGCCTAGTGGAGCTCCCCACCAGCCCCCAGACTGCAGGGACTTACTCCTTCAGGTCTTGTTCCCACACAGTGGGGTTGTCCCCAAGACCTTGCCCCCCAAGACCACAGGCCCTGGCCCCTGGAGCCCCATCCCAAGGTCTGCCTACAGCAGCATCTCCTCACAGACTGCATCCCATGACCCCTTGGCCTCTGTCCCTGCCCAGCGGGGCTCTCTGTGGCAAATCTCCATGCACAATGGAGTCTCCCCCTATGCCCCACCTTGTATTCCAAGGCCTGGGTGACCATGGCTAGCTGTGACGTCACTGTGTGTCCACAGGCATCATGGCCGGCTCTAACCGGTCCGGAGACCTCAAGGATGCGCAGAAGTCCATCCCCACAGGCACCATCTTGGCCATCGTGACCACATCCTTCATCTGTATCCTTGGGGGGCCGAGGGGTGGGAGGGGAGGGCCATCAGCCCTGACCCCGGGAGGAGAGGGACACCTGGGTCCCTACTTGCTCCCTGACCAGGCTTTTGTGTCATCCTAGTCTGCAGCGTGAGGGGACACCACACGTGTGTGATGGGTGCTACCCTACCATAGGCATCACATGTACTGTTTACCACGACACGTGTGCTTGCTGTGGCTACTGCCTCCTGTATGTGTCCCTCTAGCCATGCCTCCAGGGACCATGAGGGATGGGCAGGAGAACCCTGCTGGTCTCTGTGCCCTTCTGCCCCCTTCTGTCTGCCACTTCCTTGACAGGAGTTACAGACCTGTCCTGCATTGTGTTGTTTGGGGCCTGCATTGAGGGCGTGGTCCTGCGAGACAAGTATGATACTGCCTTGCTCTGCGCCCAGCAATCTTAGCTCTGCCTCCAGCCAGGCCCCACCCCCATGGGCTCCACCTCCTACCAGGCACCACCCCCAGTCTGTTCCACCTCCAGCCAGGCCACACCCCACCCATGCTCGCCCCCACCGTTTTCCTGAGAAAGATCCTGGCTGCCTCTGGCTGACCTCTGCTGCCTGTCTTCCTAGACTTTGGAGCTGGGAGAAGCTTCCGGCAAACCCTGAGACCCATGGGACGCTCACTTCCTCCCCTCCCCATGACCAGGCCTGCCCATTAGGGTCACTGTGGCAGTACCAGGGCCTGGGCTGTCTTGAAGTAGCCTAGGGGAGCAGGACACTGACAGGCTACCCTTTTGTCTGAAGTCCCTGCACTGAGCAGGGCTGGGGAGGGTCTCCTGCGAGGCCCCCTGTACTGACCCTGCCCCCTCTGCAGGTTTGGGGAGGCTCTGCAGGGGAACCTGGTCATTGGTATGCTGGCCTGGCCGTCCCCCTGGGTTATTGTCATCGGCTCCTTCTTCTCCACCTGTGGTGCTGGACTACAGAGCCTGACCGGGGCACCCCGCCTGCTGCAGGCCATTGCCCGAGACGGCATCATTCCCTTCCTGCAGGTGAGTGTGGCCGGGACGGGGAGCGGATCCTTGGGAGGTCGGCGTTCCAGCCACTGGTCAGACCCCCTTCCTGTTTGCTCATGTTATAGGATTCACCCCAACTTGATTCTCGGGGTCTCCCCTTGCTACTGTTACCTGCTCTGACCTGGACTCTGTCCTCCCAGGCCAGGTCCAGGCTTCCTGCCTGGTAGCATGTATCCATAGGAGCGGTTGGCATTATCCCCTGCACATCGCTGAATGTGACAGCAGGGAGCTTCCCAGAAAATTTGGTGTGACTCCAGCAGTAGCCTATGGGCTTCTGGAAAGTTCTTTGCGCCCTAGGGCTGTGGGGAGAGCACTAGGCCATGAGAGTGCCCTTCTACTCTGGGCCATGCTGGCAGATGCAGCTGTAGGGGTGAGGGCCAGGGTAGGCCAGGTCTCTGGGCTCTGGGAGTTGTCAGGGAGGACGGGCCTTGATGGGGCTGGTGGTGGCCTGGGCACACAGGGCAGGGGCCTGGCGAGCACTAGCCCTATGGAGCTTCTTCAGTGTAGACCAGCTTGGCAGCTCCTGCTGTCTTGGTTTCACATGTCCTGGAGTGGACCTGATGCCTCTTGGCTGCCTCCTGCAGGTCTTTGGCCACGGGAAGGCCAACGGGGAGCCCACCTGGGCGCTGTTGCTCACGGCTCTCATCTGTGAGACTGGCATTCTCATTGCATCCCTGGACAGCGTGGCCCCCATCCTCTCCATGTGAGTGGGCACATCTAGCCTTGTCCCGGGGGGCTACTGACCTACATGGGAACCCGAAGCATGGACAGGAGGATAGAGATTTGGGTGGGGGGACAAAGACCAGGGCACAGGGATCTGGAAGGAGAGGCTGGATGCGGGAGGGGCGGGATCTGGCTCATGTGGCCCCCTGACTTGCTAGGTTCTTCCTCATGTGTTATATGTTCGTGAATCTGGCCTGCGCCCTTCAGACCCTCCTGCGAACACCCAACTGGAGGCCACGCTTCAAGTATTACCACTGGTCAGGACCCTCGCGCTCCAAGGCTGGGACGTTCAGGCTTGCTTTGGGATGTGGCCCTAGGGTCCTGACTGGTGGCTGAAGGTCCGGCATCTTGTGTACCCCAGGACCCTGTCATTCCTGGGTATGAGCCTGTGCCTGGCCCTCATGTTCATCTGCTCCTGGTACTATGCTTTGTCAGCCATGCTCATCGCCGGCTGCATCTATAAGTACATTGAGTATCGTGGGTGAGTGAAGCAGGTGTGATGCTCAGGTGGGGGCCTCCTGTGCAGGGGGCAGGACCTGCCAGTCTGGACCTGTGTGAGTTCAGGTTCAGGGATCCCTGGTGGTACCATGATAAAGGCTGAGCGTCCCCTCACCCCCAGGGCTGAGAAGGAGTGGGGTGATGGCATCCGGGGCCTCTCGCTGAATGCCGCCCGCTACGCCCTTCTGCGTGTGGAGCATGGCCCTCCCCACACCAAGAACTGGAGGTGAGCATGACCCGAGCTGAGGCCTGGCCTGAGACCCGCTGGCTCAGGATCCAGGGTGGCCAGCAGTCCAGCAAGGCCAGTGTTCTGTGCTGATTGCTGCCCACCTGCCCCAGGCCCCAGGTGCTGGTGATGCTGACCCTGGATGATGAGCAGGGTGTGACACACCCACGCCTGCTGTCCTTCACCTCCCAACTGAAGGCCGGCAAGGGCCTGACCATCGTGGGCTCCGTGCTGGAGGGGACCTATCTGGATAAGCACGTGGAGGCCCAGCGGGCCGAGGAGGTGAGCAGGGCCTGGTAGGTCAGTTCTCCAAGGTGGGAGAGGATTTGGGTCAGTAGGTGACAGGCAAGAGTCGTTCTGAAGATCTGCATCTGGGAAGGTGGGGGTCATGGGATGCTGCAACCCTGCCCCACGCCCATACCCTGCAGTGTGAGTCATGGTGCTTGTGGCCCCAAGATCGGAGATGGGGGTGATGCCTGCGTTCTGTGATCCTGTGTTCAGTGTCCCTGTGTCTTCCATGTGCACGGTACATAAGCGTGTGCCTGTCCACCCAGCCCGGGTTGTGCCTCTGACCCCCCACCCCACAGAATATCCGGGCGCTGATGGGGGCCGAGAAGATGAAGGGCTTCTGCCAGCTCGTGGTGTCCTGCAGCCTGCGGGATGGCGCCTCGCACCTCATCCAGGCAGCCGGCCTGGGTGGCATGAAGCACAACACAGTGCTCATGGCCTGGCCCGAGACCTGGAAGCAGCCAGACAGCCCCTACTCCTGGAAGTACTTTGTGGGTGGGTGCAGCTGCCAGTGGGGGGCAGGGTGCTGGCGGGCGGGCACGGCCCCAGCCAGTGGGAAAGTCACTGTGGCCCTTCTCTGGCAGAGACGGTCCGGGACACCACGGCGGCCCAACAGGCCCTGCTGGTGGCCAAGAACATTGACCTGTTTCCACACAACCAGGAGCGGCTGGGCGAGGGCAGCATTGACGTGTGGTGGGTGGTGCACGACGGGGGCATGCTCATGCTGCTACCCTTTCTGCTGCGCCAGCACAAAGTAGGTGGGGCCATGGGATGGCGCGAGCCATAGGGAGGCAGGACCACGGGGCGGGGATGGGGCCGCAGGGTACATGGGGAGCAGCTATTGGCCAGTCTGACCCTTCCTTTCCAGGTGTGGCGCAAGTGCCGGATGCGCATCTTCACAGTCGCACAGGTGGATGACAACAGTGTCCAGATGAAGAAGGACCTTCAGACATTCCTGTACCACCTGCGCATAAGCGCTGAGGTGGAGGTGGTGGAGATGGTGCGTGGGGGGTGGGGCGCTCACCAGTGAGGGGAGAGAGCGGAATGCTACATGCGTGCTTAGCTACAGCACCCAGTGCATGGTCGCCTTAGTGCAGTCTAGTGTTGGAGTTGAGTGGTTATGGCTGTTCCGAGTGTCCACGTCGCTGATGGCTCCCATGTGGTCACCTTGGGTGGCCTCTGTGTGGATTGGGTCCTGCCCCAAGAGAAAACTAACACCTGTTGTTGGAGAGTGCAGTCCCTCAAGGCCACTGCCCTGTCCAGCGCCCCAGGCATGGCCACTCTGTCATCTTCAGAGCTGGATATGGGACAGTGCCCAAGAGGATTGGGGGGCAGAGCTAGTGCTGTCCCAGCTGCTGCTCATGCAGGTTCCACCCATAGCTCCTGGGGGCTGCACTGGGTTGGAGGGACAGAGAGCTAGGACATCTGAGCCCTTCGTGCCATCTGGTCAACTGTGCCCAGGGGAGCAGGGGTGGGATGACAGCACCTTTTGTCCCTCTGGGCCCCAGGTGGAGGACATCTGGGGTCAGGGTGGGATGAACACACTTGCTGTCCTCTGGGCCCCAGGTGGAGAACGACATCTCGGCCTTCACCTATGAGAAGACGCTGCTGATGGAGCAGAGGTCACAGATGCTGAAGCAAATGCAGCTGACAAAGGGCGAGCGGCAGAGGGAGGTGAGGGGGCGGGTCAGGATGACCTCCAAGATGACTGCCTGTTCCTCCCTGGGCTCTTAGGGTGCTGCAGCTGTAAATGAGTCCAAATCATTTTCTGTGATGGATCCCAGGGCGGGTGCAGGGACCTCAGGCATCAGTGCGTTGTTCAGAGTTCAGGCAGTGAGTGTGCAGGTGCACAGGTGTGCTGGGGCAACGTGCAGGTGCACAGGTGTGCTGGGACAACGTGCAGGTGCACAGGTGTGCTGATCTGCCCATCCTTTCTTGTCACCAGTGTCCTCTTTGTGCTTGTGGCTTTCAAGCCTGGGCTTGAGAGGAAAGGCAGGGCAGCTGAAGGATCTAGGGCTTTGGTCAATCCCAGTTGTGGGTGTGGAAGCCAAGGCAGGGGCAAGGGTCACGGGGCAGCTGCTGGCCGCTCAACTCTCTGAGCTCTGTGGGGCAGCCTGACCATGGTGGTCATCTTGTCAATCTGGAGCATCCTGGGAGCTGCTGTTCCCGCTGACCTCTGCCAATGTCTGACTTCCAGGCCCAGCTGATCCATGACAGGAACACAGCATCCCATACTGCGGCTGCCTCCAGGGCACAGGCCCCACCCACACCTGACAAGGTGCAGATGACCTGGACCAAGGAGAAGCTGAGTGCGGAGAAGCACAGGCACAGGGATGCCGGTGGGGCGGGCTTCAGGGAGCTCTTCAGCCTGAAGCCGTAAGTGTTGAGGGTCACCAACAAGGGAAGGGCTGGGCGCCAGTAGTCAGCTGGGTTCTTGGCCCTTTCCATTGGGCAACCCCACAGGGATGGGGGCCAAGGCCAGTCAACACGTCCAGGCTTAGTCTGTGTCCTGGCTGCAGATGAGACAGGGATATTCTGTTTGGGGAGGTAGGGTGTCCTGATAGGTGTGGGGGCTATGGCCAACTGAACCTGTGGGCTGTTCCTGGTTCATCCGGGCAGAGGCCAGGCCTCCTGTCAGTGCCTAGCCTTTAGTGGTGGGGCTAGGCAGCCTGGGATTCATAGAACCTGGCAGGGAGGAACCCCATGTAGGGAGGACCCAGGGACCCTGTCAGGCTGTAGGATGGCTTGGGGCACCCAGCCGTGGCCTGCAGACATACGACTTGTTCACACATGCAATAACATACTCTGTGTTTTTCTCCTCAACGCAGAGAATGGGGAAACCTGTAAGTCCACCTGCTGTGTTTAGGCTGCCCTGGACCAGCTTCTTTACATGCCTGCATGTACATGTTTGTGTATACATCTGTGTGTACATGTATGCATGTGCATGGCCACATGCAGACAGAGCTCCTACATGCATCACCTGTTCCCTCCAGAGACTGGAGCCAGACTAGACTCACTGCCTTAGCCACACCCAGGAGCTATGAGCTGATGGTCCAGGGCATTGCTCTGGAGGCAGGTGTGGCCCTTGGGGACAGGAGTAGGGACAGGGGCAGCACCATGGCAAGGACTGTGTTCCTCTTTGCAATCCTGAGGTCATCACACACAAAGACATCATGGAGGCTCTGCTGGGTGGCTAAAGCCAATGGGCAGCGCCTATGATCACAGCACGTCTCCTCAGGGCTTAGTTGCTGGAAAGCCATTAGATGGGATTAGGGCTCACCTCCTGTGTGGACACAGGAGGAAGAGGAGGAGGTGCACACAAGGACACGCATGCACATACAGGTGTGGCACACAGGACTGGCAGTTGGGTCTCCCAGGGGTGGGCTTGCCAGACAGGGTCTGGTGTAGGGCCAGCCATTTGTCAGAAAGTGAACCCAGTGTGGACTGGAAGGTCAGGTCATCCCTCAGTGTGCACTTGGGTGCTTCTCTGCACGTTACCACATGTGTGCACATGTCAGCATATATAGTGTGTGCATGTTTAATATATGTGCAGCTCTAGGGTATATGTGACTTCACTGTTAGTGTGTGTCTTTGTGCCCTTGTCTGTGTGCCTCTGAATATCCATGCATGTCTGTACAGTGTGCATGTCCCCCTTCCTCTGCATGACTTGGGAAAGGCATTACGGGAGTCATGGGTGTGAATTTCTGTGTTGCTATGTGAACCCCACACAGGACTCCATGTTCCCCAAGGATATTTCCTCATAGGCACTCAGGGAAAGGTCGTGGAAACAGATGCTGTTCCCATGAGTGTCCCGGGGTCCTAAGGCCACATGGGTCTGCTTGATCTGTGCCCTTGACAGATGCCTTGCACTAAAACCCAACACTGCCCTGACCCAGGGTTCTGATGCTAGCACTGTCTCTTAGCTCACACCCCTGCAAACACCACAAATTTGTTCCTGGAGGGGACACTTCTCCCTGACACCTTGGACTGAGGTCCACCAGGCAGCTAGAGTCATGGTCGATGGTGGTGCCACATGTTGGGGCCACATCTGCTGTTTTATCAACATAAAGGAGTTGAGAGGCTTACACCTGTGACTGGTGCTAGCTTTGGGGTTGAATGAGGCTCTATGGAGGTAAGAGTGGTCACATGAGGCTCCATGGTGTTGTACGTGGGCTTGTGGGCTCCATGGTGTTGTACGTGGGCTTGTGGGCTCCATGGTGTTGTACGTGGGCTATGGGTTCCATGTTGGGATGCATGCATTTAAGAGGCTCCATGATAGTAAAAATTAAAAATAAATAAATAAAATTAAAGGTTAAAAAAAAAAGAAGCTCCATGATGCTACATGTAGACATGTGGGCTCCTTGGTGGTACATGTGGACTCATGGGCTACAATGTGGCATGTGAGGACTTGTAGGCTCCATGATGGTACGGCTTCATTATGGCACATGTAGGTTCATGGGCTCCATGTCATACGTATGGAATTATGGGCCCCATGGTGGTATGTGTGGAATAGTGGCCTCCATTGTGGTACATGTAGTCTCATGGGCTCCATGATGGGATGCATGTATTCATGAGGCTTCATGGTGGTACCTGTGGACTGGTGAGGCTCCGTGGTGGTATGTGTGGACTGTTGGGCTCCATGGTTAAACGTGTGCACCTTTTGGCTCCATGGTGGAACATGTGAACATGTGGAATCCATGGTGGTATATGTGGACTGTGGCTCCAGTGTGGTACATGTGGACTCATGGGCTCTATTGTATTACATATGGTCTTATGGGCTCCATGGTGGGATGAATACATTCATGAGGCTCCATGATGGTACCTGTGGACTGAAGAAGTTTCATAGTGGTATGTGTGGACTGGTGTGGCTCCATGGTGGTTCATGTGGACTCGTTAGTTCCATAGTAAAACATGTGGACCTGTTGGCTCCATGGTGAAATGTAGAGACTTGTGGTCTCTATGTTGAGATGCATGCATGAGGCTCCATGGTGGTACCTGTGGACTCGTTTGTACCATGGTGGTACATGTGAACTTGTGGGCTCCATAATGGTATGTTTGTACCATGGTGGTACATGTGAACTTGTGGGCTCCATAATGGTATGTTTGTACCATGGTGGTACATGTGAACTTGTGGGCTCCATAATGGTATGTTTGTACCATGGTGGTACATGTGAACTTGTGGGCTCCATAATGGTATGTTTGTACCATGGTGGTACATGTGAACTTGTGGGCTCCATAATGGTATGTTTGGATTCATGAAGCTCCATGGTGGTACTTAATGAGTTCCCTGATCATACATGTTGATTTGTCGACCTTCTTACTGTTCAGCAACTTTGGACATGGAGAAGTTTAAGCCTCTCTCCACCTTGTGCTCTGTACATGCCTGGGCCAATTTACAGTGCCCCCTTGCTGTGGGGCTCTCAGGGACAGCATGAACTCTCCTATCTACCCCTGTAGCATAGAACTGGGGGCAGTGGAAACATGAGCATTGGCCTGGCGCACCGTGTGCCAGAGCTACTTCCTCCAGGTTTGTGAGGGCACAAGAGACCTCTGATGCGGCTGTCAGGCACCATGAGCACATTGCTGAGTGATCTGTGGTAGCTGAGCCTTGACCTCTCTTGAGGCCTGGATAGCATTGGGATATATGAGGAAGCAATGGCGGCATGTACGGTCAAAAACAGGATTGTGGGGGTAGGATCCAGAGCACCTTGACCAGTGGGTAGCTGCTCTCCTCCCTGCATGGCATAGTGGCTATCATGTCATTGCATGTCATGGGAGGTGCCAGGAGGCACCAGTGCAGCTCTGTGCTGATGGATCCTCCTTGGCTGCTGGGTGTGAATGCTGCGTCACTGCTACCCTCCTCTCACAGGGACCATTCCAATGTCCGGCGGATGCACACAGCCGTGAAACTCAATGGTGTGGTCCTCAGCCGATCCCAGGATGCCCAGCTGGTCCTGCTGAACATGCCCGGCCCCCCCAAGAACCGGCAAGGGGATGAGAACTGTATCCTTCTCAGCTGTAGTGCCATTTCTGTCCCTGCTGGGCTCCCTCCCTGTTCTTGGGGTCACTGCCACCTGAGGAACATGGCAGCAGTGGGTGGGCATGTGATCAAGCCCCTACTTTTCTGCCTCTGGGCAGCCAGGTCACAGTGGGCAGCAATCAGATGATATGGGAGGAGCTAGGCAGGGGTGGCAGTAAGTATGCCAGATATGCTCTGTGCCTAAAGGACACCTGGGAGATTGGGTGACAAGTGGCTGTGCCTTGCTCATCCAGCTTGTAGGTCGCCTCTGTCCCAAGTGTGCACCTGGTAATACCACCTACTGCCCTGGACTGTTTGGGGAAGGGGTTCCCCTCATATTGCTAGTCTGCTTGAGCCTCTAGGACACCCTCTGCATCTCCTGCAGGTGTATGTTTAGAGGCTGTCTGGGCACTTGGCTGAGCCTTACATTGGCTGACTACTGGGCCTGGGGAGCAGCTGCTGCCCGTCCCCAGCAAACCTACTCCCATTTGCCCCACTGCCCCAGTCTGCTCCTGGGCTCATGTTGGATCCACAGCAGCTGTTAGGGCCTTAACCCCGCCTACCTAGACATGGAGTTTCTCGAGGTCCTGACTGAGGGGCTGAACAGAGTCCTCTTGGTGAGGGGTGGTGGCCGGGAGGTGATCACCATCTACTCCTGACACAGGACAGTGAACAAGAAGTGACCACCTGCTCCTAACACAGGACAGTGGCCAAGAGGTGGTCACCATCTACTCCTGACAGAATAGCAGCTGGGAGGTGGTCACCGTTCTGCTCCTGACATGGGTCAGTGGACAGGAGGTAACCACCATCTATGCCTGACACAGAACAGAAGCCAGAGGTTGGTCACTATTTACTCCTAATATGGGACAGTGGCCAAGAAGTGGTCACCATCTATTAGCACAGGACAGTGGACAGGAGGTGACCACCATCTACTCCTAACATAGGACAGCAGCCAGGGGTGACCAGCCGTCTACTCCTGACACAGGACAGCAGCCGGGGGTGGTCACTGTCTACTCCTGACACAAAACAGCAGCCAGGGGGTGACCACCATCTGCTCCCAACACAGGACAGTGGCCAGTAAATCAGCGGTCTAGGGAACAGTGTGGGGATACACCTATTGCTTCGTGAGCTGCGCTGGCTACCCTAGTTTCCTGCAGAAGCTGCCAGGGCCTGTGTTTGGGGCTCCTCCCAAGGCACAGTGACTGGGAGTACCCACCCCTCCCCCCATCCATAACACCCATGAAGCACATGTACCTCCTTGTGGCAAAGGTGCAGTGCAACATCCCCACTGGCCTCTGGTCCTGTCCCTGTCTGGGGCACAAGGAACTGTGGACGTCCTGCCTGCACCCCAGTTGCCTAATGGGTCCAAGATCCACACCACCCCATGTGCATGCCACAGCCCGGAGTCAGTGAGCAAGGAGCCTGGCTTTTCACATCCACCGTTGGGTGGGTATGTGAGGCTGTGCCCACCACCTCTGGTGTGCCCCAGCCCAGGACCACCTGAGGCCTCATGCGCATGTGTGTGCTGGAGCCATGGGGCGCCAGCCAAGCCGTGTGCTTAAGGAGAGTCTTCAGGGCCATCCGTGGCAGCCGTGAGCACACGTGTACATCTCAGCCTGTGAAGTGCACATGGCTCACGGCAGCTGTAAGCATGTGTGCAGGAGCTCAGCCTGTCACAGGTGTGTGTCAACCCTCATTACCTAGGACAGGGCCTCCTGGTCCATCCAGGTGTCCTGAGTGTAAACAGTCTGCCCAGTTGTCTTTGGTGTCCACAGTTTCACAGACACCACCAGGCCCCACTGTCAGGTGTCTCTGTGCCAAGGTCCCCACGCCATGCAGGCGTGGAATGGCATGACGGGATGCGGGGCCACACTTGCTGAATGACGTATTTATTTATTTAAGCCCTTGGTGTCCACAGGCCCTGAGGGCATCCATCTGGGCAGCTGTGCTTCCAGGAGTTAGCTGGGCTCCATCCAGCTGCTGGTTGCTTTCTTTCACAATGCCTCATCTTTGTAGGTTTTGTTAGAGAAATAAAGTCCAGGGCATTTGGTGTCTTGAAGAGCTGTGTATCTTGGTCAGTGGTCAGCAGGCATAGGCACAAGATAGACTCACCCCCTCTCTCACACCTGGAGGGGTTTGGTTCAGACCCTTCAGCCAAACCACCTAAGGCTGAAGAATCATTGTCAAAAGCAGCTGTTGGCCTGAGAGCACCATCCTGTACTAAGGAGGCCTGTGGGGTGCGAAGGGGCAGCCTGGATTCAGCATGCTGCCATGGGCAAGCCCTGCCTCACCCCTGCTTGGCTGAATCCTCAGCCATGGAAAGCTTCCGGCAGTACTAGGAGCTCTGTCGATGGTGACAGCAGACACATCCCTGAGACAATGGAATGTGGTGTGGGCCAGGGCCACGCTGCCAAGCTTGGAACCACTGGCTTGGCCACAGGAAATGACCATAAGGTCACAGAATTTGGTCCTTCAAGCCTGGACACCAGGATGGGCAGAGGCCTGAGATGGCCACCCTATTCTATAACCTCAACTCAAAGTGCTGTCCCCCCAGCCTTGAGACTGCTCTGCAGAGTCCAGGAAGGGTGTCTGCCCCCTGCCGCAGCTGCCTGTGGGGCCAGGCCCAAGGCAACACCTTCAGCTGAATGTAAGCACCCCAGTCCCTCTGCCCCTAGGAACGCATCGATGAGAAGATACACTCCAAGAAACGGGGGACATGACTCTGCCTGTAGGAGCCCACCTGGATGCAGGGTGGTTTGGGGGTCCCTAGAGCAAAGCAGGGGACCTACCACACACACTGGCCTCCTGAGATAGCACAGACCTGACACCCCTCTGTCCCACACTGGGGGTGGGTGCTGACCACATGGCTTGGCTGACTTGTGCCTGACTGCTCACATGTGCTGTGCCTGGAGAAGAGCCTCAGTGACCAACTGACCATCCACAAGGTACCCACTGGGATCCAGCTGACCAGAGTCAGGCAGGCCCCTGGCCTGGTTCCACCTGTGTTCCCCAGAACTCTGCCCCACATCCCACATCCTGCTGTGGTCAGCGCTGCCCCTGTGAAGACAACCAAGCACCAAGGAAAGCCGCCCCCCTGCCGCCGACATGGTGACAACCAAGCACCAGGGACCAGAACTCTCAGGCCCCTTCCCCAGCTAGAGCTCACTGGAGCCAGGAACAATGCAGACATGGGTGATATTCCCACATGGCGGTCACACAGCCACCTGTGCACAAGCTTATGTGCACATAGCTTCAAGGAACAGGCACAGCCCTTCTTGCATGTGCCCTGTGTCCCAATGGTGCTGCCTGTTTGGCTGGAGCCAAGCTGCTTGGATAGGTGCTGGTGGAGGATCATGGGCAGTGTGTAGCCCTTGCCCATCAGCATTAGGGGTCAACTCCTGTGCCATTTTATGGCCTATGGTGGCTGCCCTATGTACAGCCTTGAGTGACAAGTGGCCCTCCCTGCCCTACTACTGGTGCCACTTGTAGCCACAGGACGGTGGTGGGGGCTGCAGAAGGTGGGTGCCACCCTTGGGATCGGCAGGTAGCAACTAGGCCTCTCCTAGGATTGCTGTCACCCACCCAGGTCCTTGGGAGACCTGAGGAGTAACTTCTATGGTGGGGGCTGCACATCCAGTACCTAGGTTCTGTTGGTATGTGTGTTTGACTCTTGTGAGGTCTGCATTGCCGGAGACCCTGAGGTCACAGGGCACAGGGATGCTGGGTTAGAGGATGTAAGAGGGTATCAGAAATGAATTTCAGAAGGCATGAAATCTGTGTCCATATGTGGACCCTCAGCATGCAACCATACTACACCTGTGTGCCCCAACACGTGCCTGTACTGCACAACCTGTGTGCCCTCAGCATGTGTATGTCCTGCACACCTGTGCCCTCAGCATATGTATGTCCTGCACACCTGTGCCCTCAGCATGTGTCTGGACCCTGGACCCCAGACCCCAACCCTTCCCCGGGCCTCCTGACCAAGCTCAGGTTCGAGTAACTGCCCAGCAGGCTCTGTGTTGTTATCCTCAGTTTGTCCTCAGGGCCACAGCTAAGTGCTGGCTTCCTGCCTCGCACAGAGTCAGACAGCCCCAGCCATGGCGTGAGCGAGAGACCAGAAGCTAGTGATGCTGGACCCAGGTAGCCAGATGGGGTATAGCCCCAGATACCCACTCGGTAGGGCACAAGGCATATAGAGAAATGCAGGTATATGCACAGTGAGCATGTGGGCGTGTCCACCCCAGGGCATCCTAGCGGTCCCGGAGCCAAGAGGGTCCCCTGACTCAGCAGAGTATAGCCAAGCCTGGTGTGGGCAGTCCCAGGAGGGCCCCATTCCCTCTGGGGGACGCCAGGCAGGGGAATCGAAGGTCCTGGAGTGTGGGGCCATCTTTCAGGCCCAGGGAGCCTGGAAGACAGGGCTCCCAGTTCCCAGACTGCTCCTGGCATAGCAGTGCAGGCCCCACCCAGGCTGGTCAGTCTGGAGGTACGGGGCAGACCCTGCCCCTTTCATCCTGGTAACGGGCATAATCGTGGCTGCTACCAGAAGATGGGCTGTGAGGATAAGGGAATGTGGGTGACACCAAGCACCTGACTTGGCCATACCTGTGGGGGTGGCAAGGGTGCCCTTGCCCAGGGTTCCGAGCAGGTGTTTGTTTTGTTTGGGACTTTGGAATGAGCAGATGACCAAAAATGGGACCCAAGGGTCTTGCAGGCTGGGTGAACCCTGACCACCTGAGGTGCCAGCTGAGCCAGGCGCCCTCACATAAGGCCTGCAGCCTGGATTCTCCTCCAGAGATGGTGGGGAGCCTTGCCACTGGGACCATCCAGGGACCACAGAGACTCAGCCTCTTGGTCAGCTCTTCCTGGTGATGCCCTCCCTGGCCGCACCTGCCTCGGGTGCCAGGCTGGCCCTGGGCATCTCCGTGAGTATTTTCTGTGGTAGAGGGTACCGGCCAGGCTGCCCCTGTGGAACACAGTGGAGCTCTTCAGTTCCCAAGCAGGGCTGAACTAGAGACCACTGTGAGTTGATCATTTCTAGCCCCAAAATGAGTCAGAAGCACACTCATAGAAGCTCAGGAGGCTTTATTCACCAGCCAGCAGACTGTCCCGTACCATTGCAAGTGGAAGAGGGGAGCAGCCCGAGCGGGCACCGCTGTCAGGAGGCTCCAGGCTCACACTGGCATGAAAAACTATCCAATCACCCAGTTGCCATTGAAGTCGGGCCCAAAGGCTATCCAACGAATGAGGCTAACGCTGGCGCAGTGTGACAAAAGGGAAACTGTCTTCTTTCCTCCCAGAGTCACTCTTGGAGTCTTAACTGGATGCAAAAGAACTCCCAAGATCTGAACCGTAAGGGAGATGATAACTGCACCAAAGAGCTGTGTTTTGGCCTGGGTTGTCGGGAAACTTTGAAGCTGCATGCTAATAAGGGGAAGGTCCACCACCTGCAACTCAACTGCCAGGCGCCACCAGGAGAAACCAAACTGTTGACTGTGTTTCTGTATCACCATCATCCTCTGGTGCTCTGGAAGGCCTGTGTCAGTGTGACTGTCAGAGGCTCTGCCAGACAAAAGCAGGATTTCATCCCCATCCTGGAATGTTTTCTTGAGATATATAGTCTCACACTTGCAAGGGACTCCCCTAGACTTGAGGTTGTGACAAGGGTCAAGTTAGGGACACGTCAGAATGTTTCAAGGGGTCCAGCTTGACTACCGCCATTTTCTGTTGTCGGCGTTGCCACAGAGATGGGCAGGGCCAGAGCCAGGAGCATGTGGGAGGGACATTCATGAGGGATGTGGGGTGAGTTCTGGTCTCCGCCAGGCAGGACCCAGCTCCCTGCCAATGCCCACTGGGGAGATGCAGTGGTTGGGTCCTGCTGCCCCTGTGGAGACTGGATGGAGCTGCAGCCCGGCCCAGCTCTGGCCATTGTGGACCTTTGGGGGTGAACTAGCCGAGGTGCTCTCCTTCTGACTCGTCAACACAGAGGTTCCTTGGTTACTCGAGTGAGCCAGGCTGAGAGGCCAACCGCCAGTTACGGACAGCAGCAAATTTTCTTCACGGTCTCCTATGGTTCCCAGGTTTTCCACCATGAGCACGCATGGCTTTGAGCTTCTCTAAAGTGAGGTGCCACCTTTCTTAGTTTGGGACAGTTTGAATAGGTCTTGCTTTCTAATGTGAAGACTTCTGAGCTGCCGGGCATGCACAGCTGCTTACCTCCTCTGGCTACGGCAACACCTCCACAAGCCATGGCCCTTGGAAAGCTGCCTGCTGAGCTGCCAGCTGTTACATTCGCCGACCACCAGGGGAGGAGTAACTCAGCCAAGTATATGAAAAGAATTTAGATGGCCTTTATTTCAGGGAACCACAGTCATGGACTTCCCTTCCCCATGCAGCAGAAAGACAGACATGAAGGAGTGGGCCGCAGAGGACGAAGAGCGCGGAAGAGTCAGGGAAGAGGCCCTTTTAAACTCTCCTTGACACGGAAGCCGAGATGGGGGTCGCCTTGGCCCTTATTGGTGAGGGGATATAGGTCTGTGCCCCTCATTGGTGCAATGGTGGTCTCACAGCCTGAGAAGCCTGCTAGAATTCTGCCATCTGTTCTGGATTTGGTTGGAGGCAAACTCCGCCCTTCTCTAGTTACCATGGTAGCCATCGCCAGCCTCGTGGTCCTAGGGCTCCCCCAGCACCTTGGCAGCCTGGGCACCACCTCTTCCCTACCCCATCCAGGAGGTCAGCTTGGCTCTGGAGCTCTCCGTTCTGTTTCAGGGTGACTGTTGGCAGCCCAGTGGTGTGCTGACTCCTTTGTATTCCGTGTGGTGCGCTGAGCACCAGTGAGCAGACGTTACTCTCAGGTGATAGTAGCGCTCGCACACGACACGCTGCCAGCAGTGGTGGGAGGTCACTCTGGGTGGCAGTGGACAGGGAGGAACATCTCTAACAGCAGGAAGGGAAGGCTGGTCTGGAACAGGGTCTGGACCTGTGTTGTGGCAGGAGGGCTGGGCCGAGTGAGTCCTGCCTCTGTCCCTCAATGCTTGGCCTCTCCAGTGCTGCGTGTGGACCATCCCTCACAGTCAGGGGTCATGTTCTTGCTTTCCTTTCTCAGGGTTCCTTTATCAAAAATGATTTTTTTTCAAAGCTTTATTTCTATTTAAAAGGCAGAGTTGCAGAGAGAAGACACACACCTACAGAGAGAGAGATCTTCCATTTGCTGGTTCACTCCCCAAATGGCCAAAAGGGCTGGAGGTGATTGGAACCCAGGAGTCTTTCTGGGCTTCCAGTGTGGGTACAGGGGCCCAAGGATCCTTTCCCAGACCATAAACATGGAGTTGGATTGGAAATGGAGCAGCTGGGACTAGAAGTGGTACCCATATGTGATGCCAACACTATAGGCAGAGGGCTAGCCTTGTATGCCATGGCACTGCCCCCATTTTTTTCCGGAGGAGTGAATGTAATTGTTTTTTAAAGACTTATTTTTAATTTTCATTACAAAGTCAGATATAGAGAGAGGAGGAGAGACAAAGAGAAAGATCTTCCGTCCGATGATTCACTCCCCAAGTGAGCGCAACAGCCAGTGCTGTGCCGATCCGAAGCCAGGATCTCGGAGCTCTTACAGGTCTCCCACGCGCCTGCAGGGTCCCAAGGCTTTGGGGCGTCCTCAACTGCTTCCCCAGGCCACAAGCAGGGAGCTGGATGGGTAGTGGAGCTGCCGGGATTAGAACCGGTGCCCATATGGGATCCCGGGGCGCATTCAAGGCTAGGACTTTAGCCGCTAGGCCACAGTACCGGGCCCGGTGAATGTAATTTTTTTATTGGAAGACAAACCTGCAACTTGCAATGGATTTGAGGCAAATTGTGCCATAAGTGGATTTTCCTTAAGTGGGTAAACAAAGTTTAAAGAAACAAGTTAACAATAAAAGAAAATGCTTCTGGAACAGGACCATAATGTAAGAGTACCTGCATAATACACCCGTTTTGCAACAGTGTAACTTGTAAATACATACTGTTGACTGCTCATAGTCCACACAGTTACAACTCCACACTTCAACAATAAGCTAACACTTCCTGAAGAAAACCACTTCATGCATAACTCAGATGTTCCCTCATTTGATCAACTCCATCAAAGTTCAGATGTACAGAAGGGCTTAGATATATCCAGAGTAAGCCACATGCAACATGATTAATGTCTTTTTTTTTAAGATTTATTTTTTATTGGAAAGTCAGATATACAGAGAGGAGAAACAGAGAGGAAGATCTGTTGGCTGGTTCACTCCCCAAGTGGCTGCAATGGCCAGAACTGAGCTGATCCGAAGCCAGGAGCTTCTTCCGGGTCTCCCACATGGGTGCAGGGTCCTGAGGCTTTGGGCTGTCCTCTACTGCTTTCCCAGGTCACAAGCAGGGAGCTGGATGGGAAGTGGGGCTGCTGGGACACAAAGCAGTGCCCATATGGGATCCTGGCATGTGTAAGGCGAGGACTTCAGCCACTAGGCTATTGTGCTGGGCCCAACATGATCAATTTCTAAAATAAGGTTTCAGGACAATGACAGTAAGATAAGGGAAGAAAACATGCAGGAATGAAGTCCTAATCACTATAATGCATACATTTTTTTGACAGCAGGGGGAAACCTTTTAAGTTACAAAGAAAAGGCAAACAATTTTGTACAAGACATTTAACACTTGTTCAGTGCCTTTACTTTGCTGTCATCATTCATACAAACTTCCTTGTTTACGTGAGCATCACCATTGCTATCCGCTTCCCTGGTCATTTCATCAACCTCTTCATCTGCCAATTTCTCTCCCAAGTTTGTCCTCATCTGGCGAAGCTCTGCAGCACTAATAAAGCCATTATCGTGCTTACCTGCTCTAATTCCTTCCTCACTGTCTTTCACTTTTCTTGCCATCATTGTCAGAAATCCAGGAAAGTCAACTGTGCCATTACCAAAAACATCCACTTCATTAACCATGTCCTGCAACTCTGCTTCTGTGGGGTTCTGTCCAAGGGACCCCATTCCAGTTCCTCTGTTAGGATGCCATCCCAATCCTTGTCAAAAAGTGAAAAAGCTCCTATGAATTCTGCAATCTGCTCTTCAGTCAGCTGGTCAGCCATGCTGCAAGCCATCCTGGTTCCCTCGCCTCACTCTGATCGTTAAGAATATCCAGGCCCCGGCGGCGTGGCCTAGCAGCTGAAGTCCTTGCCTTGAAAGCCCCGGGATCCCATATGGGCACCGGTTCTAATCCCAGCAGCTCCACTTCCCATCCAGCTCCCTGCTTGTGGCCTGGGAAAGCAGTTGAGGACGGCCCAATGCTTTGGGACACTGCACCTGTGTGGGAGACCTGGAAGAGGTTCCTGGTTCCCGGCTTCGGATCGGTGCGCATCGGCCCGTTGCGGCTCACTTGGGGAGTGAATCATCGGACGGAAGATCTTCCTCTCTGTCTCTCCTCCTCTGTGTATATCTGGCTGTAATAAAATGAATAAATCTTAAAAAAAAAAAAAAAAAGAATATCCAGGCCCAAAATAATGACAGATTGCTTTTATAACCACTTTGCAATGGCCTTGCCAGATGTCAACAAGGTCCTGCTGGCTTTTTAAATGCGATGCTCCCCTTGGGAACAGGCATGTGGGGGAAGGGGCTACCCCCAGGGACAGGTGTGTGAGGTATGGGGCTGCTCCTGGGAACAGGCATGTGGGGGGTGCGGTTATTTGTGGGGAAGGATGAGGGGGATGGGGCTGCCCCTGGGGACAGGCATGTGGGGAATGAGGCTGCTGCATGTGGGGGACGGGGCTACTCCTGGGGACAGGTGTGTGAGGGATGGGGCTGCTCCTGGGGACAGGCATGTGGGGGCTGGAGTTACTTGTGGGGATAGGCATTTGGGGGATGGGGTTGCTCGTGGGGACAGGGATCCCCCTGAGGACAGGCATGTAGGGGACAGGTGTGTAGGGGATGGGGGACAGGTGTGTGAGGGATGGGGCTGCTCCTGGGGACAGGTATGTAGGGGACGGACTCCCACTAGGAACACGTGTATGATGGAAAATTCTTGACCAGCTCTGACCGGCAAGGAACTGGATCCCTGCCCTTTGGTGGACTCCCCACACAGGTCTCCAGGAAATCCAAGCCTGGCTGCATTGCTCATGAGAACAGCTGAGCCAGGAACAGATGGCCTAGTCGGGCACTTGACCCTCCCACCAAGGCCACCAGCCATGGCTGTGCTGTGCCCTGTGGAGCCGGCATAGCACAAGACAGATGTGAATCAAGTGACAGAAGGAAACTTCCAGCAAATACATTTGAAAGAGAAACTTAGAATCAAAATAAGTTCTAAAAACATTCTAATATTCAAGCAGTTCTACAAAAGCAGTAATACACTCTTTAAAAAGTGGACTTTGCATACAAAACATTAATATGAATTTATTTCAGCAAAAAACGGCAGTTTTGACACCCAAAACCAGAGCTGACATGCATGTCTTACTGTGCTAAGGTGGGGCCTGTCATGGAGCTGTGGAAACACCAGTGGCAAAAAGCTCTCCTGGCCCCAAGGATATAGCACACTCTGCATACACACCCACTTGTTGACTGTCCTGAGGCATGGCAACAGGGTGCCCAGGACATCTGCACACCAGCACAAAGCAGCTTTGGCTTCTGGTTTGACAAATATCTGATCTAAAAATGCCACAATTTCTCGTGGACTTTGGGCAGAATCATGCTTCTCTCTTGTCCATAATACCTGCATTAAGCTTCATTAACAAAAACCGATCTTGTTAGCTAGCATTCCGTTGCTTCTTTTCAGAGACAAGTGGAATCAGGATGAGCCCTGATGAGTGAAAGTGACGGGTTGGTGGTCTTGTGGTGTGTATCGTAAACACCACTGCCAGTCCAACCTCTACAGGGCAGGGCAGGTTCCGGAGGTGTGGGGGTGGGCAGTGGTGGCAGCAAGGCCATGACCCTGAAGGGACACTGGGCAGCAAAGCCATGTCTCTCCAAGCTGTTACTCCACTGAAGCTGCCAGTAGGATCCCAGGTTACATGTAGGCTGAAAGCTTCTTTCTCTCTTCAAATTGCTTGTCCACTGCTAGAGACAGGGCCTGCAGGAAGCCCTCGATGGTGACAGTGGGGGCCTGTAGAGCACATGCCATCACTAGGGGTGCCCGGCTCATGTCATGACTGTGTGGCAGTGGACAGCACCAGGAGGCCTCACGAGCCTGATGCAGCTCCACCCACACAGGCACAGATGAGTCCTGTGCTTCACAGAAGGCAAAACCACCACCCGAGGGATGGACTCTCTCAGCCCTGCAGTCAGAAGGTGACCAGTTGTCTGAGGATGGGTTTCCTGACCCCTGCTGAGAGGGAGCATGTGAGTGGGGAAAGATGTGCCGAGAACAGACTTGGACCTCTCAATCAGCCCAGCCGGTCTTCCCGATGACCCACCCCAGGCTCTGCATCCCCACAGCTTCCACTCAGTCCCAGCACCCACGTCACCAGCATTGTGCAGCACAGCCTATCACTGTGGGAACAAACTATGCAAGATGCATTTTGTCTCTTACAGACTCCCCCCCCCCCCCAGCTCCCGGGGACCATCAGGCAGGGTAAGGAGCAGGAGAGGGCCTGATTGCAGGTTGTGTTCTTGTAGCCATATCTGCTGAAGAGGCTGCAGGGAAGTCACAGTGGACACAGCCTGACTCTGCTATCCAACGACCCCGAGAGCCACATCCCCAGCAGGGCCCACGGCAACACACAGTGCCCAGACTCAATGCAAGGACAAGATCTGTGGCTTGGGGGTGAGGGTGGGAACCGCAAGCCAGCAGCTAGGCTGGACTCACCTGGATGTACAGCGCATGAGCCAGGAAGGGCAGTTTCCTCAGGACCCGGCCACTGAGGCCCTCGCTCTTTCTGGGTGAGACAGCCAGGGTGGGGGCATCAGCTTTAGAAACGCCCCTCAGCAGCCAGCCCCACCTGGCCCACAGCTTCTCCCTCTCTTGCAACGCCTGCTGTTTCCTCCTCTTTGTCCTCTGACCCCAGCACATCGCCTGGCCTCAGTGACTGTTTAGGATACCTACATGGGATGTGCTCGACCCCAGCACTGGCCCTGCGGGCATTTGGGGTGCGGTCAACAAGGAGATGGGAGTTGGATCACCCACTTCCAGAATTTTTTTTAAAAAGAGGAAAATGTACTTAATTCTTAGTATATGTGCTGCCGAAGCGAGCACAAAAATGTGCTTTAATTCTTTATGTCATCCCTTCCTTCAGAACACACACATTTCTGAACAGGTTCAGGGCTCTGCCCTCTGCTGCATTTGCCACATGTGATGAGCCCTCTGTCATGTGTGGTGAGGCCTGAACACATGTCCGGCAGTGTCCAGTTCCAGCTGAGCCACACGTGGTG
Source organism: Ochotona princeps (assembly GCF_030435755.1). Taxonomy (NCBI): domain Eukaryota; kingdom Metazoa; phylum Chordata; class Mammalia; order Lagomorpha; family Ochotonidae; genus Ochotona; species Ochotona princeps. The sequence goes on from NC_080854.1 coordinate 39,014,589, forward strand.
AGCCCTATGCCACGTGTCCTGCGGTGCCTACCTCCAGCTGAGCCACACGTGGTGAGCCCTCTGCCACGTGCCCTGCGGTGCCCACCTCCAAATGAGCCACACATGGTGAGCCCTCTGCCATGTGCCCTGCGGTGCCCACCTCCAAATGAGCCACACATGGTGAGGCCTGAACACATGTCCTGCGGTGCCCACCTCCAGATGAGCCACACGTGGTGAGCCCTCTGCCACGTGCCCTGCGGTGCCCACCTCCAGCTGAGCCACACATGGTGAGCCCTCTGCCACGTGCCCTGCGGTGCCCACCTCCAAATGAGCCACACATGGTGAGGCCTGAACACATGTCCTGCGGTGCCCACCTCCAAATGAGCCACACATAGTGAGGCCTGAACACATGTCCTGCAGTGCCCACCTCCAGATGAGCCACACGTGGTGAGCCCTCTGCCACGTGCCCTGCGGTGCACACCTCCAGATGAGCCACACGTGGTGAGCCCTCTGCCACGTGCCCTGCGGTGCCCACCTCCAGGTGAGCTCTCTGCCAGTCTAACCCAACTTTTGTCATGGCTCTACCTTCCTTGAATGGCTAGGTTGCATCTCTTGCTCTCACAGAAGGCCCAGCATGCTTGTCACCTGTCCTGGGGGAGGCGTGTGCACTTGTGTGCTCACCTCTCTGCTGTATCCACAGCCCTGCCTGTCCTCAGTGAAGGACACCGCCTGCTCACAAAAACGAGGCTCTGGGTACCTTGAAATTTCACTCAGAAGGAGGCTGAGCTTGGACACGTTGTTTTCAATGAAGCCGATCATCTCCAGCTCTCGGAGGGTCAGGAGCTGCTGGCGTGGGTATATGATCTGACACTGGGGAAGACACAGGGTGGCAGTCACAATGGGTCAGGTGACAGAGCTCGTCAGCAAAAGGGACACACAGTACAGTCTGGGCATGGACCATCTCACACGCAGACACAAGGCAGGCCACATGCTCAGCTGCTCTCCACCACATGCTGGTATTCACACACGCCCTCCCAGCATGCGGTGCACACACACACCAGGCGGGCCACACACAGCCACCCTTGGATGGGTCAGCCCCGTGCTGACCCTTGGAGGGCCTCAGTGGAACCACAGACGCTGTGCCAGCATGATGACCCCGTGATCATGCCCTGTGGGATCAGGCAGAGCCATGGGGGGAACAAAGCCACCTTAGCAGCCACTGTGCTCACCATGGCACTGGAGGGCTTGGACACTGCCCAAGTCCCCGTGACACCAGGCTCAACACCTGTAGTGGCTGGTCTTCAGCAAGGAGTACATGCTGGGGCTGGTCAGACTGACCCACATAGCCCCGTGGGTCTTAGCTGCTTACAGTACCATGAACAGGAGTCGGGAATACCTTACCCAGCAGATGGCTCTGGACCGCGCTGGCCAGGGAGCTGTCACCTGCAGACAACAGTCTGAAGGTCGTGGCCATGACACTCAGCTAGAGGACAGGCCCATGAACTACAGCCTTCCATCAAGGACAGCCTGGGTGGGCTGGATCCCAGCTCGGAACCCTGAGACAGCAGTGGATATTTCCTGGGAGCCAGGTCTCCACTGCTTCCTCCCTCAGGAAATCTAGCCAAAGTGGACAGTCATTCCCAAAGCCCATGCTCAGTCAGGAATATGATCTCTCTGGCAGGCGAAATGTCCATGATCCACTCACCTCCCACATCTCGGGGTCTCTAGTAAGGACGCAAGAGCCAAGATAACAGGCCAGTGGGGTCAAGGTCAGCTTTCAGCTCAGCCTATACTTTTCAGTAAACTGGGCCAATGCCCAGACCATGACCCGATTCCAGGACCGGATGAGCTTGTTCTAACTTCCATGCCAAAGAGCCACAGTGACGAAGGTACCTTCATGAGCTCTTCCAAGCAGGAGAGGTAGATTTTAAAGATGGCAGCTGCCGAGGGGGGCCCGATGTACTGCTTGATGTCGGCCCTGTCCACGAAGGCCACATCGATCTTCTCAGTGACGTTGGAAGTGGTCAGGATCACCACGTTGGCGTGCCTGTGGGACCAGGAAGCCCCCATCGCCCAGTGCCTCCATGACGAGTGGGGTAGCAGGAGGCAGCCCATGTCACCAAGCCAGCCACCATGTCCTGACGTGGGCCTATAGGTGGTGGCCTCTGAATTCCCACTGACCCTCCTAATTCAACATGACTGGCCCAAGAAGGCTCTTCTCAGGCCTGGGCTGCTTTGCTGCTTTCTCAGAAGCGCTCCTGACCCCAGCTGGACTCAAGCCCTTCCTCTGTGACCCCAGCAGAGCCCTCTGATGAGAGGCAGAGAGGTGACTCTGCTCTTATTTGCTGTGTGCCTCTCTCTCCAGTGCCTGGTCTGTTCACTATGTCTGGACCCACGGAAGCAGTACAGAGTAGGAGCAGGGCTCTGGCTGGGTGCAGCAATGCCAGCTGGCAGGGCCTAGGTGGAGGGCACAGCTCTGCCAGCCGGGAGCTCCATGTAGGGTCAGCTGCCCCTAAACTCTGGCAAATGCCGGGAGCTCCTTTGTGGAACAGGGGTGAGCAACACATGTGGTGTTGGCAGGTGAGCCTGGGGCTTTTGGCAGGGGCAGCAGAGTTGGCAGTTCAGTGAGCTACAGGCTCTTAGTCCAGGAGAGGGTGGCAGGGGGAGGCAGGTCAGTGAGCTACAGGCTCTTAGCCCAGCACTGACACATGGGGAGGGAGAAAGGGTGGCAGAGGGTGGCAGAGCTGGGACCCACGACCCAGCGGCTGACTTTGTGAGTCACTCCATATGGTACAGACTGGACAGGTCAGTGGGGAAGGCAGGTCCTCCTGTGCCTGGACATGGGAGGCAGAAAAGGTGAGAGAGGCAGCTGCCCCTCCCTGCTCGTATCAGCCCACACCAGCCTCATGATGAGGAGGAAGTCAGTGTCCATCCTGTGACACAACAGCTGGTGGGTGGTGAGGCCATGGGAGGGGACAGGGAATCTGCAAAGGGGCTTCCAGCAAAGCGAGCAGCCCAGAAGTTGTCCTGTGTGCAGTCACAGGTGCATGTGCACGCCTGTGATGGGGACCCCCACAACCACAGCAAGCAGTGCCACAAGGAAGGGCACACAGAGAGACCAGGGGCAAGGTGGGGGACAGGGCTGGGGTGACATGTTATGGAAAGTTCCATACAGACCAACCTGAGTGCTCACGCAAAGCAGGGGTAGGGGAAGCGACAGCAGCCAGGAAGGAGGCTGGCACAGCGGGTAAAGTTGCTGTTTGTGGCCCTACTGTCCCACATGAGTGTTGGTTTGTGTCCTTGTTGCTCTATTTCCCATCCAACTCCCTACTTATGGCCTGAAAAAGCAGTGGAGGATGGCCCAGGTCCCTGGGCCTCTGCACCTACGTGGAAAACCTAGAAGTTCCTGGCTTCTGGCTTCAACTTGGCCATTTGGGAGTGAACCAGTAGCTGGAATATCTTTCTAACTCTTAAAGGGATGTGAGGTAAAACCCAGGCCTGTCCCCTTTCATGTCATTTAGAAGTTCTCTTTCACTCCCACATGAAGACCTGCACGTCAGCGTTACCTTTTAATCTGATCGATCTGGGTTAGGACGGCGTTGACCACGCGAATGGCATCTGAGGGCTCAGTACCTGCCCTGCAGGCATTGCGGGCAGCAGTAAGGCTCTCCACCTGCGGGACAGTCATGGCCAGGGAGGACAGCATCAGGCCCCATGGACAGTGAGTAAGCCCTCTGGGCAGTGAGTGGAGCTCCTGTGGGCAGTGAGTGACCCCCCCCATGGGTAGTGAGTGACACCACTGTGGGCACTGACACACTCATGGCCTGTGACCCCCACTGTGGGCAGTGGGTGACCCCCGCCCATGAGCAGTGAGTTACCCCCATCGTGGGCAGTGACTCTGCTGTGCGCAGTGACCCACCATGGGCAGTAACCCCTCCATGGGTAGTGAATCAAGACTGCAAACCTGTCACCCAGAGCTCAATGCCAAGAGACACTGGGGGAAACCAAATGGATGGGTCAGTGGGCACCAGGCATTCCCAGAGGGCATGAGGGGTTGTCTCTGCAGCACCACTAACAGGAGGTGGTTCAGCCAGCACCCACCTCATCAATCAGCACGAACACCAGAGCTTCTTTGTCATCAATCAAGTCCTGGATCTTCTGGAACATCCTTGTGACCAGTTTGCCACTCTGGAATGACCCATCAGCATAGGCTCACGATAAACACATGCGTCCCGAGTCCCCAAGCCCACCATCTGATGGGGACACCCCAGACCTGAGGAGGGGGTGGGTCAGCCCAGAGGCCAGTCCTAGGATTGGGCCAGTGCCTACCCTCCTCACATCCACCCTGGGCTGACCTCAACGACTAGCACAAGATGAGTCACAGTGCAAAATGGCAGCGTGCCATCCTCCCAGGACTCCTGTCCATACTCATCAATGGACTGATGGACACTCATGGTGTGAACTGGCCACGTGTCGTCCTCCCGGGGCTCCTGTCCACATGTGCTTGGGCACACTCACTAGTAGACTCACAGATGTCAGGTCCTGGGCACAGCCCTTTGGAGGCAAGGGGATTGTGATGAAACCCTGTCCCACGCCCTCAGTCTCCTTTTGAGCACAGTAGCGTGGATGTGTGGGGGCTAAGGGTTGCAGTGTCTTGGTCTGCCGAGGGTGAGGGATAGGACCAAGGGAGGCTGCACTCAGGCCCAGCCAGCAGTCCCTCGGTAACTCACAGGTAGCTCCATCTTCCTCTCCTGCAGCTTCTGGGAAGCGTCTGCCCGCCTGACACACGTATTTGTCCATCTGACACACATCTGACATGCATGTCTATCCACCTGACATGCATGTTTGTCTGTCTTACATGCATGTTTGTCTGTCTTATATGCACCGGCATCTATTTGTCTGACACATATCACATTTTCTGTCTGACAATCATGTTTTCAACTACATAGCTGGCAATTGAGATGATCAGAATTAACATTTAATACTTACTTCAGAAAACCACTTGGAAAAGAGGCTGTGGCTGTTTATTTCAATTAACTGACCATACCGGTACCTAGAAAATAAAACAAGCCAAATTACTTCACAACCATTGTTGTGCATCCCAAGAGGTAGCCCCTGAGCTGCTCGAACACAGCACTGCTTGACCGCCAGAACACTGCACTGCTTGACCGCCAGAACACTGAAGATCACCCAGCAGGCTGACGACTGCTCAGTACACTGGCCAACACCCAGCACACTGGTAACACAATACACTAACCATTGCCCAGCATGCTGACCACCACACAGCACGCTGACCACCACTCAGCATGCTGACTACCACACTGAACACTGCCCAGCATAATGACCACAATGCAGCACACTGGTACCACAGCACACTGACCACAATGTAGCATGCTAACCACCACACAGCACACTGACAACTGCCCAGTACACTGATGACCACGCAATACACCAACAATTGCCCAGCAAACTGACCATTGCCCAGCACAGATAATCACCGCCCAGCATGCTGGTACCATAGTCACTGATGGCCAAGGAACCTCACACACTAGCTCTATAATGGTGAAAACCTAACAGGACACAATAAATTAATAGGCCCAGATCATAGCAGACTAAGTTCTTTCATAATCGTACTTGAATTAAAGAGTAAAAACCTCCATTTTAACCTGCTTTTATTTTCTATTTCCACGTTCACCAATCATTACAGGACTAACACAGCAAGCAAAACAAAATGCAGGAATGGACGAGCCCCTGAAACACACATGTGTGGCCCAGAGCCCTGAGCCTGGGACGCTCAGGACTTGGCATATGGCTTTGGTCCAGCACAGGCAGTGGGTTGCTCACTTCAGACCAAAGTCAAACAGCAATGAGGCACTAGCAGGGAGACTCCAAGTCAGCCAGAGGGCTTCCTACACACCCAGACACCCCATGTACAAAGGAGACGGAGACTGCCTGCCAAACCACTGAGCCAGGGCAAGGGCAGGAAGACAACCTGAACAACAAGGGTTGATAGTCAAGGTGGTGCCCTAACAGGAAGAATTGGTTCCTGTAATAGAAACAATTCTCTCTCTCAAAAGGCCATTTCTCCCATTACAGGTTTAGGAATTGCCTTTGGACATCTTTAAAGCAAATTCGTTTTGTCAAGACAAGGGCTAACTGAAGGACTGGAAACCAGCAGTGCCCTGTGTAAAACCAGATAGAGTCCAAGGAAGGACAGGGACACAGAGCTACTGGAACGGCATATATCAGACTGGCTTTCTACATCCAACAGGGAAATAGCCCTTGGTGAGCTAGTGGACAGCTTGGTGGACGGGGACCACGAGTTGTAGAAGTGAGGGGAGGCATGCAGCCCTGGGGTGGCTGGAGATGCTGGAGCAGTCTGAGAGGGGCAGAACACACAGAGCCCATGTTGGCGACTGCATTAGGAGTGGGCACCCGGGAAGAGCTCAGCTGCAGGCTCATGGCCGAGGGCACCCAGACACTTTGCTAACAAAGAAAACAAACCTCGAGAAGGCCCAACACATGGCAGGACTGAAGCACAAGCAGAACCAACTGTCTAAGGCAGGTAAGAAAGTTCAAACTACAAGGCTCTATGAGGGCAGATACCAGGGCCCGGCAGCCCACCAGACTCAGAAAGCCAACAAGGCAGCCGGTTGACGGGAATGGCAGAGTAGCTGCTCCCGAGGCACCCAGGGAAGGACCACGCACCAGCAGCCTTGAGACCTCCTGGGGCAGAACTCAGCAAAGATGCTGCAGATAATAACCCTGCTCAGGGAGGGACACAGTGACCTGGCCGTGGAGTCTGTCCAACCTGGAGACAGATGCTCTGGGAAGAGGAAGAGGAAGGAGATGAGTCACAGGGACAACGACCAACAACATTCCAAACGTGATGCAAACTAAACCCCAGGAAACAGACGACCCTGGGACAGACCTCACTGGCCCAGAGCCAGCAGGGAAGCTGGGCATCTTCTCAAGTACACACAGACCATCCCCTGGGCCAGGCTACATGGAGCGAGAAGATGAGTCCCAAAGCAGCTTAGGACAACACTGCGTGCCGAGCCACAGGCTGACCTAGATGTATGGGAGCCTTTTATCCACAGGAGATGGTTTTAAGTGGCTTTCTGCACTACAAGTCCCATCCCTGCAGGAGCACATGGCAAGTCACCTGCTTGACAGTCGAATGGTCAATTTCTGGGCTAAGGCTTTGCACAGGGAGGTTTTTCCAGTTCCTGGAGGGCCTGCAATGAGACGCAGCGAACGTTTCCAAGTCATCACGGTGGCAATTTCCTAACGTTTGCATTATCTGCCAAATATAAATGAGAGCCTGCTAATCCACAGTCTGTTGGCAGCTGGAACCGTCAGGGACATATGTCAGGTCCTCTCCTCCTCCAGCAACTCTGGGCTCCACTTGGCTTGCTTCTGGTCTTGGCCCTGGCACAGCACAGCTGCCCCCAGCCCTGCTCAATGCTCACTGATGACTCAGGAGAGTTCCTCCTGGACTTGTCCCTGTCCCATGTCCTGCAGAAGGGCAATGCCCATAGAACTGAGGTGACCAAGGGAGAGTGAATGCCATTTAGCAGAAAACAGAAGACAGGTTCAACTCTGATTTTCTGCAGTTATTTCCATTAGTTGAAGAAGGAAAATGTAACCGATTCTAAATACAAAGTTGTTATTTTAAAAATTCATGTGAGAGGTCTGAGCTGTGGCATAGCAGGTCAAGCTGCTACCTACACTGCTGGCATCCCATCTGGGAAGTGGTTCATGTCCCAGCTGCTTCACTTTTGATCCAGTCCCTCCTACTGGCCTCAGACAGGCAGAGGTGGCGGCCCAAATGTCCATGTGCCTGCCATCCACATGGGAGACCTACACAAAGCTCCTGGCTCCTGGCTTTACCCTTACCCAGTCCCAGCCATTGCAGCCACTTAGGGAGTGAGCCAGTAGATGGAAAATCTCCCTCTTTCAAAATAAATATTAAAATAAAAAAATTAATGATTTATTTTTATTGCAAAGTCACATATACAGAGAGGAGGAGAGACAGAGAGGAAGATCTTCCGTCTGATGATTCACTCCCCAAGTGACTGCAACGGCCGGTGCTGCACTGATCCGAAGCCAGGAGCCAGGAGCTCTTACAGGTCTCCCACGCGCCTGCAGGGTCCCAAGGCTTTGAGCCTTCCTCGACTGCTTCCCCAGGCAACAAGCAGGGAGCTGGATGGGAAGTGGGGCTGCTGGGATTAGAACCAGCATCCATATGGGATCCTGGTGCATGCAAAGCGAGGACTTTAGCCGCTAGGCCACTGCGCCAGGCTAAAAATAAAAAAACTTTAAAAGCTGATACATGCAAACAAATATTCAATTTAAAAAAATTATATATGAGGCAGAGACAGACAGAGCGGCATGAGGCCTCCACCGCTGGTTTACTTCCTAAACGCCTGCAACAGTCAAGGGTAGTCAGGTTGCAGCCAAGATCTCAGAACTCACGTGCAGATTTCCTGTTGGGCAGCAGAGTCAGGTATCCAAGCTGTCCTCTACTGTCTCCCAGGGTGCCCAACAGCAGGAAGCTAGAGCTAGGATCTCAACCAAAGTTCTCCAATAGAGGTAAGTACCCAAACTGCTGGGCCCAATGTCCACCCCACAGTCACACGTCTTGTTAATTAAAACAGCTGCTGGACCTGGCACGATGGCTCAGTGATTAAAGCCTCACTCTGCAATTGTTGGGATCCCATATGGGCACCAGTTCGTGTCCTGGCTGCTCCACTTCTGGCTCCTGGCTTTGGATCAGCTTGGCTCTGGCTACTGCGGCCACTTGGGGAGTGGATGGAAGATCTTCCTCTCCTTTTCTCTGTAAATCTGATCTGCCTTTCCAATTAAAAAAAACTTAAACAAACAAACAAACAAACAAAAATCCCTGCTGATCCATACTCGTCCTGCTAATAGGGGATATCTGCTATTTAAGCTTTTCTCTTTGAGAGCTGCCTGTTTCTTTTTTGAAAGGTAGAGTGATGCACATGGAGAGACAGAGCTCCATCTTGCACTTCCCCATTCACTGCAGCCAAGAAATCTATCTGGGTCACTCACATGGGAGGCAAGAACACAGCAACTTGGACGACCACTGCAGCCTCCCAGGCATGGCAGCCGGAAGCCGAATGGAAAGCCAAGTAAGTGGGACTTGCAGCAGGTGTGCTGACATGGGATCTGTGAGCCCAGTCAGCAGCCTGACTCCCTGTCGCTCAAACTCTTCAGTGGCACAGAAGCAGATTGCTCCGAGCTGCCAACCTCGGGGGGCTCCCCACTTCCTCGTGAGCTTCCCACATAGTGACAGGGAGAAAAGCTCACCGGCATTTTATTTTGAGACGACCAGATAGAACTTTTTCTAAAATGTGGATTTTGCAATTTACCACTCAGAAGGTGAAGTGCTGAGGATATTACAGAGAAGTATCAGACAAATGAGGAAAAGCATTTGGAAAAGTTGGATAATGTAGAGGGTTACAACCACCGTTAGCGGCCAAGGAAGCCCACAGGCACACTCCGGTGTCGCAGGCTGGACGGGTCTCCCAGACGGGCAGCCCTGCAGAAGCCCCAACTCAGAGCACTGCCGGCATTACCATGCAGCAGTACCACCCGGTTCCAGGAGATCAGGTTGCTGTCCACATTCTTGTCTGAGAAGAGTAAGGTTGTCGTCACATAATCCAGGAGCTGACAGAAGGAAAGCAGGTGCAGGTCAGTGCAGCAGCTGGGGCCCCTCAGGGAGAGGGCGCAGACACCACACCTACACAGACCCCACTGCTGAGGCACCTTGGAAGGACAGGGCCATCTGGGCCAGGACTACTTCAAATATAAGAGAACAAAACCATCACTTCCATTCAAACACCCACGCTCAATGGGACCACGAGGGAACAGGGATGCTCTCTTCTAAGTGGGAGCACTTGGGGCAGGCTTGTGACCTCGTCTCGGACAATAGCAAGGGTTCCGTGTCCAGCATCACACCCCCCCGGTGTGAAGGCAGAAGGCCCGCTGACCCCTCCTGACCCCACCCACTTCGCTCCTTCTGCCACTGTGAACCGTGAGAGTCTTCACGATGCTCTCCGGGAGCTCTATGAGAGCAGGTCTACTCTAGGCCATCCCACAGGACACACGTCCAGGATTCCCACACTCCGTGGGTCACGCATCTGGGGAAAAGCAGAACTCACATGTGATTTGACCTCCACATCATAGACCAGGCTGTCCCAGAGCCCATGGAATTCAGCTGTGAGAGAAACAGACTGAACTTGAGGAAAGCGGCTGTGACCATGCCCTGGCTCTTCCCTGAGCTGCTTGCCCACACTGCTTGTGATGGGCTGAGAAATTCATTACAAGGAAAAGCACACTGCCCCCTTCTTCAGATATTAGCTCTTCTCAAAATCTAGGGGATAAAACACGTGTGGTAATATCTGACTTCTGGCCAATGATAATGAAATAAAGAAGATTGCTTCTACACCTTGCCATCAAGCACAGAGTCCTCAGGAGCCACGCTGAGGGCCAGCAGATGGACTCTGTCAGCCTATCCATGTCTAGCTCCTGGGACATGAGGTCTTATCAACCTCCAGCCTCCACCTGTTGGAACACTGGCAGAGCCCTTGGGGTGGCATCAAGAGAAGGGGTGCAACTGGGCACAGATATTTTGACAGTGTCTGCCAGCAACCTTCTGTAAGGAACAATGCCATCCTACACAGGAAATTCCTATGTTCCACTTCTCCATACACCTTTCCCTTCAGGAAAAATCAAACACCTTCTAGAACCCTAGAGACTATATGGGATCAGTGGCCTGATATGGCAATCCTCTGGCACCCCATACCTGCAGGCAGAACCCAGTGGTTTGCTGCGATGATATTTTCTGTCTCTTCTTCTAAATTTTCACTGCTGGGGCCATCCTCATTTAGCTGGAAGATGTGGAGTGCAACAGTACACACACTCAAATCAATGGGCTGTAGAGAAGAGGAGAAACCAGACAAGCTTGTGTACGCTGAAGCATACTGTTTATTCCAGATTGAAGGGGATTCCATGGAATGTCAACATGTGTTCCCAGCTCAGACCAGGCTATTACTTTCTTCCCATGTCAGCCCCACCACAGGGGAGCAGCTGACCTGGCCCTTGGCCCTCTTCCTACAGCTTGGAGACATCTTCTCATTAGCCTTTTAGTGGCTGCGTCACAAGCACTTAAGCAATATCTGATGGGTGCCAAGTTGTCAGCTAGTGCTGGCAGTACCTAACAAGCCTCTGTTCACACACAGCAACAGTACTGCAGGATCATCTGCTAGGACAAACTTGACAGCTCCAGCTACAGCCCGAGAGACCACTACCACCTGTCAGGAGGGCCCAATGCCTTGCGCTGAGCCATCCCCCACCGCAGGACGCAGATGCCCACCCCAGTCTGTCCTGCATCAGAAGGGAGCGGTGATCCAGGATGATGCTGAATTCAGCTAAGGGCACCTATTCCCAAAGGCTGAGTTACTGGGTTACCTGGGAGTCTTTGCCCTTCAAGTCAGTGTCAACAATAGCCACAGATTGTATGTTTCTGCTCAGAAAGGGATCATCGAACTCAGTCCACTTGTAATCACCAAACACAATATTATGTCTGTTGAGTAACTTTCTGACACCCAGCTTTACGTCTTCTTTCTTTGCCGTACTAGGAAAACACACAAACATATGTCAACATTTACACTGAAAAATAAGATTTTTTAAGTTAAATGTTTTCCAAACTTGAGGACACACCAAAGAAAGTGCTGCAGTCAAGAGGGCCAGCTGGGGAGCCACGTGCAGCCACCTCGGCTGTGGCCTTGGGAAGCTGCTCCATCACCCCAAGGCCTCCTATCCAGTGGGGTCACTATGAAGGGGAGGCAAGGTGTTCAAGGTGTTTAGTGCAATACCTAGCCAGTAGCAAACACTCTGCAAGCACAGTAAGGGAGGTCGACAAGGGTCTGCTCCTGTGCGCCTAACACAGAGCTTGACATTCAGGGTGTCATCACCTTCCTGACTGTGTCTGACATGACAACTCCATGCAGTTCCAACAGACTGAGCCACCACAGCCATCCCTCCGGGGACCCTCTGGGGCTCTACACAGTGCAGTGGTGTGGTGCAACTGTGAGCAGCTGCCAGACCCTGCACACACAACTGCACGCAGAAACCAATTGTCCATGTGGTCTGGCCGCTTGTCCCTCTGTAAATGCTCTGAGAAGGCCTGCCTGATCTGCTGGGCACCTCTGCCTTGTCACTGCCCAGCCCCATCTCACAGACTGGGAGCAGGCTGCTGACTTTAAAAGGTGAAGTCCCTACGGATCAGCAACCAAAGCAGCCTCACATTGGGCCAATTCTGGGCTTTCCTGCACTCGATGTGCCTCCAGTCATGGCAGACGGAGGGACTCCCAGCGAGGGCCAAATTGGGGGTCCACTTGGATCAGGTGGGTCCAGGAACCTCAGAGGTCACCTGGGGTGGGGGTCAGTCCCTTAGGGGTCACCTGGGGTGGGGGCCGGGTCCTCCCACAGGGTAAGGCCTGCTTTGGCCGGACATCTCACCTGCCGCCACGCTGGAGCACCTCCACATGAACCGTGGGCACTTCCGCCACGCAGGGCAATGCCTGCTTCAGGTCGCCCACGGCCTCATCCATGGTGTGGCGGAGCAGAGGGTACCTGGCCGGTAGCTCCCCGCCGGAAGCAGACAGGACGCGGCCCAGAGCACAGGGTACAAGGCTGGGGGCAGTGGGGACCCCGCCGGGAAGAGAGGATACGTCTGCGGGAGCAGCGGGGACCCCTCCGGGAGAGGTAGGAACCCCTCCGGGAGCAGTGCTGACCCCGCCGTCTCCACTGCCGCCTCGAACCGTGACCCCACCCGCACTTCGAATCTGCCGCGCGCGTAGCACCTCCCCCTGACCCGGAAGCGCTCGGTGCCCGCGGCGGGCCGGCGGCAGGGTGGGACGGGGCGGGACGGGGCGGGGCGGCTTCCGGCGCGGCACCCCGCGCTCGTTCCCTGGTTGTCTGCGGTGCTCGGCCTCCGCTTTCCCGCGCCCGGGGCCGCCGCCGCCATGGGCAAGAAGCACAAGAAGCACAAGACTGAGTGGCGCTCTTCGTACGAGGGTGAGGCGGCAGCGCTTTGTGACGCGCCCGGGCACGTTCGGGGTGCGGATCCCGGCGCGGGCCGACGGGGTCCCGGCGCCGGCCGAGGGGTCCCCGGCTCGCGCCTCAAGGAGTCCGGCACGCTCCTCAGGAGGGTCCTGGCCCGGACCGAGGGTCCTCCCCGCCCCGCACGCTCTTCAGGGGCTCCCCAGCACATTCCTCAGGAGGGTCCTGGCACGGACCCCGCACCCACCTCAGGGGCGTGGACAGGTCACAAGGGCGTGGGTGGGATCTGGGCTGCGGCTGAGTGGGTTTCTGGCTGGTGAGCGGAGCCGCTGGCACTGGGGCTGAACGGATCCAGGGATCGTGGGTGGACTGGGATTCTGGACACTGGGAATGAGGGTGTCTCCAGCTGGCAGGCGGGGTGTCTAGGCCCAGGGGTGGGTGTGGTCCTTGGAAGGTGGACTGGATCTGTGGTGGGCGAGGGTCCAGGCCCAGGGGTGGGTGTGGTCCTTGGAAGGTGGACTGGATCTATGGTGGGTGAGGGTCCAGGCCCAGGGGTGGGTGTGGTCCTTGGAAGGTGGACTGGATCTATGGTGGGTGAGGGTCCAGGCCCAGGGGTAGGTGTGGTCCTTGGAAGGTGGACTGGATCTATGGTGGGTGAGGGTCCAGGCCCAGGGGTAGGTGTGGTCCTTGGAAGGTGGACTGGATTTGTGGTGGGTGAGGGTCCAAGCCCAGGGGTGGGTGTGGTCCTTGAAAGGTGGACTGGATCTGTGGTGGGTGAGGGTCCAGGCCCAGGGGTGGGTGTGGTCCTTGGAAGATGGACTGGATCTGGGGTGCGGGCGGCGGTCCTGGACCTTTGGATGAGGTGCCATCCTGGCTGGCAAGGATTCCTGGCTACTGCCCCCTTGTGCTTGGCTGCGCCTGGGGAGATCGGGTGCAACTCTGCTTATTCCCTCCCTCCCTGGGGTCCTGTGGCGGCAGGGGCTTGGGACATGGGACTCCTGGGGCCCACCAGGTCTTGTTTTTCTGTCCCAGCCAACTGATGCTGGAGGCTCAGCTACCCCAAAAGCTCATGCAGAGGAAGGACAGGAGGAGCGCCCCATGGTGGTGGGTTTGGCTCCCCTGTTTGCTTGCCGTGGCCTCGGTGAAGCCTTTGTCCATGTCTGTGCAGATTACGCAGACCAGCCCCTGGAGAAGCCTTTGAAGCTGGTCCTTAAGGTTGGGGGGAGTGAAGTGACTGAGCTCTCGGGATCTGGCCACGACTCCAGTTACTACGACGACAGGTCTGACCACGAGCGAGAGAGACACAAAGAAAAGAAGAAGAAAAAGAAGAAGAAGTCAGAGAAGGAAAAGCGTCTTGATGATGAAGAAAGGAGGAAGCGGAAGGTAAGGGTCAGCAGGCCAGGTCCTCCCGCTAGCCTGGCGAGGGGCCTGAGCCTGCCCCTGTGCCAGGCCATCTCATTGTTTGCTGTACTTCTGTGCTGGGGCATCACTCTGGGCTGACAGCGGGTTCTGGGGAGGGAGAGTCAGCCAGAAGGGCCGGCAGAGGCGCGTTGAGCAGCCTCCTGTTTCCCCTCAGGCACTGAGGGGCTGATGGGGCAGGTGCAGCAAAGCCCTGACACTGCTGTGGGATGACGCTGACTCTGCTTCTTCATCTCCTAGGAGGAGAAAAAACGGAAACGAGAAAAAGAACACTGTGACACAGAGGGGGAAGCTGACGACTTTGACCCTGGCAAGAAGGTGGAGGTGGAGGCGCCCCCTGATCGGCCCGTGAGAGCCTGCCGGACGCAGCCAGGTGAGTGTGCACCTTTGCCGAGGCTCTGGAGTGTTGGTGCTTGTCCTTGTGAAGTAGGGAATAACACAAAGAACCCACCACTTGTTGGGGGAGAAAGGGAATGGACATGTTCTCGTTCAGGGCCTCTCCTTTTTGCCTTTGGCCCCTAGAGCAGAGCTTGGTTGATTCTTCAGAAGTGTTTCCTTCCACCTGCAGGGAGCAGTTTGCCTGCTTTGGAAGACTAGTGAGAATGAACTGAACAGCAGGTGGCAGCTGGCAGGGCCTTGGCTGGCTGACCTTGAAGGCCGGGATCAGAGCACATCAGAGGGTGGCTGGGTTGATGTAGCTTGTGAGGGACACCCACTCTAGAAAAGTAGCAACAGCTTTGTCTAGAGGCCAGAATAGGTGGTCTGAAGTGGCTACATGCTGTGACTGGAGGAAGTCAGAGATCTTGGCAACTTGGGTCAGGAGCTGAGCATCGTCTGCCAGGGTTACATGTGGCTTGAATTCTGAGCCAGCATCTTGTGGTTGTGACTGGCTGTGGGCAAGGGTTATCTTCCTAGTGCCCACAGCATGTAGTTCCCAAGGACAGGGAAGCAGGCCTGTGAGCGTCAGGACGGGGCCCGGCTGGAGGAGTCTGTGAGGTGCTTGGCTCCCCTGAGTCCCTTGTGACTCCCAACACATCTTGACCTTGGGTTTGACCAAGGCCCCAAGGGGAGCCCCATTCTTGTGCCCTTTTCACCCAACAGTTTTGTGGGAGTCAAGGCCAGGTCTGATACTTTTGGGGTGTCCCCAGTTCTGACAAATAGCAAATAGTAAACTCTGCAGCCAAACATTCATCACTATTTGCTTTTAATTTCTTACTCATCTTTCACTTGTCAGCTGAGAACGAGAGCACACCGATCCAGCAGCTACTGGAGCACTTCCTCCGGCAGCTCCAGAGGTGAGCATGGGGGCAGGCAAGGTGTGAGCGGTCCTCTGTTCCACTCGGGGTGGCCCAGCATTGTGGGCTGTCAAAGACAGATCAGGGGGCTCCTGACCCATTGGGCATTCACCTGGCAGTGGCAGGTGCTTCAGATATGCATGCCAGGGCTAGGACCAGAGCTTAGTCACCTCTGCTGTGGCCAGCATGCTGTCACGGTCTTAGAAGGCATGTAGTGTAGTTTTTAGTTTTTGAGAAAAGGGTTGTTTGCTTGAAAGGCAGCGTGACAGAATGAGAAGCAGACAGCACAAAGAGAGGTGTCTTCCATCTGCTCTGTCATTCCCTAATGGTTGTTGCAGCCATGCCTGGGTCAGGTGGGAGCAGGAGCCCCAAGCCCTGCCCTGTGTCCCACATGGGGACGGGGTGCAGCACCTGAGCCCCTACACTTGAGACTGGAGGAAGGGGAGCAGCTGTGGTGCAGGGTGATGAAGCCAGCCTCGTCTGCTCTGTCGGGATGGTGGAGGGCGACTGGCCAGTGCGTCCAGTTTTGGGAACTGAGGCTTCCGCTGTGTTGAGTCAAGCTGTCTCGGCTTTCAGGAAGGACCCTCATGGGTTCTTTGCCTTCCCTGTCACGGATGCGATCGCTCCTGGGTACTCCATGATCATCAAACACCCGATGGACTTTGGCACAATGAGAGACAAGATTGTGGCAAATGAGTACAAGTCAGTCACAGAATTCAAGGTAAATTCACTCACTTTCTGGAGTTACTTTGCAGAGTTCTGTGTCTGTTTCCAGTAGACATTTGTTTCCTCTTGCTCCTTCTGCAGCTTCGTGTTCTCTGAGCTTGAGGGTGCTTTACTGAGAGAGTCTAGGAAGTGGTTGGTGTGAGCACTGCTCCTGGTTTGCTCTGGGAGCCTGGCTATGCCTGGCTTGCGTGACAAGTATGTGCTGGAATGAACAAGAGTGTTGGTTCTGGTAGGACCAGTGTGGCCTGGCAAGAGAGTGGAAAGTTTTACAAACATAATTCCTTTTTTCTTTGTAAGATTTAATTATTTGATTAGAAATTCAGACATACAGAGAGGAGAGACAGAGAGGAAGGTCTTCCATCTGTTGATTCACTCCCTAAGTGGCTGCAATGGCCGGAACTGTGCTGATCAGAAACCAGGAGTCAGGAGCCTCCTTCGGGTCTCCCACAAGGGTGTAGGATGCTAAGGCTTTGGGCCATCCTTGACTGCTTTCCCAGGCCACAAGAAGAGAGCTGAATAGGAAGGTGCCAGGATTAGAACCGGAGCCCAATTATTTTAAATAATTCTTGGAGTATCTCAAGTTTTGCTCTTAACTCTGTTTCTTGGTACTGGCTGTGAGAGTTAGAAATTGCTTGTTTCTCTCTTTCTTTTTTTTTAAAGATTTATTTATTTTTATTGGAAAGTCAGATATATACAGAGAGGAGGAGAGACAGACAGGAACATCCTCCATCTTATGATTCGCTCCCCAAGTGACCACAGTGGCCGGTGCTGCACCGATCCGAAGCCAGGAGCCCAGATCCTCTTCTGGATCTCCCATGCAGGTGCAGGGTCCCAAGGCTTTGGGCCGTCCTTGACTGCCTTCTCAGGCCACAAGCAGGGAGCTGGATGGGAAGTGGGACTGCCGGGACTAGAACTGGCACTCATATGGGATCCCGGAGCGTCCAAGGCGAGGACTTTAGCCATTAGGCCACAGCGTCAGACCCAGAAATTGCTTCTTTCTTAAGAAAAATGTTTTGGGGCAAAGTGAATGACAATAGTGCCATTAATAAAAAGATGTTGAGTTTTCCGATGGTTTCCATCCTCTTCAGGAAAGTGGCTCTCCTGTTTCTGTTTATTGCACATACTCTCTGCAGCCTGACAGACCAAATAGAGACTAAGTGAGAAAGCTTTGTAGGAGGGAATCTTGCCAGGCCAGAGTAAGGTCTGTAGCACTGATCCATGCTCCAAGTCCTCTCAGTGTCGTTATAGGCCCTGGTGAGCAGCGCCCAGCCCATATGGGCCCTGACTGAGGGCATGTTGGGGCACATGACGGACATGCGTCTGGGGGGCTGACCCAGGCCTGGGGGCACTGAGGGGCTGGCTCACTGCAGGAGGTGTGTACCGAGGACCTGTTTGTCCTGTCAGTTGTGCAGTGCGGCTGACCTCATGTGGGGCCACATCTTAAGGAAACCATTTGAGGACAAAATATGAAGCTGTGTTCTGTGAAGAGTTAAGGGGTGGAGGACGTCCTCTGCTCCCAACTTTACCCCCCTGCTTCTCCTGGAGGCGTACTAGCTGCTGCCGCTTGGTGCAAGGTGTGTCTCTGTTCCCAACAGGAAGGAGGGAGAGCTTGGGGAAGGCAGGCGCGTGGGAGATCCTTTGCTCTTAGGGAGCATATATGTTGTGCTCAGCGTGGAACTTTGGACTTGGACCAACTCTGCAAGGAGGAATTTTCCGTCTAGTAGAGATCTTAAAAATGGTGGCTTAGCCCAGAGAGCCAGTTTGCTTTCTCCCGGTTTCTGCCTTTCCCTCCTGCTCTGCTATTCATGTGGTGTTTTGGACTTGATTAAGTCCTCATTTTATCTCCAGGCAGATTTCAAACTGATGTGTGACAATGCGATGACGTACAACCGACCAGACACTGTGTACTACAAGCTTGCCAAGAAGATCCTGCATGCCGGCTTCAAGATGATGAGCAAGGTTAGCACCCAGGGAGGGCTGGGCCCAGCAACTCGCACCCCTCCGTCATGGAGTAGACGGCCCTGGCCGCCCTCTCCCTTGTGCTCCTGCTCCTGACCTAGCTGTCCCATCTCATTTAGGCTTGGTGGACAGCTCTGGATCTGTTGTCTCAAGCTGGGGTGTCACTCTCATTGGATTGCAGCCAACCCTGTGGGTCTGTGTACAGGGCTGCCTCTTTGAATGCAGATGGTACACCCTTGTCTGCTGGGGCCATGCTGCCTGCGTCCCGTGTGGGTGAGGTGCAGGACGTGCCGTGCCCTGGCTTTGCGCTGTCTGTTGGCAGCTGGGCAAGGCGAGGCTGTGGCCACCCACCCCACCCCACCGTCACGGCGCGCCAGCTGCGAGGGAGAGGTAAAGCCCTGCTCTGTGCTTTCTGATTCTAGGAGCGGCTGCTAGCTCTGAGGCGCAGCATGTCGTTCATGCAGGACATGGATTTCTCTCAGCAGGCAGCTCTTCTGGGCAGCGGAGAGGCCGCTGTTGAGGAACCTGCTCCCGAGGTTGCACCGGTCCAAGTAGAAACGGCCAAGAGAGCCAGAAAGCCGAGTAGAGAAGTCATGAGGTAACTCCTGTGTACACAGTGCACTTGCCTGGGAGTGAGGGTGGGAGGCCATCTTGTGGCTATGGACACTCATGCCGCTGCTGGTTCGTTAGTCTCCAGGACTGCGTCCAGGTGTCGGGGACACTCGGCAGTATTGAGCTGAGCCTTCGGGCCCAGTGCTTCAGGGGCATAGTTGTGCCTTGCCTGCCCCTCGGGAGGAAGGTGACTGTTGCAGAGGCGATATCACAATGGTCACCCTGGCACCTTACAGTCCACATCTCACACGCTTTCCCAACACTACCTTGCAGCTGGAAGAAGCCACAGACTCCTGCTTATTGCCACATGCCCTCTGAGCCCACTGTGGCCTGGCCTGCTCACATGGCTGGCCCCACAGCTCATCTGCCACTGCCTGTGCAAGCTTTCTGCAGCGTTCACAAGCCCCCACACTCTGGGTATCTGCTGTGCACAGTGCCTGGAGAGGTGTGGCTGTTCAGGTGTAGGGGATCCCACAGCTTTGTGCCATTCCCTCTGGCAGCAGCTGAGGGCCTCCTGGGATCTCCTACCCTTTGCTCCCTCATAGCAGCTGAAATGGAGATTCAGTTACAGATTGTGTCAGTGGTGAATTTTATTATCAAAATTTTATTTTTTACTTACAAGAGTAGAGCAGAAACAGATCTTCCATCTGCTGGTTTACTCCCCAGATGGCCATGTCTGAGCCAGACCAAGAGCTTCATGCTGGTCTTCCATATCAGTGGCAAAGGCCCAGTTCTGTCAGCCATCTGCTACTGCCTGCCCAGGTGTGTTAGCAGGGAGCTAGATGAGAAGCAGAGTAGCTGGAACCCGCCCCCCACCCTCTAGTAGAAGTTGCTATGATCCCAGTGGCTGACTTGGCTTGCTGAGCCACAATGCTAGCCTTTAGCAATGGTTTTAGGGAGCTTTAAGGGAATTGTAAGTCCAGTCCCTCCATTGTTTTTTTCTTAAATATGTGTCCAGTAGGTGGCCACTCTGGTGTGACCTGCGGGGAGTAGGACTTAGGCTGCTGTGGTGGTGGCCAAGGGCAGGACCCAGCTATGTTTGCACTGAATACTCTCTGTAGTAAAGGCTCATATGGCTCTGGGTCACTTCAGTCATAGCTGAGAGGACAAGAGTGCCTTGTGGAAAAGCAGCCAACACTCTGCAATTGCTGTGTGCCACTATGTCCCACCATGCCATTGTGCTGTCCTGAAGCCTGGTTCATGATGTTTGGTGCTAAGACGTTGGCCTGTGCCTAAGTCGTGTATTCAGACAGAGCCTGTTTGCTTTGTGCTTCTATATCTGTTCCCTTGGGGCATGCTGGGCTCAGTGCTGGCCCCACACACACCGACCACAGGAGCAGCCATCCCTTAGGGCACACTGGGCTCAGTGCTGGTCCTACATACACCGACCACTGGAGGAGCCGTCCCTTGGGGCATGCTGAGCTCAGTGCTGGCCCCACGCACGCTGACCACAGGAGTAGCCCTTGGCCGCTTAGCGATGACTTGCCTACTTTATAGTTTTCCACGGGAGGTGGGAGCTGAGTCAGCCTTTGGAATTGAGAACTTCTCCATCACAAGAAGCTAGGGCCACATTGCAGTGTGAGACTGAATCTCTGGGTCATTCCTTGTTGACAGCACCCCAAACTTGTGTTACCAGTGTTGCTGAAGTGTGGTTCTCAACCCATCAGCAGTTTTTGGCACTTTTGTAAAGGTGCCTAAAATGATTCTAAGCATGTACTTCTCCAAGTTTTCCTCTTTTTTAAAGACAAATGAAATTTTTTATCAGTTGAATATGAGAACAGTACTTGGCTTACATCTTCATTTTACTTTGTTTAGAAGTGATGTAAGATGTGTGAGGGGCAGCAGGGCTCTGGGTGTGAGCGTGAGGTGAGACGTGAAGGTTGCAGAACCCTGTGATAGTGTGAAAATGAGGTTAGATGTGTGGGGTACAGTGTTGTGTGTTGGTATGAGAGTAAGGGGAGATGTGTGAGGGTGCAGTCCTCTGCTGATGTGAGAGTGACAACTGTGAAGGGTGCAGTGTGAGAGTAAGGTGAGGTCTGAGTGCAGTGCTGTGTGTTGGTGTGAGTGAGGTGAGACATGTGAGGGGTGACAGGACTGTGCTAAGGAGAGCACTGGGAGAAGCCAGTCCAGGTATACATGTTGGGGAGTGTGTAGTGGGTTCCATCTCGTTTTGTCTTTTTGAACGGTGAGTGCGCTAGCAGGGTGCGCCCCTGTGACATGCTGGTCTTCATTCCTTGCAGCTGCGTGTTTGAGCCTGAAGGTAACGCATGCAGTCTGACAGACAGTACTGCCGAGGAACATGTGCTGGCGCTGGTGGAGCATGCGGCGGACGAGGCTCGCGATAGGATCAACCGCTTCCTTCCTGGTGGCAAGGTAGTGCCCATGTCCTCAGAAGGGTCCTCTTGCCTCAAATCCTTGTGAATATTTCCTCCTGGGATGGGACTGTGGACTTGATTAAGTCTTAAATCAGGGGGCCTGCTGCTGGAATACTGCCAGCATCTAGGCAGGACCCTCTGTGGGCCCAGAGCCGCCCTACAGCCTGGGAAAGCAGGGTGTCCTAGAGTTGGAGCAGCTCCTGTGTCCTTGCTGATTGTTGTTCCTCAGGTCTCCTCACAACACCTGCACGGGAGTTGACCAACCTGTGACCTTCCACTTGATGGAGGCCCTGCTACCCCCTCAGACTCATCCACATCCTTCTCACTTGTGTTTAAGCATCCTCCCTATGACCTGCACCTCCCTGCAGTGATCAGGGATTGCCATGGTCCCATGGACTTGACTGCTGCACCTTCACCTTAGCGCATTCCTCTCTCAGGCCTGCAGAGCAGTGTGTCCACGGGATGTGGTCCCGTCCCCTTTGTGCCTGCAGACTTAGGGCAGCCAGGCTGGCATAGTAACAGCACATGAGCGAAAGTACACTGTCAAGTTGTATTTAACCTCATCTATCTGAGCTCTTGTCATAGAAGACCCTAGTTGCGTTCTGTTTTATATGCTAAGTGTTTGAACTGTACATAAGGTTGCATGTGAGGAAGCTAGAGAACGTGTGATGGACTTGTCAGGTCAAGCAAGCTAGAGTCAGGCCAATGTTGGCTGGCATGTCTGCTCCCTGAACAAGCCTACAGGGAGCTGTACAAGAGCCTGTGGTCTGCCTCATTCTGCTGGACACAGGGCCCTGCCCATAGCCTGTGGCTCTGAAGTGGGCATTTCTCCAAGGGGTCTTGGTACCTTCAAAGGAGAAACCTTGTTTAGAGAGTGTGGTCTGGGCCATCACACTGGAAGAGTGGCATGCACACGCATTCTGTGCACACATTTCTCTTAGAAGGAAAGCTCTATTCGGCTGTGTTCCCATTTGCTCAGAGCTATATTTTCACACTGAGACCCTGGATTCTCCCTCTGCTGCCATGGTGGGCTCCCTGGCCAGGGTGCTGTTGGGCCTCATCTCCCACCTCTCTCAGTGCCTGTTCATCCTGTCTTGACTGTGGCTTCCTATAGGGATGGCTGCACATAAGTATCTTGCCCGTTCCATTCACCTCTGCGTGCAGGCTGGTGATCGTGCTGTCCAGAAGGTCTTCCTCACACACAGCCCCCCACACGTAGATCGCCCTCACCACGTCGCCCTCCTCCTCATCTTCTTATCAAATCTGTGGCTGGGCTGTAGCCTGTGGCATGTGTTTGCTACCAGTTGAATGGACGTGCAGCTTTGGGTTGCAGCTGCCTGCATGGTGCTTGTCAATCTGCACCGTTCGTTTTGCTCAGGCTCATGAACACTGTAACTGCTTGGGTTAGGGTCCTGGCGAGCCCCATATTAGGTTCTAGGGTGCACAATGAGGCCTCTGGCATTGCTCCCGGGGAAACAGCATTTCTGGCTGATGGAGTCTTGTCAGACTTTATTCGTTTCTTCCAGATGGGCTACCTGAAGAAGCTCTGTGATGGAAGCCTGCTCTACAGTGTTGTCAATGCGGCTGAGCCGGATGCTGATGGTGGGTGCCCAGCAGGGTCGCCTTCTGTGTTCACACACCCTTGTGCCCTCTGGTTGCTTTCAGGGACACACAGCATGTATTGTGTGTTCGGATGTCTGCACCCCAGGGAGGTGGCAACATGAGAAACTTCCTACTCTCTGTCCTGGACATGCCTCTGCTCAAGGCGCCTGCCAAGGAGGCATGGCACCAGTCAGGCCTCGGTTAGAGGCTGCTCAGGGCAGCAGCAGGACTTGCTGTCACCCTCCCAGTAAGCTGCCAGGAGCCCTGCAAATTGAACTTGCCGCTATGTCCTCAGTCTGTTTGCTGTGTGATGTCAGCCAGCTAGCTGCCGTCTGGGAACTGGAAGGGCCCGGTTGGCAATCACAGCACAGAAGCTCTCATGATGGATATGTCATGGCTGTAGGAGCTGCTCTTCCCACTTCTCCATCTCCCAGAGAGATCGCCCAAAAGCTTGTCTTTGGCAACCCAGTGAGCATACCTAGTTAACAGTATTCATAGATAGGTAAGGAGATTGGGCTCATCAAGGAAGGCCCATGTTCTGTCACTCCCGGACTGCGTGTTCTGGCCTTGTCCATGCAGTCCTAGAGAAGAGGTGTGTTTTGTTTCCTTTGATGCTCACTGCACACAGAATGTACACTGATTGCTTTGGTTATTAGCTGAAACAAATTGGCAGTGTTTTATGAGTTGATTGATAATTTAGCTTAGGAAGAGAACATTGTACATTGATTAAAACCTTGACTTGGGCCCGGCGGTGTGGCCTGGCGGCTAAAGTCCTCGCCTTGAACGCCCCGGGATCCCATATGGGCGCTGATTCTAATCCCAGCAGCTCCACTTCCCTTCCGGCTCCCTGCTTGTGGCCTGGGAAGGCAGTCGGCCCAATGCTTTGGGACCCTGCACCCATGTGGGGAACCCGGAGGAGGTTCCTGGTTCCTGGGTTCTGATCGGCGCAGCACCAGCCGTTGCAGTCACTTGGGGAGTGAATCATCGGACGGAAGATCTTCCTCTCTGTCTCTCCTCCTCTCTTTATATCTGACTTTGTAATAAAAAATAAATAAATCTTAAAAAAAAAAAACCTTGGCTTGCAGTGCTGGCGTCCCACGTGGATGCGCCTCTGTGTTTTAGCAGCTCTGTTCCCATCCAGCTCCCTGCTGATGGCCTGGAAAAGCAGCTGAGGATGACCCAAATGCTTGGGCTGCTGCTCTCACATGGGAGACCTAGATGAAGCTCTCCTGGCTTTGGGCTGGCCAAGCATCTGGGTCATGAATCATTAAATGAAATATCTCTGTCTCCTTATCTGTTCTTAACTTTTTCAGAATAAATAAATCTTAAAGCGAGAGAGGACATTGAGATTGAGGTTTCTGCTGGGGATTGAGGAGTCCTTACCCAGATTCTATGAGGGGTATGTGCATGAGGAACTGAGCAGCGCAGGTGTGCCATCAGGAGAGGCCAGGGAGGTGAGGCGCGGGTGCTGTCAGAGCACGCAGAGCAAACTTCCTGTCACAGGTGTGAGTACATGCAGGAGTACTTCCTGTCACAGTGTCAAGTGATGCATTTGAAAATATGTAAAGTGTTGGCATGATTGTCAGGTGACTTCGTTATGGCAACTTTGGACAGATTTGAAATGCAGTTAATCTTATGGACAGTGGTTTGCTTTTGCAAATTTATCTTAGATGTCCTTGCTGGAGCCAAGGCTGCCACTCATGGCCTGCCATGTCTGCTGTTGCATGCTGTGCTGAGAAGGGTGTGTGGCAGGGTTGGGGCCGCTGCTCATGGTCTGCCATGTCTGCCGTTGCAGAGGAGGAGACACACCCTGTGGACCTGAGCTCCCTTTCCAGCAAGCTGCTCCCAGGTTTCACCACGCTGGGCTTCAAGGACGAGAGAAGGAACAAAGGTACAGGCAGAGGGCAACCAGGCCTCCCCACAGGCTGCCAGGGAGGTTGCTGACACCGCGGTAACGGAGCTGAGCTGAGCTCCCTTACTGGTGTGTGTCGCTTGCCAGAGCCTTGAGTGTTCTCCCACAAGCTCTTGCTGCCCATAGGACCAGCCCTTACCTCAGGGTCCCCTGCTGGTAATCCAGAAGGAGTTCCATTTCCTCCAGCAGGATGCCACCCCCAGTTTATCCAGGGTTAGGTGCTGCCTAGAGGCTCAGAGAGAAGCCTGCCGATGGTGGACATTTGGCTCTGGCTGCTCTGCATTCGGACTAGGCATTCTGATTGAAATATAAGTATGTCTCTGCATATGTGTGCGCATGTGTATTCCAAGGCTAGAAATGTACAGTAAGCGCTTTGTGGCTCCCATTTTATGTTCAGTATTTCCTTCTGTTTTCCATCCCCTTGGCATTTACGGAAATCTTTGTAATGATTGAAAGTGTCTGTTCCTCCTCCCAGTTTCCACTGTCACTTCCTGTCCCACAACTGTGGTCACGTGTGTGTTTTCCACCTTTGCTGCTGTCAGGTGCTTTCTGGCAATCACCTCACAGCTTTGCTGCAGGCTGGGGCTCACCCCCTAGAAATGGAGCCTTTCCCTGTAGTCTTCATTTTGTGGAGATATAGACAGGGTTATATGAATTCTGCTAGTTCACACAGCAAGCTTTGCCTTGTTGGAGTAGACTTAGAGCTAGAGTTTCACACAGAAGAATGGGATGGGGCCCAGCCATGCGGGCAGGTGCAGGCAGTAAAGCTAAGTGTGCATGCGTGCTGGGTGACCATTTGACACTGTGCCCTTTGCTCTCCTTGTCAGTCACGTTTCTCTCCAGTGCCAGCACTGCTCTCTCCATGCAGAATAACTCGGTGTTTGGGGACTTGAAATCGGATGAGACCGAGCTGCTGTATTCAGCCTACGGGGATGAGACAGGCGTGCAGTGTGCACTCAGGTGAGTGCTGGTCGCATGTCTGCACGTGCATGCGAGTGGCCAGGGCCATCTTGGAACACATGGGAAGAGTCACTGGTGGCAGTGCAGGGGTCATTGCAGTCATCTGTTGTCTGCTGCCACTTGTCTTGCTTTCAAGTGACTCAGTCATCTCTGAGAAGGCAGAGCCCCAGATGGCAGCTAGGAAAGAGAAGTGTAAATGTGAGTACATGTGTGTGAGTGCACTGTGTGAGTATACTTGTATGAGTGTGTGCATATGTGAGTACACATGTGGGGTACATGTGTGTGAGTGCACTGTGTGAGTACACGTGTATGAGTATGCACGTGGGTGAGTACTTGTGTGAGAATACACGTGCATGAATGTGAGTGAATACACATGTGGGTGCATATGTGTGAATGCACTGTATGAGTACACATGTGTGGGTGCACATATGTGTGTGCCTGGAGTTCTGTTTCTGGGTATATTGAGATTGTGTGTGGGTTTTTTTTTTTTTTTTTTAAGATTTTTATTGTTATTGGAAAGCTGGATATACAGAGAGGAGGAGAGACAGAGAGGAAGATCTTCCATCTGATGTTTCACTCCCCAAGTGAGCCGCAACGGGCCGGTGCATGCCGATCCGATGCCGGGAACCAGGAACCTCCTCCGGGTCTCCCACGCGGGTGCAGGGTCCCAAGGCTTTGGGCCGTCCTCAACTGCTTTCCCAGGCCACAAGCAGGGAGCTGGATGGGAAGTGGAGCTGCCGGGATTAGAACCGGCGCCCATATGGGATCCTGGGGCATTCAAGGCGAGGACTTTAGCCGCTAGGCCACGCCGCCGGGCCCGAGATTGTGTGTGTTTAGTCAGAGGTGTGTCCCCAGGTGTATTAAGATGTGTGTGTCTGTGTAAAATCAAAGCAATACGAAGAAGGTATCAGTTCTCCACCCATTCTGTCCCACTGACAGTAGGAACCCATTTATCAGTCTGCTTACATTCTGGAATTCAAAGCTGGTGGATCACGTCTTTGTTCATACAAGTTAGCGAAGTGTATTGTATGTCTATGGCTGTGTACTCTTTGTTTTGGATCCCAGATCCATTTAGAAGAGCCATCGCCTGCTCTTGTAAAGACACCATGTCCGGGAATGTCCAGGGAAGTGTCAGAGTGCCGCCGCCACAGGCTTCTGTCGTGGGGCATGCCGTGGGTCTTGACGGTCACCTTGCAGCGTCTTTCCCCCGATGTCCCCTCCAGCCTGCAGGAGTTTGTGAAGGATGCTGGGAGCTACAGCAAGAAGATGGTGGATGACCTGCTGGACCAGATCACTGGGGGAGACCACTCGAGGATGCTGTTCCAGCTGAAGCAGGTGAGCCCAGCCCTGAGCACCAGGCTTGGCATTCTTCCTCTACTGAGCAGGACTCTGTCCAGGAGAGCTGGGCCACCTGTCCTGGTTGCCATTTGATGCTGCTATCTAAAGGTTCCAGGTCAGCTGCAGGCCTTAGCACAGTGTAAGGCAGGAATACATGGTCACGAGACATCTAGGGACTGCCCCATGCTTGGGAAGAGGCGATGCTGAGCTAGCGCCCTGCGATGGGGTGGTGCTGTCAGTTCACTCTACCTTTTGCTTCAGCTGCTTTCCTGAATACAAACTTGGATCACATTTAAATAATGTTGAATTCAGCTCAGCATCAGCTGGTACTTAGCACTAAAATATGTAACTGAAGAAAACCCAGGTGAAGAAATAAACTTTGAAATAATGGCACTTTGTACGTGAAGGTCATGAGTATGCATTTGTTCCACTGGTTGAAATACCTCATTCCGCAGTGGAGTGCCAGTGCAGGCCGACCCTGCCACCCATTCCAGAGACCAGGTTTCTGTCTCAGGCTGCCAGCCTGGCCTAGGCTGATCTCTAGCCATTACAGGCTTCCCAGAGGTGAGCCAGCTAGCCATACTTTAGCTGCCTCTTCCTCTTAAGAAAAAAAAAAGTGAAAATCATAAATGATTCACAGACATGTCATTATGAACAGAGACCCCAGACTGAGTGGGCTGTCTTGCATGGTGTATACACTCAAGCCCAGGCTGTGGCGACTGAAGGCCTTGCTGCTCCAGCAGCTCAATGGGTAGCACTCTGGAAGCCGACAGCGCAGCCAAGGCCCCAGAGCCCTGGGGACCCTGACGTGTTTTAGGAGGGGTCGCTCACTCCTACCTCCTAGGACTTGAGCAGGTCTCAGGTGCCTTTGCTCCAGCTTGGCCCATCAGATCTGAGTGGTTCTGAGCTGTCAGGTTCGGCTGCAACATCTGACTTTCTGCTGGCATTTATGCCAAGGACAACCTTTTCCCTGTTTGAGACAGAGGATGGACGGGCAAGCTGGCTGTGAAGCCCCCAGCCGACCCTCACCTTGACCCACGAGGCGCCCCTGCATGTGTGCATGTGTGTGTGTGAGAAATCTGAGGGGCTGTCCCTCTGCAAACACTTCTCCCTGTGCTTCTTTGCAGAGGAGAAACATCCGCACGAAGCCTCCAGATGACATGAAGGTGAGTGTGCGAGGGAGGCCGGCCTGCAGTTTCTCTGCAGCCTATATCTGGTGTGGGGGCTGAGATTGTGCCCACTGTGGTGTGGGGGCCAGCGTCATGTCCATCGTAGTGGGTGAGGTGAAGTGACTTGCCCACTTCCACCCCAGCTCAAGGTCCAGGTCTCCCCGCAGTGTCCCTGGTGTGCTGTCCTCAGGGCATGGGGTGACCCTGGCTGCCGAGCTTGTCTGCCAACCACATGATGAGTCCTGTGCCAGGAGCCTGGCAGGTGTGGACATGGATGTGGATTCCTCAGAACATGGAGACCTCACCCCTCAGCCTAACCTGAGGGTAGAAATTATACTCTGAGCACTGACTGGGGGTGCTATGACTTCTGTAGGCTCACCTCCAGGGACTGTAGCTATGCAGAGGGGCTCAGGTTGGGCGTTCCTACAGGGATCCTGGGAACTGTTGTATGGCCTCGTCCCCTTCGGAGTGCGGAGGGGTGGTTGAACAGGTTTTTCTCCGTGTGAATTTGCACCCCATAGCCCCTCAGCTGTTGCATGGACGGGGTGTGGTTTCAGGAGCCCCTGTGGAGGGTGTCTCCTGTTTCTTGCTCGCCCTGTGTTCATGGAAGCTTCATGTCTGTCCTGTTGTCTGCAGGTTGGGGATACACTGGGAGACAACAGTGCCTCCTCCCTGGACTTCACCTCCATGAGGCCATGCCCCGAGGTCTCCCTGGATATCTCCATGCTCGGTACCCTGGGTGAGCCATGTGAGGGACATCTGCCCTCTGCGCATTGTCCTGATGCGCTCAGAGAAGCACTTGGTTCTGCTGAACCATCCCAGCCAGTAGAAGGGAGCCACCAGGCTGTGCCAGGCATAGGAGTGGGCACTGCCTAGGGAGTCAGATCAGCTCTGGGCTAGTGTACTGCAGAGCTGTGTGGTTCTGGGCAGAAACCGTCACCTCAGGTGTCCAGTGTGTCAGCGGTGGAGGAGGGAGAAGCTTTTCTGCTCTTGAGCCTTCTATGAACTGAGTCTGTTAGCAGTTGGGGCATGGGTGGGCACTGCTGGGACCACCCATGCTGGGCTTACCTTGTCTGCAGTGGAACATGAGCTGCACCTGTCCAGCAGGGGCTCTACTGACTAGTGTGTACTTGCCCATTATGAGCTTGGTCAGGAAGATGGATTCTCGGGGTTAGTCAGTGTGAGCTTGTCCAGGAAGATGACTTGAGTTACCTTCCACAGAGGCTGTGTGTTGCAGACCCTCTGCTGGTACTAAGGAGCCAATGAGTTCCTGCGGTGAGGTCTTTGCAGTGCCCCTTCCTCATGTCCCTTTGAGGTAGCCACTCCCCAGGCCCTCTCGTCCTGGGACATGTGGGTGTCTGGTGGGGATGATTCTGGTGGAGCCTGTGGGTGCCCTGCTTCCTGCTGTGGGCGACCCCCTCCACTGCCCTGAGTGCAGTGGAACTCTGCTTCTGCTAAGGAGCTCTTCCAATCACTGATTTATTCCCCAAGGGCCAGGGCTGTGAGACTGGAATCTGGGTCTCCTGTTTGGGTCCCAGGTTTAAACTCAGGATTGAGCACCCAGCACTGCCTCCCAGTGCAGACTACAGGGGGACAATGCACAGAGTTTGCCCAAGGACTCGGGGTGTGGGGCTAGGGTTCCTTCAGGGGTAGTGCTGGCAGTGTTCCAGTGCTCCTACAGTGTGGGAATACTTGATCCCCATTCTTGTTTTGTTAGCACTTCCTTGGTCTTCCCCCCATTGTACTGTGTCAACACTTTGGTTGTAGTGTTGCATGATTTGCCTTTTTCTCATTTGTGGGTGATGTGCAGATATTTGGCCTGGGGTTTGTCACTTGGACCTACCAGGAGCACTGGGACTGCTTCAGCAGGCAGCCCTTTCTTCCTGCTCCAGCTCCACCATGTACAGACCCTTCCCTGTGAACCTTGAACTCCCCTGGGTTCTCCTCTGCTTGGACTCTGGTTGGCTTTTTCCCCATCATCACATCACCAGGCCCTGAGACACAGGGCTGTCTGCTGCCCTCTCAGACCCTTAACTGGGGTCCCTGGCTCTTTCGAGCACCAGAGCTTCTCTGCTGACTCAGGCCGAGTCTGCCCCCTGGCTACTGGCTTGGGCTGCTCCCCTTCAAGGCAGGTGGCCTTCAACTGTGGCTCTCAGGGGACCTGGAGTCCACTGGGCCCTTTCCAGGCATTGTTCGACTGGACCCAAAGCCTTGCTGCTGTCGCACACAGGCAGGCCCCTCATGTCTGCCCTCTTCGGGGACCTGACTTGGAACCCCATCTGGCAGGACAGGAGTGGTTGGTCATGGAAACTCTTGGCATGTCTGGTGCCATCCTCTCAGCCCAGCTAGGGAAGCTGCTATCATGAGAGCGGGTGCAAATCCTGGCTGTCCACTGTGACAGGAGATGGGCTCAGCCAGCCCCTTGTTGGTGGAGCCAGAGCTATGGGCTGTGTAAATGCAACAAGTCTCACGTGGGGCCTGGCTTGTGCTGCCACTGCTTGGAAGCTCCCTGCCCTAGGCCGTACCCGTGCAATAGCCCTGTCCTCTGAGGGCCAGGCCTGACCTGCTGTCCCCTCCCGACCCCAGGAAAAGTGAAGAAGGAGCTGCACCATGATGACGGCCACCTTAGCCTGGACGAGACAACGAAGCTCCTGCAGGACCTGCACGAAGCACAGGCTGAGCGGGGGGGCTCCCGGCCCTCGTCCAACCTCAGCTCCCTGTCCAACGCCTCTGAGCGGGATGCCCACCACCTGGGTGAGTGGCCACGGCCAGGCCTCCACCCCTGGGGGCCAGGTGCAGCTGGCTGTTCTGTTCCTAGTGCCCTTCCTGCAGACCTCAAGGGAGAGCTGCTCACGCAGCTGTGAGCTCCAGATCAGATTGTGGAGACACTTATTTCCATTCCAGATGTGTCCCAGCATCACATGAGGTTGGGTGAGATATCAGGGAGACGTGTGGCCATCCTGGCCAGGGTCCATGCTGGGTATACATGGGATCAGCGCTAAAGGCCTCTGTGTCCTAGAAGGAGAGAGAGAGCCTGTGTCCTGGGAGGAGAGAGCGTGTGAGCCGGCCTGTGTCCTGGGAGGACAGTGTGAGCCGGCATGCGTCCGGAAGCCTTAGCTGTCCTGGGCCTGGGGTCACACACAGACAGCTTTGGGTACAGGGCTGTGCACTGCGAGTTCATCCTGTGTGTGTCAGCCCTGCTTTCCCTACACTCCAGGAAGCCCTTCTCACCTCAGCGTCGGGGAGCAGCCCGATGGGACACACGACCCTTACGAGTTTCTTCAGTCTCCAGAGCCTGCTGCCTCCGCCAAGCATTAGCCTCATCACAGCCTCCAGCTGTCTCATTGGAGAGTTAAGTTGCACACACATTTCTGTCGTGAGACAAAGACTTGCCCACCTTGGTGTGTGGGACTCAACGCCTGGAGTGAACTGTGACCCACCGGGCCTCGTCCATGGGTTCTAGGTGTGACCGGTGCCTTGGGCTACCTGGGGCAGGCAGTGTCTGCACACACATCCACATCGCCCTGGGAGGCTGTCCTTGCGTGTCCCATCACACACTCCCACCACCTGGCAGGCCATGACAGGGCCCCCGGGCCAGTCTGAGGTGGAGTTGTGGCCCTGTTGGGGTTTGCTGAATGAGCTCGCGAAGGGAGTGCACACGGGCCTGTGTGTTGTAGCTGGTACCTGCTGCCCCTCCGTGCAGTGCCATGAGCACAGATAATAAAGAGATGCAAGGAGCACTCGGGGTGTGCCCCCAGGCGCCTGTGCGTGGGGACACCCAAGGCAAGGGCTTCCATCATCCCAGGGTGGGTGCAGGCTGGTGCTCAGTGGGCAACAGGCACGTCTGGCTGGAGCTCTGGGCTGGGGGAGGGTCCTCAGAAAGGTCTGCAGTTGAAGGATCAGAAGCAGCCTTGCCCCTGGAGAAGAAAAGGTATCAGTTACAGAGTCTGGTGGGACTCACGGTGTGGGGCTGGCTTGTGTCTGCTGGAGTATCCCTGGCCTCCCATGCTTGCTCCTTGGGTAGCCAGAAAGTGGACAGTGGACCCCATGTCACTGTGGCAGGACATCTCCAGGGCCCAGAGGGTCTGTGCGGGAGCTGGTGTGTGGACGCGGCCTGGAGTTCCGTGCCTTGCTCCCAAGCACAGCCTATCAGGACAACTCCTGGCTAGGGGCCCGCCCGTGTGCAGTGGTCACACAGGCCTTGGACAGCCCTGCTCAGGACTTGGATTCCCAACCTGGCCTGCTGCTCGGAATGGAAGGAAGGAGCTATCAAGTCACATGGCATAAATTAACTACCACTTGCAGTGGCATGTGCAGCCATCGCCTTTCAAGTTCCTCAGCAATCCACTCTAAAAGGGGAGACCCTTGGGTACTCATCCCCCACCTGAGAACACCTAGCAGTTACCAGTCTCTGGTTCAGCGTCTTGGGCATGGGCATCAGTGGACAGCAGGTGCCTCTTTGTGACTGCGTTGCTGAGCGTGTGTTCATGGGTCATTCCTGTGGTAGCCATGTGGCCGTGGCCACTCCTGAGGGCTGAGGACAGGAAGCAGGGTAGAGGGGGTGGCCCCTGGCGGTGCTGCCAGTGTCCCCCACAGGCCAGCCTGGCAGGGCCTCCTCATACCTTGAGGATGGGAAGAGAAACAGGCCCCCCTGGGGAGCAGAAGACACCTCACAGCTCTTGAAGTGAGTGAAGTACACCACGTGTATGAAGCTGCATGTTCCCCACAGCTGGGCTCCACGTGCCCCCCACAGAGCAGATGTCACTAGACCGGCAGGCTAGAGCAGAGCTGAGCAGGACTCCCATATGACTACACTGGCAGTGCCACCTGGCCCTCTTTGGCCCCAGACACCTAGTGGTGTCATGGCTCCAGTACAAGCCCTCAGGGAGGCCTGGGTGAAGGCTGTTGCCCTGCTCAGCCCCTGGCTGGGCAGCACTTGTCCTTACTGGGAGGGCAGACTGCTTGCTGGCAGCTGAGGCCACAAGACCACTGCAACAGTACCTAAGAACCTGAGTCCCAGTGTCACACCCCATGGATTTGGAGGTGAGGCTGGCATGGGCCTGGACAGCTGTTCCTTAGCTCCTGTCCAGTTCTGCCATCATTTCAGGAGTGGCTGGGCCTGCTTCAGGGAGTTGAGAGCCCAGGGCCTCAAGAGGCAGTAGCTTGCTCTCCAGGGAACCCCTCTGAACCTGGGAAGAGGGAGGGGCATGCCTGACTCCATGCTGCATGCTGGAGTGCATGGGAGGCACCACCTGTGTCTAGTGGTAGGCGGTCTGGAGGACCAGGATTTCCCGTTACCATGGAAACTAAGCTCCCAAACCCAGCTGAGTTCCCTCCCAGCCTGCTGTGATCCCAGGGCCTGGGTGAGACAGTCCACTCAGAGTAAAGTTCTTGGGGGTCCTGGTGCTCTGTCCATTGGCGTTTCCTTGGTCACAAGGTAACCACTCTCCTGGCAACCATGATTAAGGGGCCATCCCAGCTGTCCCTGGCCTCCAGAACACCATGCTGTCTCAGCCCACAGGGACAGCCAGCAACCCTGCCCTATTTGCTGGGGACTGAAATGGGGCTGATCACTTGTACCATCACATGTGAGCCCTTAGGTCACAGATGAGAAATAGGTGGGGCCTGCTGGGGTGTAAGGTCCGTGCCAGCACCCCTGTCCACCTCATGATCCTGCACGTGGGAAACTGCGGTCTGGTGTGCAAGCTCCTCACCTGCTGTGCCCCTTAGGTGGCTGCTGGTC
Source organism: Ochotona princeps (assembly GCF_030435755.1). Classification (NCBI taxonomy): domain Eukaryota; kingdom Metazoa; phylum Chordata; class Mammalia; order Lagomorpha; family Ochotonidae; genus Ochotona; species Ochotona princeps. Next base: position 39,048,770 of record NC_080854.1, read on the forward strand.
ACGGTGTCTGCATACCTCAGCCAAGCCTTGTTCCAGTTTGTTTTAGTGTATGTGCTGCCAACATAAGCAGTTTTATTTCTGTTGGAAAGGCAGATTTAGAGATCAGATCTTCCATCCACTGGTTCACTCCCCAAGTGGCCACAACAACTTGAGCTGAGCTGATTGGAAACGTCCAGATCCACGTGAGTGCGGGGTCCCAAGGCTCTGGACTGTCCTCCACTGCTTTCTTAGTCCATAAGCTGGGAGCTGGAAAGCGAGTGCTGCAGCTGGGACACAAACCAGCAAGCACCCGTATGGGAGGTAGGCGCTTGAAACTGGAGGATTAGCCAGTTGAGCCATTGCACTGGCCCCCTTGTTCCAGTTAATACGGGCCCTCACTTTAATACAGTGTGTATGGTGTGTGTGTGCAGATGTTTCCACAGAATTTCCCAAGGAAAGGAACAGAGCTGCAGGGTAAAATCTGAGTGTTCACTAAGGATTTAGATGTGGGGCAAGGACTGTACCCACAGCAGGGTGCCTGCTGCCCTCTGAGCTCAGCAGGAGTGGCTCTTCCTCCTGGGAAGCCTGTGAGCATGTGTAACCCCTCCCACCAGAACACTGCCCTGAGTTCCAGAGGGGCAGACATGTGCCTTCCCAGCCCTGTGCTCCAGTGCACAGCCTGTCCAGCCCAGTGGCCTTGGGCTTGCTAGTGTCCTGTACATGTTGTCACCATGGCCTCTGAGCAGCAGGCTGCATCCGCCCTGTGGCTCAAGCTTCCAGCAGCTTACATGGAGCAGTGGACAGTGCAGAAGAAACACTGCTGAGGACCAAGTCTGTCCACTGCATGAGCTATTGGCCTCCCTAGGAAGCATTCAGGTAGGATTCCTTGGACCCATATGTAAGAATCAGATTCTTTAACATTGTTACTCATTTGAGAGAGAATGGTAGAGCCCCATCTGCTTTTGAACAACCAGAAGAGGACCAGATCGAAGCCAGGAGCTGGAAATCACCAGGAAGCTGGGATCCAGAGGGGAGCAGTGTCTAGGATCCTGTCCAGCAGAGGGCGCTGACCAGTGTAGGCACAGGCTGATTGCTTTCCCTCTCAGGGTGGTGATGGCAAGTTTTCTATCAAACCAGTTCTGTGAGTCCAGGTGACCACCATCCAGCCCTCCCATGAGGCCCACCCTTCCTGAGTCAGTGCAAGCCACTGCCCAGACCGCGTCGGGCGTTTCCTTGATGCTGGGTTGGGCTCTGTGAGATGCCTGCAGCTCTTTGGAACCTGCTATGCACTTCCCATCCAGTCAGCACTGAGTGACAAGCATTGAACCAGGCCATCTGGAGCAACCTCACCTGAGGTTGGAAGTAGGAGCCCTGGTGTGCTAGACAGTGGTCAGGGACCAGGCTAGATCACAGCTCAAGGCAGAGCTGGGAGTTATGCAACTGGGGAGCTTTTGTGTGTGTTGCTGAGCTGCAGGAGCCCAGGCAGGTGAGACAGGTGTGTGTGTGTGTGTGTGTGTGTGATGCTGAGCTGGGGGAGATGGGACAAGGCTGCTAGCGGGAGTCTGTGCGTTCGTGTCTGGTGTGTATGTTACATGTGCTTATGAGTGTGAGGCATGAATATCTATAGTGTGTGTTACCTGTGTTGTGTATATACAGTTGTGTGTGTTGTAGTACGTGAATGTGTGTGGATGTGCTAAGGTAGATATGGACAGCTTGCCAAGTAAGCCACTCAGTGCCCTTGCAGGCGCTGTCCCAGCCTGACTGCAGAGGAAGCTTCAGCCTCTGATGGAGTTATGGGTGCCTGCTCCTGCTGGGCCTCGCTTCATGGTGCCCAGGTCTCCCTGGAAGAAGCCAAGGCTGCCTTTGCTGTGATGCCCCCTGGGTTCTTGTGACCTCGCAAAGGGAGGGTGGAACTGTGACCTCTCCCTGTGTACCCCTAAATGACTAGCCAAGGGCTAGGGGTTACCAAGGCACAAAGGCGTGCTCACTCAGCTCCAGTGACACCAAGTGAGCCACAGCTGCTGTCCTACCCTACCTCAGTCACAGCTCTTTAGGTCCCATCCAGACCAGACACGCATCTCTGGGTGGGTAGAGCCAGGATGGTCCTCTGGGACATACCCCTGCACCTAGGTTAGTTTCCACCCATCTTGCTCTCCCTAGAAGCACACAGAACCAGAGACATGGACACAATGGCCATGACAAGAGCTGAGAGGAAGCATGTCCATCAGCTGCCCCATGTGGACATGCCCGCATGTGGACAGCTGTGGGCCAGGAGCAAGTCCTTTGTCCCCAGGAGTCTTGGGGTGTAGCTGCTATTCACACCTTGCTGGTGCCAGTTGATGCATGGGTGGGTCCCAAAGCACCAACCTATAGAAGAGGTCATTTGGATCTGCCACACTGGGTCTCCAACATCTGAGCCCACATCAACCCCTGGCAGGCTAGCCGGGGGCCCATCCCGGCTCGTCGCCTGGCGCAGGCTTATAGGCAAGTCTGAGATTCATCTTGTCCACAGGATATACCCTCCTAGTGAGCTGGTCTCTTGTTGCTAGCCCTGCCTTATGCCCCAGTTGGCCTTGGCAATACCTTCCTGGTGGGCTGGTCTCATGTCATTGGCACTGCCTTGTGCCCCAGTTGGCCTTGGCAGTACCCTCCTGGTGGGCTGGTCTCACGACGTTGGCCCTGCCTCGTGCCTCCAGTGCTGGTCCTCCAGCCTCTCTGACTATACAGTGGCTGCCCCAGCCTGGCCAGACCACAGCCTTACGCCTTCTCTGCCTCACAGGATGTCATGTGTGGCAGGAACTCCCAACAGGTCACCCAGGGAGCCAGAGGGGCCCCTGCACTCATTCCAGGTACTCAGCGGGTCGTCCTCATAGTCACAGCCTGCTTTTGTGTTTTCATCTCTTGGCTGCCTCACAGCTGGAAGCCCATTGTTTCCGATGAATTCTTCTTGCATGTCCTGGCGTCAGGTGGGAGACTCGGGCTGTGGCTGGAAGGACACACCCATAGCTCTGTGTATCCTTCCCACGGGTGGGTCCCTGTCTCAGGTGGGAGACCCTCTGGGGACCGGGGCTAGAAGGACGTGCCCTCTGTGCATCTGCCCTGAGCAGGTTACAGCCTGTCTGTCTGGGGCATGAGGCCTCCAGCCGTCTTGTCACAGGACCTCGTTTCAGGAGCACAAGCCGTGGGGACTCTGCTCTGCCTGTGCATCCTGGGCACAGCAGCTTCTGCTCCAGCTGCCAATGCATGGTGACTGCTTCTTCTCGCTGTACCCACTGGCCAAGACCTGCTGAGAAGGGTGGGTGCTGACCCCCAGGGGTCTGCATCTGTAGATGGGAACCTGCCGAGTCTGAAGCAATAGCCAAGGTGAGGATCCTTTGGGCAGTGGGGACATGGGCAGTGGTACGCCAGCCTTTCTGGCAGTGAGCTTGGTCACTGGAGAGAGGACTTAAGCAGACCCCAGCACTGCCCGGCCGTGCGACCCGGCCTCCGTCCTAGAGTCCTATTCCCAGCCGTGGCTATACATGGCACAGCCCACAAGTGCCCATTTGCTTTCGCCCAGGAAGTCCTCTCCAGCAACTGCGGGTTACAGGTGCAGGCAGTGTTCCCACTTGTCCACTCAAGAGCCAGTTCACTGGCAGTGCTGCCAGATGGGGTATCCGATGAGCAGGCTCTCCACGACCCCTCAAAGGCCAGGCACAAGGGTGGTAGCTGAGGCCACAGGTTACCTAGCTGCTCCCTTCTCAATATTCGCTGTGCCTTTAGAGCTGGACACTCTCTGACCTCCTGTAGGCCTAGAAGTCTGACTTTCCATTTTGTATGGAACATGGGCCCAACATCAGCTTAGTCTACTGGGAAAGTGCCAGGACCTGGAGGGATTGACAAGGAGCCATATTACAACTCCTAAACACTACTCAGCTTTTACCCAGTGCTACTGTTTTCTTTGTGCCTTGCTCCAAGGATGCTTACTGGCTGCTGTCTCTACATGATAATATCTCCAGGCCATGTACTTCCCTTGGCCCGTCATAGCTCATAAGCTCCATCCCCTTGTGGAAACCAAACCTCAACAACCTTACCTTTTTACTAATCAGTTCCATGCCACATTCCTCTCCAGCCAGTCCAGTCACACTGTCTCAAGCTCCATCTCCACACCATTTGGTCCATCTTTTCCGTTAAGCCAAATTCCCCCGGATCTTGTCTCCCTGTATTACTAACCCCCCAGCTAACCTTTTGCAGTGAAGCAGAACCCGCTTGGCTTCTCCCGTCCCACTCCAGGAGCAGTCTTTCTCTTGACCATGGTCAGCGTGGCATGATTGCCTCCCTCACGGCAGCTGGTTTGGCTGCAGGGTCCTTGACCTTTCAGGGTCCTCAGCTCAGGAACTCACAGACCGCCTTGAGGCCACCTCTGCATTTTTGGCCTCTCTCTAACACCAGCTAACTACCCTGGCTCAGGTGAGTCTCCAAAACCAGACAGCCCTCACACTTCTCACCATAGAAAAGGAACAGTGTTGCCACTATGCCAGCTAATCAGGGTAGTTCCTCCCTTTCGGAATGCCTTCTACAGTTCACTAGGAGCAATGAAACCCCGATGGGGTGATTCCAGTCCCTGTCATGACCCAAGTTGCCTACTTCCCATCGTACTATTCACCCTCCTCTTCCTCTTTGCTCCTTGCCTTATCTGACTCATTCAAAAAAATTCATCCACACTCAAATGCAAGCAATTTCTAACTAAACCTTTAACCAGCTTCTGTTGTAGGGATACCAGCCCCTTCAGACCTCCCATTCCTCCCCTAACCACTGTGAGACCACTGTAGGGAACACTGCACCCAGGCTCAGCTTGAAGAAGCTACAGAAGAGACCAACGCCCCACTTCCTCCAGATAAGACAAAAGTGGGGTCCAGTGTGGTAGCCTAGCAGCTAAGGACCTCGCATTGTGCACCGGGATCGCATATGGGCATCAATTCTAATCCCGGCAGCCCCACTTCCAATCCAGCTCCCTGCTTGTGGCCTGGGAAAGCAGTTGAGGTCAGCCCAAGGCATTGGGAACCTGCACCTGCGTGGGAGACCCGGAAGAGGCTCCTGGCTCCTGGCTTCAGATTGGCTCAGCTCTGGCCATTATGGCCACTTGGGGAGTAAATCTCTGTCTCTCCTCCTCTCTGTATATCTGACTTTCCAATAAAAAAGGGAGGAATGTGAGGAGTGGGTTGAACATTGGCTCTGGAAACTGATGAAACCCAGTACTGCTGTAAATACTTGTTTCTCTTAGGTAACTTTTGGTTTCAGTTTCCTTTGATTTTCATTTCTGTAAGCCTTGTGCTTTTTAGTTGTCTGCCCAATTTCATTTTCCACCAATCCGCTGTATCTGCTCTCCACCAACCGAAGCTTCTGCGGCCTCATGGCACCGTAACTGAAGGCTCTACCCACCAACCCCTTACAGCCCCCTATCCCTGGCCCTGCCTACCACGTCTGCCAATCCCCGCAGCCCCTACTCCCGCTGTCCACCCCTATGCTGTAAAAGCACATTCCCTTCATTCCTGTCTCTGCTTCTGTTTCTCCATGCCACCATCTCCCTTGTGTGACTTGCTGCGTCTGGCTAACAGTGCCTCAGCACCCCGACCCTGCCCGGTCTGCCTCCGTGATTCAGCATTCTGTTGTTGGGGCAGGTGGATTTCTCTGCTCTCTGGGCCCAAGCTGGCTCTGCATTTCCTGACACCCTCAGGCTTTAGGCCAGCAGCACTGGGCACTGTGCTGTGGCTGCTGGAGGTCCCCAGGGCTTGTGGAAGCTCAGCTGCCAGGACCCCCTGCTGTCTATCACTGTGATTGGCATCCCCTGTTCCATGCAGCTCACTCTGTGTGCCAAGCTCTGAGATCTGATGTCACTTTCTCCACGGTGGCCCTGTGGCCCTGATGAGGTGGAGAGATTTCAGGCTGGACCCAGTCATGTTCAGGGTGAGCCTGCTTCCTGGGGGCTGTCCTGTCCTCTTTCCTTCTCTCAGTGTGGACCTAGGGTGTGCCTCCACACCTCTCCCTGTTTGTTTGCAGAAGACACTGTTGCTAGGGAACACCTGTCATCAGGCATTTCCCACGCAGTGAGTGCCTGCCATTTCCCTTATCTTTGCTTCTTTGCTTGACCCTGGGACCTGGGTGACAGCATTGTGTGTGAAAGTAGACAGCCCTCCTTGTCCACACCAGGCACAGGACAGGGCCTGCCAGGGCACTTGGTGTAGAAGCATCTGTCCATGGGTACTGAGTGCGCCTGGCACCAATCCAACTGCCAAAGCAAGATTATCCACCCAGGCAGGGTGCATGTGTGCAGGGGTCGGCACCGTGTCCATTGCTCCTGGACTCTTGGGGTGTTAGGGGAGGCCTGCTGCCTACACCCACAGGTGTGGGGGTCCAGCCCCCAAGAGTTTGGGCCTGACAAGTGCCACCAGCACCTCCCTTTGGAGCCCAGGGGTCCTGATGACCGGCCATTCCTTAGCGGCAGGGGCCTCAGTCTCTCACCTGCCACCCTGCCCACCTGCCATGTTCACAGGGGAAGAGACCACCTGAGCTGCTTCCTGCGCTTTCCAATGCCCTGCAACCACCAAAACAATGAGGTGCACCTCACTGCTCTCCGCAGGGGCGCACGGTGCCTACCGCCCATGGTGCCTACACCTTATGTCTTCTCCACAGTGGGCTGGGGGTCACACAGGACTCCTCCCAGCACCCAGGGTCACGATTAGTCCTGGACACTTTAGCACCTGTCCCCTATGTCCTTCCATTCCTGGGGACTTTGGTCCCCACGCTGCCACTGACCCTTAGTTGTCTCCCAATTCCCACTTTCAATTGCTCACAGCTCCCCAGCCTCTGGCTTACCCTCCCAGTTCTCTGTGGGATCATCAGACCCTCCTCTGACCAGCCCCTGAGGTCCTGGGCCGCTCCGCACTGCCCTGGACGGTGATCCCTCTGCCCAGACTCTGCAATCTAATAGGCCTGTTTCTTTTTCTTTTAAATATTTTATTTATTGGAAGACAGACCGATGCTGGGAGCCGAGGCCTCCCACCCAGCTTTTGTGTCACTGGGGCACACAGGTGCGAAGAGAGCAACTCCCCAGCTGTATGGCAAGGCCTGGTAGGCATCCCTCCAGCTACTTCCATGCAGTTTCAGGACACTCATTTATCCCTGAGATGTGTTGATGCATCTCACAAGGTCTAGTCTCTGTAACTGATGTGAGCTTAGGCGCTAATGTCATAAACAACATCTGGGTGAGTGGGCCTTTAACAGTGTATGCTGCCTTGGCTGCCCCGTGACCCCTTGACTGGAGGAGCTCAAGGATGTTTGTACTAACAGTGTCAAACATGCTTTCCAGCTGAGTAAGGGATTGTTAAGCCTGTGGTTGTAGTGGGAATTTATGTCTAATGTTTTTTGTTTCTGAACTTTTATGTTTTTTCCTCTGTGATATGTTTTCTCCTCTGATTAGCTGTAGAACGGGAAATGTGGTAGGAGTGTATTACTGATGAATATGCGCTGTCAGCTGAGGAATTTCTGGCTGCAGATCAGAATATGCCCTGCTTTAAGGTGAGACAACTTGCAGACTTACCCTTGGAAACACCCACTTGGCCATGATGTAAAAAGTCTGTGTGAAAGCCAGTGAGTTTTTCTGTATAAATAAAGGGGACAGCTTTCTTGCATTGTCCATTATGATCATGAAATTATAATGGCCCATCTTTTCTCTTTATCTTAAAAAAGTGCAGAGTTCACACATTTTTTGTAAGCTCCAAACTCTGCTGGAGCTGGTCTCTGGCAGACCTGCATGAGGGTTGGGCAGCACCCATGGCTGGTTCATCCCCTGATGGGTAAAGCAGCCTGATCCACTCCAAGATGACATCAGAAGCTCAGTCTGGGGCCCCCACTTGGGGGCCATGTACTCATGCTGTGCTGACTGCTTTCCCAGGTGCATCAGCAGAGAGCTGGGTCAGAGGAGAGCAGCTGGGACACGCACTCATGGGATGCCAGCTATGCCATGGAGCCTGCCCCAGATGGGCCCGTGATCAACAGCCCTTGCTTTGCCTTCGGACACAAGGATAGAGGTCATGTTAGCAACAGGTCACAGTGCAAGGGCAGGCTCAGTCGAGGGAAAGGTGTCATGGGGGCAGGATTCACCCCAGCAGAGGGGCTGTGGAGGCTGGTGGTGGAGACCCCAGAATAAGAGGATAGGGAGGCCTTGGGGTGGGAGGTAGGGGAGGCCCAGTGGTCAGAAGTAGGGTGGGGTTAGAGATTGGGGAAGCCTTGCTCCCAGGCCCTGGAGGAGGAATATGCCGAGCAAGGGGGAGAACTGGTGCCTCACTTATGATCCAGTTGGGCATCTGGCCCAGACTGGGCTAGAGAAGGCATGGCAGTTGGCCACTGGGCGTGTGTGACCCCGAGAGACTGCCCAGGGTACGTCCTTCGTGCTGTGTCCTGGCAGTGTCAGTAGACCCTCGGGGAGTGCTTGCCAGCCTAGCAGGGCTGCCCAGAGCTGCTTGGCACGTGCTGGTCACGTTCAGACAGCATTCAGACAAACCAGGCTGCAGAGCGTGGGACAGAACCAAGTGCTAGCTCACTTGCTCCTTCACCCTCAGGCGCTTGTGGGAAATGGAAATGGGAGCTGAACAAGCCCCCGGATTCCCTCTGGGGAGGGAGGCCTACCAGCCCCTCAGCTCGTAAGGGCTGCCATTGGGCATAGAACATTTCAGAAACTGTACCACCATGTGCTCCCTGCATGGTGCTTAAGACACAGGGAACCTATCCCCTGCTGGAGGTACGGCTGAGGGTGTACAAGGGGGGTACTGGGACAGCGTCAGGTGCTGTGCCCACATGGGGACTTCTTGATGGTCCTTCAGCGAGACCGGAGATCCTGCTCTGGTGCCCCGTGCTGCCCTGGGCTCATGGGGGGCAACCCCCCTATGCACTGCTATCCACTGCTGGGAGGACCATCTCAGTGGGGCCTCACCTTGGGCCACGGGGTCTGGGGCAGGCTCCCTTGCCTGCTGCCAAGGTTGCTGACCTACCCTGGGGAGGTCACAGCAGGCGTGGTGACTAGTTCTGCTTACCACCCTAGAGACAAAAGATGAACACCTATGATTTCGTGATGTGGCACCCGGCAGGAGAACACCAGCTAAGCACACAGAAGAGGGCCAGGAAGAGGTACACTGTGCGTGTGATGCCCACACAGGTACAAGATCCTAGGCAAGGCCCACCTGGGCACTGACATGCTACCAGGTCCTGGAAGCCAAGCCACTGCAACCTGCTGACTTCACTGCCTTGAGTGAGTGTGAGGCCCCAGGACGTAGTGTGTGTCCTCATGTGTGGTCTGTGGCCTGGGGCATGTGGCATGGCTTACCTGTCTGAGCCTTCCTCACAAGACTCTCCCCATGGTCCAACATCAGCTGCCTCCTGACCCCTGGAACACCAAACCACTGACTGCACTTCCACCTAGCTGGGGGGGACGCCTGTGCCCTTCCCAGGTTGCAGAGCCCTCTGTGCCTGTAGAACCGGGAAAGGGCCCTTAAGACACATCCTCAGTGGGTTGCCACTCACTGTTGGTGGGCATCCCATCTGCTCAGTGTGCCCCATCCCAGACACAACTTCTCTGGAGTCCATTGCGGCTCACTTGCAGAGTGAATCATCGGACGGAAGATCTTCCTCTCTGTCTGTCCTCCTCTGTGTATATCTGGCTGTAATAAAATGAATAAAACTTTAAAAAAAAAAAAAAAGCTGTTTCAGGAATTCTACTTCGTCATTACAGAAGCACCACCCGAGTGCCCGTTGCTGTGACAACACTGCCCTCACCCTGTCCATACCCTGCCCATACCTACCTGTTCATCCTGACCACACTGCCCACACTCTGCCCACATCTTGCCTACTCTTTGCCTACACTGCCCACACCCTGCCCACACTGCACACACTGCCCGTGCCCTGCCTCTGTGCATCTGCCTGCATTGTGCACACGAGGGTGTGTAATGACAGCGTTCACAGTCCCATCTCTCTACCCATCAAGCAGAGGTGCAGACAGAGGAAACACAGGGAGAAAATCACGCGGTTCTGCAGCTGAAGACATTGCCAGGCCTGTGGACTTGATCGTTACCAGGTACATGAGACTGCAACAGATGTGTCTACATGGTGAGAAGTGCTGGAAAGTGGAACAAACCTCACAAAAGATGTGTTAAAGTAACGATTACAAAACTTAGTTTTAGACCTAAATAAATTAAGAGACACACGGTGTTCAGAATGTAGTAGTTACAATGAAGGCTCACAAAAGAGCACCACAAAAGCGAACCAGCATGAGTGAGAATTGGCATGAACAGAAATCACAAAACATGAATTCTCCCTTGAAGTTTCAGATTTGGAATTTTGTGAGTTACAGGCGTAAGCCATGGGTCTTTTTCTTTTTTTTTTTTTTAAGATTTATTTTATGCAAAGTCAGATAGGAGGACAGACAGGAAGATCTTCTGTCCGATGATTCACTCCCCAAGTGACTGCAATGGCCGGAGCTGTGCTGATCCAGAAGCCAGGAACTTTCTCTCCCACATGGTTGCAGGGTCCCAAGGCTTTGGGTCACTCTCAACTGCTTTCCCAGGCCACAAGCAGAGTTGGATGGGAAGCGGGCTGCCGCGATTAGAACCGGAGCCCACATGGTATCCTGGAGTGTTCAAGGGGAAGACTTTAGCCACCAAGCCACTGCACCGGGCCCAGGTCTTTACAATCCAAGTAAGCCTGGCTCAACTCCTATCCTGGCCCCGCCCATCCCACTGCCTGGCTGACTCAACCCTGCCACCCCTCCCCCTCCACTGCCCAGCTCAGCTCCAGGTACCCACTCCATAGCCCAGCTCAGGTCCCCTGCACCATGCCCCACACCTGTCACCCTCTGCCCCAGGGGCACTGTTGAGCGTTCAGCCCATGCTTAGTGGTGTTGTGGGAGGATGAGGGCAGTCTTGGTTCTTGCCTCACGCCTGGCAGCATCCACACAGCAGTGAGAGCAGCCAGGAGGGCCCCCCTGGGAGCAGCTTCCTGGTGGCCAGGCACATAATGGCTCACTTTGATTGGTCCATCTCTGAAGTCAAACCTGGATTTAACCAATCGGGGGCGGGGAGAGGAAACAGAATAACAGCTAATCAAAAGGCAGGGATTACAATCCTAACTTTGGCAAAAAACAAACGTAGTTAACTGCCCTAGCTGCCCCAGGCTGACCTCACTGACCTAACTGGCCCAAGGACAGCTAGGAGGGGCAGGCGCAAGGCTGAAGGATGCACAGTGAGATTAGAATCAGCAGTCGCAGTGCCCGCAGCTAACCACAGTGACAGGAATGTACCAAGTGGACCCACAGACACATGTTCGTGTTGACAGTGCACACGGATGCATTCACATCCCAGCAGCCTGCACCTGGTGTAGGCCTGGCTGCACCCTTGGCTACCCAGGCTGCTTGCCCAGGACACCACGCTGCTGCCAGCTGGTGACCAGGCTACAAACACCAAAGAACCTTCAGACACCCCCTCACCCTGGCTGAAAACCCCTGAGGGAGCTCAGGCCCCAGATGCCCACACCTGGCCTCTGTGACACCCCTGTTGCCTGCAGTGGCCAACCAGAACTAGGCTCTGCAGACCCAGGGGACCCTGTCCTCCCTGAGCTCAGGCCCCTCTGCCCCCTGACATCACCTGCTTGGCAAGGCTGGTGCTCCAAGCCATGTGCCTGGTGGGTTGCTGGTCCACCCTGTGCATGCCCTGGCCCCTGTGGTTGCTGTGTATTGGTGGGATTTGGGGTCTCTCCTGTGCACAGGGTGTGGTTGCAGACACTAGAGTACTCCAGAAGGCACAGGGTGCAGACAAGGGCTGAGCGGTCTTGGCTTCCATCTTGGAGGGTTACCCTCAGCTCTCACTGCAGCTGCTGGTTAAAGCCCCCTTTTCCTGCTGTGGGTCAACAGTCTGAGAGACACTGAATGCGGCCCACAGCCACCCTCAGAGCCACCCGTGGCCCGGACCCTGCCTCCACGTGGTGCCCAGATCACACACTCCTGTCCTAAAGTCATGGGGGTGAAGGCCAGCAGTGGACAGAGCCTCCCTGGCTCACATCCACTCAGCAGCTGGCAGCAGTGAAGGAGTGACTGCTGGGGCCCAAAGCAGGTGGGAGGTAGCCCGGGGGTGGGGAGAGTGTCAACCAGCCCCCTTGGGCCTAGCCGCCTCTGGCTCCCAAAAGTTCTGGAGCCAGTTGGCTTCCAGCTGTGTCCTGCTTGGTAGGGGGTGCCCACCCACAGCCACGGAGCAGGGCTGCCAGGAACCTAAAGTAAGCACCCCCACTGCAGGTCTTGCCCAGTGCACTTCTGCAAACCCCCACCCCGTCCTGAATTTCTGGGGCCCCTCACGCTGAGGGCTGGGGAGCAGAGACCCCTGCGAGCTCCGTGGGCTAGACCGGCCGCTGGAGCCCGCAGGATATGAGGAACAGGGCGGGAAAGCGGGAGCTGCGGGACGTCACCCACTGCTGTTCCTTGGCACTGGACCTTCAGTGGGGGTCGTCACGCGTGGCCCCCGCCCGATCCAGGAGGCCGCGGTAGGCTTCCTCTGGTCTCCACACTGTCCTGCGGGACGCCCTTCACCATTCCCGGTACCCCGCACCCGGGAGCGCCCCCCAGGTACGCGCGCAGTCTTCCTGCCCAGGGTTCCCACGCCGCCCTCTGGAGCCGGCCTTATAAGGCAGAGGCGGCGCCTCCCCGCGCCCGCGCGCTCGTGGGCGGGCCCGGGTGCGGAGCCGGCCGGAGAGATGCGGGGGGCGGGCGCGAGGGGCGGGGCCTGGGCGGGGGCGCGGTCGCGCGCGTGCGGGTCGCGGAGGCGCCGCCGCTGCCGTCACCGCGTCCCGAGCTGAGCCGCCCGGCTGCGGGCTGCGCGCTGGCCAGGCCGCGCGCGGGGGCGCGGGGGCGCGAAGGTCCTGAGCTCCGGGAGGTGCAGGCCGCAGAAGGCCAAGAAGGAGCCGCATTTTCAGGAACGCCCGCCGGAGCGCGCAGGTGCACGTAGGTGAGCGAGGTGCGTGGACGCCGCCCCAGTCCCGGGGTCAGCTGCCTGCCAGTGGGCTCCCAGTGTCTCTGGTCTCCCGCGAGTGCGCGTGCGCTCTGCACCGTTCTCCTAGGCTGGAGACACAGACCCCTGCAGGTTCAGCGCTCGATGCTCCTGGGTCCCGGGTCACCTGGTCCTCGCAGGTGACGCGAACCCGGTGTGTCCCGGAACGGTTTCAGGCGTCCGGCGGAGAGACCGAGATAGCCCGAGGCCTGCTTGAGCTCTCGCGCCGCCCGTCCTGCTGGTCTCTGGAACCGGGAAAGTCTTGGTGGGGGGTGGGGAGGGGCCCGCAAGGTGGCGGGGCCGGGGGAGCGGGGTGGGGGCGCCCCGAGACCTGCGGGTGCGCTGGTGCGGGTGCGCGGCCGCTTGGTGCGGGTGAGGCGCTAAGCCCTGCGCGCCCCAGGGCGAGCAGGTGCGGCCCGGAGCTGTCGCTCGCTGTGGTCTGGCTGGTGGTATCTCCGAGGAGGCCGTACGCAGGTGTCTTCACCGCGTGCGAGGCCGCTCGTGTGCGTGGGCAGCTCGTTGCTGTCGCTGCCCCCGCCGAGGCCTGCGCGGCGCCTGCCCCAGAGGCCGACAATTGAAAGCTTCCTTTGGGAGGCGGCGCCGGCTCAGGCGGGGCTGCGGTGGCTGTCTCCCGCGCCGACCTGGACTGAAGCCAGCAGGGCCGCGTCCACCAGCCCGGTCCCCCACGCTCGCCCGGGCAGGTGCGGCGGTGGCGCAGGAAGACCCACGCACTCCCAGCACACCCCTAGGGAGTAAGGGGCGATCGACCTGGCGCCTGTCGCTGCACCCCGCTCAGCGACCTCTTTGGAGGCCCTGACCTCGCGGTCTAGACCAGCTCTGTTTCTGGGCTTGAGGCCCACGTGGCCTGCTGTGAGCCCAGCCCTCTGGCCCCTGGGCGCCCCCTGACCCATTCGGTGAGCCTGAGGCTGAGCTCCTCGCTACCCGCCCCCCCCCCCCCCCCCGCCCCGTGAGTCCCTGGGCAACCCTGCCGGAGTCTCTGGTTTTCACGGGGCGAGATAAGCGGCGCTGCCTGCAACCTGACTCCATCGCCCGTGTTCAGGGGCCTAGATGGGCAAAGGACACTGCCAGGTGGTCCCTCCTGGGGACCCCACAGACGCGGCACCTCCCTCCATCAACCCTGCACACAAAGCCGTGTTCACTGGCTGGACCCTTCACCTGACCCCTAAGCTGACTTCAGCCTCGCCTGGCTCCACCTAGACTCTGGACCCTGCACCTGCTCCCATGCCTGCTGCTCCTGGGGTGCTTGTGCAGGTGGCCTGGCTGGGCAGGCACAGGGAGGGACAGAGAGAGGGGGAGTCGCTCCCCCTCACTCCCACTGCCCACTGCCGTTAGGGCTGACTGGAGCCCAGGGAAGGCTGGGCCTGCGTGCTTGAGGGTCCCAGCTGCTGCAGGAGCTGGGCGGGGTCCAGGGAAGGGGGAGGTCTCAGAAGACACAGCAGCAGTTGCACTGCCCCCAGGCCCTGGCACATTCACGTGCATCAGCCTTGACATGCATGTGACACTCTCACCTCCAGCCATCATAGGTGCTGTTTCCTGGAGCTGGCTCATTTGGGGTGCACTGAGCTTCCTGCTGCTGGCGAAGCTGCCCCTAGGGTGCACAGCTGGGGCCCACCCAGAGCCAGGTGGGGATGGCCCCAGGGGTCAGCCATTCACTCCTTCAGCTGCTGTCCTGTCCCTGGCAGGGAGCACTCAGGGCCTCTCAGCACACACTTCCCTCTACGGCAGGGTGGTCACCTATGTGGCTCTGTTCCTCCTGTGAGCACTTACTGATTGCCCAGTGGCTCTAGAGCCACTTTGTCTGGCCTGGCTTCCAAACTGTCCTCACACTATCTCCATGAGGGGCACTGTCCCCTGTGCTGTCCTTCCTCGACATGAGGATACACCTTGGCCTGGAGTGAGTCTGCCACCTGGCTTGGGCTGGGCTGTGTGTCTCTCCTCTGCCTCCATGCCTTCGTTACCTCTGCCCAGGCCCTTTGCTGAGGTCACCCTGCCTGGGAACCAGGCCATTGCTCCCACTGCCCCCTGTGACCCATGACAGCCCTAGAAAGGAATTGGCTGCCCCAAGGCCCTGCTGCTCCATGGGATTGGGGGGTTCTAGGCAACTATGTGGGGGTCCCAATGCCTGCAGACCCCAGCATCTGGGTGACAATTGAACCTCTTTACTGTCTCAGGCTTGTGTAGGTCAAGGGTTACAGCAGGGACAAACAGGTGTCTCAGAGCCAGATTGGAATCTGTGGGTCTTGGTGGGTATCTGTTGATACCTGTGGGTGCCTGTGGGTATTGGTGGGTATCTGTTGATACCTGTGGGTGTTGGTGGCATTGGTGTCTGTCCATGGGTGCCTGTGGCAGCTACACCTTTTAGCTGGGCCCCAAGGTTGCAGTGTCCCCCACAGGGGGTCTGTGAGTCCTCCTGTTCCTGGTCATCCTGGGAACCAGCAGGGAGTGTTCTGGAGAGTTCTGCCCCCCTTTCCCGGCTTGTAAGGAGTGGGCCTTATTGGGAGACCAGCTGCTTTCTAACCCCAAACCTATGTGTCTGAGGCCCCATGGCCACCTTTAAAATGATCACATTCTCCAATTTCAGGATGAGGGATGGCACCCTGAAGTCACTGGCGGTGGCCCAGACCCAAGTCCCAGCAGGTCCTGGCATCCCCAGCTCCTTGGTCGCAGAGGTGGCCACGTGGGGGGAGAGGCCTGGCGCTGTGGCCTCTGCGATTATGTCAGCGCAGGTGCCTGGGGTGCCGGCACTGCGTCCCACGGCGGCTGGGGCTTCTGCAGACGCAGAAAATGCCGGCTTTGTGCTGGCTGGGGCGTCCCGAGTGCAAAGGAGGGGGCATGGCTGGTGGACGGGGGCTCCCGGTCTCTGGGTGGCCTTTGTTCCCAGGGGCCACTGCCCCGCCTCAGCCTGACGTGGAAGGGCCAACCTCCTAGAGTCTGGGGGTCTCGGGGACCCAGGACCAGGCATGAGGTGGCAGCCAGCGCCGAGGTGACATCGCTCTCCAGCCAAGGCTTTGGTGTAGCCGACCTGCGGCTGTATCACCTCAGCCTCATCCTTCCAGCGTGCCCGGCTCTCAGGTGGGTCAGGGGCTGTTCCCGCCTGGGCTTTCTGCCCCTGCAGCAGCACCCTGGGACCAACAGTGTCCAGGGCTGCCTGTGTGGTCCTCGGGCCCTCCACTCCCCTGCCCTCTGCCGGGCAGCTGAGGGGCCTCCTGGCCAGGGCACCCACCCCTTTAGCCACATCATGACCCCCGGAGGGTCCAGCATGGAAGGAGACCTACCCAGGCTGGACCTCTGCAGGAGACCCTGCATGTCAGGGGCCTAAGACCCCCTACCTACAGGGACTGTCAACTTGGGAGACTGCTTCCTGCTGCAACCTGCCACCCCACACTGGGCTCCCAGCACCCCCAGCTCCTGGTCTCCCCCTCCCCAAGCTCCCTATATCTCCCTAACTCCAAGGTCCCCCTAGTTCCCATCCCTCCAGCCCCAGCAGGGGTGGTGCTCTGCCTCAGGAAGCAGAAGTTTGGGAAAGGAACCCTGGGCCCAGTTAGTCCACTTGCCAGGATAGTCCTGGGAGCCTGGCTGGGGTCTTCAGGGGTGCAGTGGTGGGCCGAGCCCTGCAGCCATAGCCACCTTGGGTCCCCACTGACCTCAAACGAGGCCCCCAACTCTAGCTGGGCAGGAGGGAGACAGGTGTGCTCACCTCCTTCTGGCACATAAGCGTTTGCTAGTATGCTGGTTATCTCTGTGGGGGGGATGAGGAGTGTGCTAGGTGGGGTCCCGGTCAGAGGGTCCCTATGTGGGCTCCGGGGCAGGCAGAGGCTTCAGGTGTTTATACTGTGGGAAGGGATTTCTACAGGACAAAATGGGGACCCCAGCCTGAGTGGGCACCACAAAGGGTCATGGGAGGTATCCTGCCTAGGCCAGGGACCAGTGAGCACCCAGGCTGGCTGTTGACAGCAGCTGGCCCAACCTCCCAGTACTGATGCAGGGGGGGTCTGTGCCACCCGCCAGCCCTCCCAGCCCTGGTTGTGCCACTCACCAGCTTCTCCTCGCCAGCTGTGCCTTCCTCCCCCTGACTGTGCCCCCTCCCAACTCTCGTTTTGACACCCACCAGCTCCTCCCTGTCCCCCACCCCCACACCACTCCACTGTAAGCCCACCTCTCCCCCTACTCCTGCAACATGCAGCTTAGGTAACTAAGAGGTCCCTGCCTCAGCAGCTCCCCCACCCCCTCCTGCTGACTGGCCTTGCCCTGGGCGGTGTCCACATTCTGCTACCCAAGGCAGGCCATGGGTGGGGCACAGAGCTCACCCCTGGGCATTCGTGACACGCCCCACACCCAGGAAGTGGCCCTGCCTCCTTGCTTTGGGGCTCAGTCTCTCCCACTCCTCAAGGCTAAGATTCAGTCCCCCCAAAAACTGGGGGTTGGGAAAGGGGACCTTTGGCATTTGACACTGTTTGGACACTTGGCATCTGTCCAAACCTACTCTCCTGTCCACACACATGCATGTGTGCACACTACACACACAGAGCCTCGTCTGCCACATGGCTGCCTAGTGGCCGCCTCTGCACCCTGTCACTGCTAGGCCAGGGACATGAAGCCTGCTGACCCTACGCCACAGCCCTACCTGCCGTGGGGGGTTTGCAGGCAGAGGACAGAGCTTCCTTCTGAGGTGGACAGAGCTTCCTTCTGAGGCAGACAGAGCCCAACAAGCACTCTGGGCACTTGTGGCACTAGGGCAGGGCCAGGCACCACCCAGGGGCTACAGGATCTGGGCCGTTAGCTGCTGTGCTCACTGGGGCTGCTACAGGGTCTTCAGCATGGCCCTCACTTGTGGGACACAGAAGCATATGGGAAGCCCCTCTCCCTGGCCCACAGACAAGCATCATCTTGGGGTGTCCTCATGATTGGATGCTAGTCCAAGGTGCCACAGGGTGGTCCCACACAGTCATGTATGATGGTCTCCCACATTCCAACACTGCTTGCCTGCCCCCCGAGTCACTCCTGCTACACACACAGCCACTTATGTGCTGCCATACTCTGCTGGGAGCCCTTGAGGCAACCCCTTGTACTTCTGGTCCCGTTCCAGAGAGGCCACACTGTGGTCGTGCCTGAGAGTGGTGCTGGCCATGCGTCCTGTGCCTGGGACAGGACCCAGCTCCCAAGCCGGAGGCCCTGGCCAGGAGCAGCTCCGTGGGGATGGCTACTTCCCAGCGCATAGAGCTGCTCTGGGCTCCCAGCCACCCCACGTCGATGTCCCTGGGTTCCCCTCTGTGGTGGGAGACTCAGCATGAGGCTGGGAGCAGCCTGGATACCCTGGGTGGGAGGGGTGGAGCAGAGGGCATGGCCCTGTTCGCTCCTGGGAAGGGGGCTTGTGTGGCTCCCAGGAGGGCCTGGCCCTGGGATGCAGTGTGCTCAGTTGGCCTCTGTGCTGCGACCCACAGTGATCCAGGTTCCTCCCTTCTTCCTCCCCAGCATCATGGCTGATGGGAAGACCAAGGTTGCCAAGGCTGCCAACAGGACACCCCCCAAATCCCCAGGGGACCCCAATAAGGACAGGGCAGTCAAGAGGCTGTCGCTGGAGTCTGAGGGTGGTGCCGAGGGAGTGGCCGCAGCAGTCCCAGAACTGAGTGCCCTGGAGGAGGCCTTCCGGCGGTTTGCAGTGCACGGAGATACCAGGGCATCTGGGAAGGAGATGCATGGCAAGAACTGGTCCAAGCTGTGCCGGGACTGCCAGGTGATTGATGGGAAGAATGTAACAGTCACTGACGTGGACATCGTCTTCAGCAAGATCAAGTGAGTGTTGTTGGTCCTCAGGGCAGCTCTGTGTAGGGAGAAGGTGGGTGCAGGGGCCTCTATGTCAAGGACAGGCAGAGGGCACCCGTTCCTGCCCACCTCTTGCCCAGTTCTCTGTCCTAAGCACAGGCATGTGCCGTGTTCATGCCCACTGGCACACATGCACACACCTGTGGCTGTACACATGTGCAGGCATGGCTACACACACACGTGTAGGTGTGCTGTGTTCATGGACACACACATAGCTGTGGCTACACATGTGTGCAATGTTCATGGACATGCACACAGCCATGGTTACACACATGTGTGTAGCTGTGTGCTATGTTCCTGCCCATGGGTACACATACACACCTGTGGCCACACATGTACAGGTGCATTGTATTCATGGACATGCACACACACCTGTGGCTACACACATGTGCAAGTGTGCTGTGTTCATGCCCAAGGGCACACACACACCTGTGGCTGTGCAGGTATGCTGTGTCCATCTGGCGACATGTACACACACGTTATATGCTTTATGGCTGTGGCTACCTGGTGCCACCGGACTCTCTGGTCACCACAGCAGAAGGCCAGGTCTCCAAAGGACCATTGGGCACCAGGATGGGAGCTGTGGGATGTGCAGGGTGACCTCTGAGCATGTGGGTCCTCACCCAGCCCCTTGTGTGGTGTCTGGCAAGCCATCCCAAGTGGGTCCCAAATGCTGACTGTCTGGGGATAGGAGACAGAGCCACATTGCAGGTGGTCAGCTGGAATGTGGACTGAACTCTCTGGCCCAGTCCCAGCACTGCCTGCATGCAGTGGCAGCCACAGGCTGGGCAGAATGGGGGCAGGGGCAGCTCATGCTGGGCCTGTCCAGATGCTACCATGTCCCCACATGTAGGACTTGTGTTCCTTCCACACACATAGGATATGCATCCATGCATGTAGGACACATACCTGCACACACAGAACATGTGTCCCCTCCCCCACACACATACAGGACCCCTTTTCCCTATTCCCGACCCGTAGGACTCATGTTTTCACCTGGTCCACCGTGAGGACAGTACTACAGGGGCCTGGACGTGCCAGTTGAGGCCCAGTCTCCATTGCAGGACCTGGGTGGCCATGGCCCAAGGGAGCAGCTGTGGCCTTAGCTGGGAAGGGCTGTGATCTGTCTACCTGTAGGCACTGACCGTATCCAGCCTGGCCCCCGGCCTATGTGCGTTCCGAAAAGGAGGGGGATGGGTGGGTCATGCAGGAAGTAGGGTCGCAGGTACTGTGGAGTCACTGGCCGCCGGCCGTGTCTGTTTTCCAGCCGTTGCCGGGGCTGCATGGGCTGGGCGCCAGCTGGGGCATCTGCAGCCTTTGTTGGGGCCGGTCGTCATGGCCACGGCTGTTTGTTTGGATGTTACCATGAGCCGAGTCCCAAACACATGGGCAGCTGCACACCAGATCAAACCGGAGACCCTGCTGCGGGGAGCCCACACGCATGGGAAGGGCTGCAGGGCCTGGGGACTCAGACCACATGTGTGTGTGTGTGTCTGCCTGTGGGTACCTGCTGCTTCCCGCCTATACCACCAGATCCTGGACAAGGGTCAGTGACCTCACCCTGGCCTGTAGGGAGACCGGGCTGGGTGGAGCCTCCTTGGGCCTTGGCTTATCCTGAGCCCACATGTGCTTTGTCAGCAGGGGGTGTATGGAGTACCTGGGTAGGCTGCTTGGGGCCATGTGCCGGAGCTGACATGCTGGGGGCCGCTGCCAGGGCAAATGAGTCGCCCCAGTCCCAGGCCTCGTCTCCATGGGAGGCACATTGGGTCCTGACCTACCCAGTGTCCCATCCCTGGACCCTCTAGTGCCACTCAGGGCAGCAGAGACAGAGTGGGACCCAGGGTGGGTGGAGGGGTCCATGGGGCCAGCCTGCACTGCAGCTCCATGCTGTCCTCAGCCTAGCAACTGGAGAGGCCCTTCCCCAGCTCCTGTGGGGACAATGTGGTGGGTTCCAGGTCCAGTCCCTATGGGGCATCTAGGTTCTCATGCCCTGGGTTCTGCTTTATAGTCTGCAGATCCTGGAGGACCCCAATAGCCCGATGGGAGGCAGGAACTGAGTGACATTACCTGCTCCTAGGATCAGCCACTTTGTCTGGAGGTGAGGGCCTGGCAGGGCTGGGGGCAGGGAGGGCAACTGTCTAGCCTTCATGGGTGTGGCCTACAGTGGAGCAGCCCCTGCCCTACCCAGGATGATTCACTCTGGTGTTGCCTGTGTTGCCAGAGGCAGCACCCAAGGGATGGCTGGGCAGGAACTTGACCAGTAGATGGGACAGAATTTGAGAGCCCCTGGACAACCCCATTGCATGACCAAGCATGGTGATCAAGGATGTTACTGAGTAACTGGGTGCTCCCATTCCCCTTGGCACCATGCTGGGCATGCAGGACCCCAGCAGGAACCAATGGACAGGGTGCAGGTGACTGTGCAGGTGAGTCCTGTAGGAGGACAATGGACAGGGTGCAGGTGACAGTGAGGTGAGTCCTGTAGGAGGACAATGGACAGGGTGGAGGTGGCAGTGAGGTGAGTCCTGTAGGAGGACAATGGACAGGGTGGAGGTGGCAGTGAGGTGAGTCCTGTAGGAGGACTGTAGGACAGTGGACAGGGTGGAGGTGGCAGTGAGGTGAGTCCTGTAGGAGGACTGTAGGACAGTGGACAGGGTGGAGGTGGCAGTGAGGTGAGTCCTGTAGGAGGACTGTAGGACAGTGGACAGGGTGGAGGTGGCAGTGAGGTGAGCAGTGGAAAGGAGGAGGTGGCTCTCCCGCTGAGTTCTTTTTGGCAGCAGTCAGAGTGCAGGCATGTGTAATCTGTGTTCTCTGGGTGCCAGGGCATATCTGGCCCTCCTCTTTGGTCTTCTTGTTTTGAGAATGAGCCCTTCCTTCCTGGAAGCCTTGGCTTTTGGTTGCCATCAAAGGGTTGCCCAGCCTCAGCACCGCCCAGTACAGGCTGCCCCAGCCATGCCTACTTCAGGCTGTCCCGCCCACTAAAGGCTGCCCAGCCCTCAGCTCCACCCAGTGCAGGCTGCCCCGCTCACACCCCGCCCAGTGAGGGCTGTTCCAGCTATGCCCACTTCAGGCTGCCCCACACACAGCCTTGCCCACTGCAGGCTGCCCAGCCCTCAGCCCTGCCCACTGCAGGCTGCCCAGCTCATAGCCCTGCCCACTGCAGGCTGCCCAGCTCACAGCCCCGCCCACTGCAGGCTGCCCAGCTCAGAATCCCACCCACTGCAAGCTGCCAGCCCACAGCTCTGCCTACCACAGGCTGCTCTCAGAGTCCCAGGTGGGTAACAATGGGGCACAGTGGCAGAGGCCTTCATGGGTGAGTCCAGGCTGCATGGTTGCTTTGCTCGCCCTCATGGACCTTCTCTGCAGGGGAAAAGGTTGCAGGACCATCACCTTTGAGCAGTTCCAGGAAGCCCTTGAGGAGCTGGCCCGCAAGCGCTTCAAGGACAAGAGTGCAGAGGAAGCTGTGCGTGAGGTGCACCGGCTGGTGGAAGGCCGTGCGCCCATCATCTCGGGGGTCACGGTAAGGACTAGGTGGGCTGTGGATTTGGGGTGTGGGGCACAGCGGTGTCTCCTCTGCCCACACCTCGTCCCCTCCTTTCCTCTGCAGAAAGCTGTCTCCTCACCCACCGTGTCCCGACTCACCGATACCACCAAATTTACTGGCTCCCACAAGGAGCGCTTCGACCCATCGGGCAAGGGCAAGGGCAAGGCTGGCCGCGTGGACCTGGTGGACGAGTCAGGCTATGTGCCTGGCTACAAGCACGCAGGCACCTATGATCAGAAAGTGCAGGGGGGCAAGTAAAGCGGCTGCCCCCGCCCCACACCCAGGGTCCTATTGCTGGCCGCGTCGTGTCACCTTCGTTACATTCCTGTGCTCATCTGGGCAGAACTGACGCTTCCCGGAGGTTAAGGGTGGGGTGCCGTGGGGTGCAGCCCCAGAAACCCCACCTCATACCCTGGGCTGGTGCCCCGACTCACCTGTCTCTCTTGCCTGCCTCGTCCAGTGCATCCAAGTTGTCCCTGGGCCCTGCCACCCTGGCCGTTGTCTGCAGGGAATGGCAGTGTTTGTGAGCTGGCAGGTGTGGGGATAAGGGATACACCCGAATGGAGGCCACCCTGACCCTTCAGGAGCTAACACACTAACAGCACAAAGGGACGTGGGCAGTGTCTGACCCCTAAGGCAAAGGTTCTGCAGCCATGGACAGTAGGGCCTGCAGGCACACGTATGTGCACAGCTGCAGGCCAGTCTGTGTGGAAAGACTTGTCCCGTACCCCCAGGGCTGAGTCTTGGGCAGCCAGTTGCTTGGGGCTGGCTCCTCCTGCCCTGGGCCTTGGTCGGTTCCCACCTGGGTGGTTTTTCCCTCTGAATTCACCCCGTCCCGAATCCTGCAGGACACCCCACACCTGAAGCAGGCAGGACCCCAGGGCCAGCAGTGCAGGTTTTCCCACCATGGTGGTTCCTATGGAAACTGTCCATTTATACAGACAGCCACAGCCTCATGTATGCCCTGACAGTGTGAGGGATGCCTCCTCCTGTGAGCTGCTGGGCCACTGCTGATTGTGCAGGGCAGACTGCCACTGCATGTGACACTGCCTGGTCCTCTTATGAGTGGGCACCTGGCCACCACCACCTGAGCAGAGCAGTCCTCTGCATGGACTTCTGCAGGTAGCTCAGGTCAAGCAGGTGACTATGCCTCAAGACCCCTCCCTGGCCGATGCAGTGTTAGTGACCCAACCACAGCCTAGGCCTGGGGAAGAGCCTAGGCACATTGGACCCTGAAGTCACTTCTTTCCTTTCATTCCCACCTCTCTGCCTGTCCTGGTTCCTCCTGGAGCCAACCACCCCTGGGGCATGTGAGGATGCTGGGTCTTGGCGAGAGAACCCAGCCCACAGGCAGGCCCCACCCCAGGCAGCTGACCCAGGTCTAGATGAAACAGCCCTGAGCAGAAGGCTCACCATGTCCAGCTGGAGTGCACATCTTGGGCCAGACCCCACCCTTTCCCCACAATGCATTTTCCTGGCTGCAGCTGTCCCAGGGTTCTGAGGGGAGCAGAGTATGTGTGGTCAGTCCCCTGGTGGCCCACCCCCACACATGCCCACATGGCTCTTAGCGCACAGACCTGAGCAGGCAGCTATTGGTTTCCAGGGCTGCTCTGACCACCTGCTGCAGGTCCCTCAGTGCTGCCATCATGCAGCGGAGTATTTGTGCTGTGTGCATGTCTAACCTGGTCACAACAGCCAAAGCATGAGCAAGTAACCCTTTTGCAGCCTGGGAGATGGGGCCAGGCTGCTCTGCAGGAGTGCAGGAGACACATGGATTCTGTGCTCAGAGCATGTGGATTCCATGGTCAGACTGCGTGGAGCTCATGATGAAAGTGTGTGGATTCTGTGGCCAGAGTTTGTGGACCGTGACCAGAGTGTATGGTTTCTATGCTGGGAGTGTGTGAATTCTATGCTCACAGCATGTGGATTCTGTGCCAGGTGTAGATTCATGTGTGGCAGGGTGGCTCCATGCCTGCTCCACAGCAAGGGCCTCAAACACACTGGAGTACTTCTGCTCTCTCCACGACCCTGTCCCTAAGTCACAACAAATGCAAGTGGTATGGTACCTCCCTGCATGCCTGCTGGCCCCCATCCTGGGCCAGGGCCTCTGCAGCACCTGTTTAAGGTTCCTCGAATGCACAACTGGAGCAGAGGGCTGACGTAGAAGTCAGGGCCCTCAATACCCAAAGCATTTGCCGCTGTCTCTGCCCCCAGAGCCTGCTGTCCTGGGAGGCCATTTCTTCCTACTGCCTGTGCCACATGGACAGCCTGTTGCCTGCCCACATAGTGCAGGGGAACAGGCAGACTGTGAAACTCGGAGCTGAGGTGTCCTCCAGACAACCTCAACAGCGACCGACTACTGAAGCCCGACACTGTGGGGAGCCCTGGCAGGTGCTCTGCCATGCAGAGGGTGCTCCCACTCTCTTCCCAGTGGGACAACCACTGCCGGCCTGGAGCAGGTTCTTTCTGAGAAAGGGAAGCCAGGTCATGCAGAGATGCACTCTAGTTTTGCACTGTTCTGTCAGCGCTGCAAAGCCCTGAGTCTGTCACTTGGTCCTTGTGGCAGGCCCTGTCCGCGTCAGGCATACACCCTCCAGTAGCACTGAGGGTCTCTCCCAGGGTGTGAGGTGTCGTGCCACCAGTTGGACTTGTGCCCGGGTCTCGCTTGCAGCCCTCAGTGAAATAGCTTGTGTCTGCACATCGCTCCTTGTGTTTGCTGCTAGCGCATCGTGTCAACTGGTCAAATGATGTATTAAAGGTGTCACAACCTGGCCCATGTGTTCCTGTGCACGGTCAGGAGGGACTGTGTGTGGCATCACCTGGGCCTAAGGGAGTCTGTCACTGCCTGGCTGGGGGAGGGAACAGCATCTGTCAGGCCTGAAACCGAGACTGGGGTCTGGATCTGGGAAGCCTTGCATGGGGAGAGGGAAGAACAGGGGAGGGGAGGGCCTGTACCCTCTCAGGGGCAGGGAACCTCACTAATGAAGGAAATGCCACATGCACTCAGCCATTGTGGACTAGGACAGACAGAATGGTGTGGAGTGAGCTGGGGTATCAGGAGAGGGAGCAGAACTGTATGAGGTGACAACGTTTCTGCCCAGACCTGTCCTTCCAACACTAATCCCGGAGCCTCCCCTGAAAGGCCACAACACTAGGGACCAATCCCAGAGACACATAACAGGAGGAGCTGCATGGCCCTGTGATGGGTGGGGGCATTGCCAGCTATAGCAAAAACCTATAAACTCTGACTGGACACAGCTTTCTCAGCCACAGGGCTCTACCAGGCCAGAACATCCAGGGAAGGCTGCTACCAAGAGGCCCATGGCAGCAGCTGCCCCTCACCTACCCTATTCCTCCATGACTGGCTCAGGACTGCTTACCAGCTCAAGGCCTCTCGGGGGAGGGAGGGCTGGCAACGTGTGTGGGAGCACAGAAAAGGGCCCATGCAGGGAGGGGCCAGGGAAACTGGACTTACACACAATGACCTTGACCCTTACAACATGCACAAAAGACCCCAAAGAAAGTAACAATTTCTGTAGGGTAACACCGAAAAGCTCTCATGAGTCTGACAGGAGTAAGACTGACAGTGCAGGACCTGGTGTGGTGGCTCAGCTAGCTAAATCCTCACATTGATGCACTGGGATCCCATATGTGTGCTGGTGTGTCCTGGCAGCTCCACTTCCCGTCCAGCCCCCTGCTTTTGGCCTGGGAAAGCGGCAGAGGATGGCCCAAGTTCTTGGGATCCTGCAACTGCATGGGAGACCCAGAGGAGGTTCCTGGCTCCCAGCTTTGAATTAGCTCAGCTCTGGCTACTGCAGCCATTTGGGGAGTGAACCAGGGGATGGAAGATCCTGCTGGCTCTCCTCTCTATAAATCTGATCTTCCTTTCCAATAAAAATAAATATTTAAAAGAAAAAAAAAGTTACCATGCAGCACATGCAGCACTTCAGCAACCACAGGCAGGCAGTGGCCAGCACTCTTGACACAGGCACCGCCAGGGCAGGACTCAGGCTGCAGGGTTGTACCCTCACCTCCAGAGGCCTGGCTGGCCCACAGCTCTTGGGGAGACACTCCCATTGGCCAGTTTGCTATCAGTTGTTATCAAGGGTGTAGGGGAGCTCCCTGATCCTCTCTGGGTATCCCCCCATGGCCTCAGACAGACTAACAGGTTCCACAACAGCACAGTGGCCAAAGACACCAGAAACTGATCCATGTTCAACTTAAAAGCTTTTCTTCATCACAAAGTGACGAGGGAGCAACAGCTATTTGCACACATAATCCCCAATCCCTTGCTATCAGCATTGTATACATAACTGTTGCAAATGGGTAAGGTGAAGCAGCCTTCTCAGAGAACCCTGGGGGAGCAGACACTGCAGGACACGTGGCCCCATGCTCCAAGGCACACAGCAAGATTGGCTGTGGGGCCCAGTGTGGTGGCTCAGTGGCTAAATCCTTGCCTTGCAACCGCCAGGATCTCATTTGGGTGCTGGTTCATGTCCTGGCTGCTTCACTTCCTAGCCGGCTCCCTGCTTGTGGCCTGGGAAAGTAGTTGAGGATGGCCCAAAGCCTCAGGACCCTGCACCTGTGTGGGAGACCTGGAAGAGGTTCCTGGCTCCTGGTTTTGGATTGGCTCAGCTCTGGCCGTTGTGGCCACTTGCCCAAGTGAACCAGCAGACAGATGTTGATGTTTCTGTCTCTTCTTCTCTATGTCAATCTGCCTTTCCACTAAAAATTAAATAAACCTTAAAAAAAAAAAAAAAGACTGGCTATAGAAGGAGGATGCTTATTACAGGACGGCACAGACATGATGTGGGTAGAGCTGTGTAGAGTGCCAAGGCCAGGCCCATGGGCGGCCAGAGACACTGGGGTAATGTCTTGAGCACTGCAAGGAAGACTGGTAAGACAGCAGCTGAAACCGTTCCACATTTGATGAAAAATAGAAGACGACTGAGAAGCTCAACAAAACTAACACAAGATGAACATGATGCAGCCGGCTGATGGCACGCCTGTTCTGCAAGCATCAACACTAAAAGACTCCACACCAGTCACCTGATGCCCAGAGGATGCCACCCTCGCCCTGCATGACCCATTTTCCAGCCAAGTTACACATGCAGGAGCTGCTGAACATGGCCACCAGAGGGACCCATCTTCGCTTGGGAAAAGACACACAGTAAGAGACCTCGCACCTGGTTTCCTTCTCCAACAGCCACACCAGCCACCCAGACCTGGATCTCCATCCATGTCTCCCACATGGTGGCAGTGGCCAGAGTACATCTGCTGCTTCCCAGTGCATTAGCAGGAAGCAGTCCCACCAACGTGGGCCATGGCACCTCAACCAGTGTCTTCACCACCAGGCCCAGCTGCCCGGTGACTCCTAACTCTTTATCTATGATGTGACCTTTATACGCCCTTCCCCTCCCCCTCTCAGTCACACACTCCCTCAGGCTCACTCCTTTAGGCACATACACACACTCCCTCAGCCTCTCATACACACTCTCTCAGGCACACACACACACACATTTCCTCAGGCTCACACACACACACACACACACACATTTCCTCAGGCTCACACACACACACACACACACACACATTTCCTCAGGCACACACACACACACACAAATACACACACACACACAATTTCCTCAGGCTCACACACACACACACACACACATTTCCTCAGGCTCACACACACACACATTTCCTCAGGCTCACACACACACACACACACACACACATTTCCTCAGGCTCACACACACACACATTTCCTCAGGCTCACACACACACACACACACACACACATTTCCTCAGGCACACACACACACAAATACACACACACACACACACTCCCTCAGTCTCTCATACACACTCTCTCAGGCTCACTCACACACACACACACACACTCCCTCAGGCTCACATACATACACACACACACACCTACCTTCAGGCTCATACACACAGACTCCCTCAGACACACACACACACACACATACACACAGTCTCTCTCTCTTTCTCCCCCCCCTCAGGTACACACACACATATACACACACACATTCTGTCTCTCTCTCTCCCTCAGGCTCATACACACAGACTCCCTCAGACACACACACACACATACTCCCTCAGGCACACCCCCTCACACACACACTGTCTCTCTCTCCCCCTCAGGTACACACACACACATACACACATTCTCTCTCTCTCTCTCTCTCTCTCTCCCTCAGGCTCATACACACAGACTCTCTCAGACACACATACTCCCTCAGTCTCTCACACATACTCACTTAGGCTCATGCACCATAACCCTCATCACACACAGCCTCAGTCACACAATACATCCTTACAGTCTGCTCTTGTACACACACATACTAGACCCTTCAGTCTCTCACTCGCTCAGCCTTATATACCCTCACACTCATACCCAGACTCACACACATTACTGTCACATTCACACACAGCATACCCTGTCTCTCACACACACTCCCTCAGCTTCATACACCCTCACACTCACACCTAGCTCACACATGACACCTCTCAGGTTCACACATCATCACCCTCACACTTATCACACACACCCAAATCTCACACACAACACACCCACACACATTCCTCAGATTCGTACACCATCACCCTCATACACCAACACCCTCAGTCTCACATATATCTAGTCTCAAATACACACTCACCCTCAAAAATACAACCCCACTCCTAGTTCACTCTCTCCCCAGACTCACATATATACTTAGCCAGTCTCACACACATATACAAACACAGTATCACACACACACTTTCTCCTCAGGTTAATTCTTCCTAAACCCTGCTTTAAAAATGGTCTTGTTTTTCCTCTCAAGCTAGTATTACCTAAGATGAGAGGTTTCCAATCTGGGAACCTAGTGTCAAATCCTTCACAATACAGCAGGAGGGGAGGCTTGGCTACATAATGTTCTTATGCTCCACCCTTGCCACAAACAGGCACCGTGAGCTTTCCACTCCAATCAGTGCTTCCATCAGGTCTTGGCATGTTTCTATTGCTGTTCACCTACCACAACATACAGCTTGTTTATTCAACAACTCCATGTGAAACACATTATAATTTATAACAAGCCACCAGCCAGCTAACCTTCAGAACGTACTTGTTTATTGAAATAGGCAAAGGCCACTAATGCGTTATCTTAGGGAAGCACAAAAAGCTGAGCTCTAGGCCCTGAAAGCACCGAGTTGCGACGGGTGAGGCTGCTCACCAGGTGAAGGAACATGAGGGTGCATGCCTCTGGCTCAGCAGGACTGGCGGCCACCGGGACTGGCGCTGCACCGCGGGAACAGGGCCATGGTCTTCTTGAGTTCCTGGTAGCTCCAGTGCATCTGCTCCACCTCCGCCCTGTGCTGTGCCCGCGCTTGGCTCAGCTCCTGCAGCAGGTGCTCGTTGGTGCTGACCAGGGAGCTGGACAACGACAGTGAGGCAATGGCTGCCCTCTGCAGCAGTGTCTTGCCTGGCCATGTTGCCTGTTCCCAAGTCCACAGGCCAAGGTCTTTCTGCCAAGTCCAGGTCCACCCACCTGTCCCTGTGGCCCAATCATCCCCTCCCCACTGACCATCACCCAACTGCCCTTGCCTCCCAGGCCCAGCTCCTTATTGCCCCGTGCCGTGGAATTGAAGGTCTATGAGTAACATCTCCACCAGGCACACCGTCCCCATGCTCAGGAAGACACAGCCACACAGCAGCACCCGCTGGGCCTTCATGCCATTGTGCAGTTTCAGAAATGGCAGCATCAGGCCAACTTGAGCACTCCAGGTCCCAGGGTGCCCAGGTATCATCGAAGCACGCACCCCTGTGTCTGTATAAGCTGGCATCAGCCCAAGCAAAGCCAAACTCAATTCTGCACTCACCACAGGTCACCTGTCTTGACAGACCTGCCATGCAGAGGCCCTAGGGCTGCAAAGGGAATGTGTGTAGCAAGCCCATAGTGTCCTGCAGTGGGGCTGCTGACACCCTAACCTGCTGGACACCTGGCCTTGCCCGCCCCTGCCCTGAGCTGTGGACTGCCATCTCCTTCCTTCTGTGTTCTTCACCCACTCCCAGATCCGTGCCCACTTTGGGGAGCCCTGGCCCTTCCACTGTCACCATGATGTTCCAGACACTTGTGGCTTCACTCCCGAAGGCCAGGGCCTGGCTGCACTTGGACTAGACTCGACCCAAACCCACGTGTAGGCATGGCAGCCTCAGAAGTTGGGCAGAGGACCCAGGGCAGCAGCAGGAGCACTGACCATAAGCCAGCCTTCCCTGTGTGCTGCAGTCAGGCAGCCCCCACTGGCCTAGCTTCTGCTGGCTTTGAACCATGAGGCAGCTCTGCTGTGATACTCCGCACTCAGGCCCCTCTCCCTTCCCAGCACGCATCCAGGAACGTAGCTGGGCTTGCGGGCACTGCAGTGAGGACAGGGAACCCCCGCCCCGGACCCTCCTCCCTCCCTTCCCTGCCTACACTGCAGTGACCTCACACCATCCACATCATGTGGTCCGCCCTGCATGTCCCTAGGTTGGGACAGTGTTTCCACAGCGTGCCTGACCTGTGGCTCTCCTGCAGCATGTGTGTGAGCTCCTGGATCTGGTCATAGCGCTCCAGGTGCTGCTTCAGCTCCACCACCTCCTCTGATAGCAGCTTCACACTTGTCTGAAGCCCTGTGGTACAAAGGAGAGTGTGGCCTCTCAGCAGGGCCCACGAGGCAGCTACAACACCTGGTGCTGCCCCCACCCAACCCAAGGAGGGGAGCACATCTACTGATTTACTGGCTTCCCAAACAGAAACGGACACAAATATAGCCACATTCACAGTCGACTGTAAAAGCATCCTGCCAAGGCCAGTCATTGTGTGGAGCAGGCCGGTCACAGGCCTTGTGGGCCATAGAGCCCTCCCAGCAATGTATGACACGTGAGATGATATCCCCTGAAGTCTGCTTCCGCGTCTACCCAACATCAAGGGCATGAAAGGGATTGTGGGAACCAGGTGGTGGCCTCCTGGTTCTAGGCTGGGAGGATGCCCCAGATGCCTGTAATGAAACAGCAAGAGGGTGGGGGCGGAGGCACAGGGGGTTCAGCAGCGGCCTGGGATGCCTGTGTCCCACATCACTGTGCCTGATCCTTGGCTTCCAATCCAGCTTCCTTCCAATACGCCTGGGAGGCAAGCAATGCCTCAAGGACTTAGGGCCCCGCGACCCACATGGGAGACCAGGATGGAATTCCTGGTTCCTGGTTTTGGCCTGATCCAGCCCAACCCTGGCTGATACAGACATCTATGGAGTGAAAGAGCATATGGAGAACCCCCCCCATCTACCCAGTCTCTGTCACTCTTTCAAATAAAAATAAACGTTTATTTAAAAAAGTAACAATATACCCTATTAAAAAACAGTCAATCACTATCCCCCTCCACCACCATCAACATCTTAGCAACCGATTCAAGAGGCAGGGACAGGGCCCGGCGGCGTGGCCTAGCAGCTAAAGTCCTCGCCTTGAATGCTCCGGGATCCCCTATGGGCGCTGGTTCTAATCCTGGCAGCTCCACTTCCCATCCAGCTCCCTGCTTGTGGCCTGGGAAGGCAGTCGAGGATTGCCCAAAGCCTTGGGACCCTGCACCCGCGTGGGAGACCCAGAAGAAGTTCCTGGTTCCCGGCTTCAGATCAGTATAGCACCAGCCGTTGCAGCTCACTTGGGGAGTGAAACATCGGATGGAAGATCTTCCCCTCTGTCTCTGCTCCTCTCTGTATATCTGACTTTGTAATAAAAAATAAATAAATTAAAAAAAAAAAAAAAGAGGCAGGGACAATCTGCTGGCCCCAGCACCTGGTGGTAGGACAGGACCACCTACCCGAAGCCATGGGGCAGGGACTTGTCCATACACCGCCTGCTCGTGCCAGCAGGCAGGGCTGGGGTCTGCACCTTACATAGCCACGTTTTAGACCAGGGCCACAACTAGGTGGCCAGAGGCAATAGGGCCCTCCACTCTGTCCTGCCGAAGGGCAGATGCCCTGAACAAGGTCAGCAAGAATGCCAGGAAAGAAGGCTGGAAGGGCTATGCCATACACAGGCACCTGGACCTAAAACACCAACAAAATTTGAGCAAATGGCAAAAGAGGCCCGGAGGAGTGGGAAGAGGAAAGGAGAGACCAGGCATTGCTTGGATGGCGCAGCTGAGCAGAGGTCAGCCAGGGCAGGGTGCACCCTCCAGCCTGGCCTCACGTGTCCACCCACTGTGGGCATCTCACTCCTGAGCAGCCACACTCCCCCCTACAGACTCACCAGTGATCTGTGAGTTGAGCACTACGGAAGCCTCTGCACTTTCCATTTCTTGCTTCATGCTGAACAAGAGGGACTTCAGGCTGCTGTTCTCCTCCAGAGACTTGTCCAAATGCTGCTTCAAGTCGCCCTATGGACACAGACAACTGACACAGCCATGGCAGGCTCTGCAGTGCTCATGTCAGCCTCCTCCCTGGGAACACAGAGGCCACCAGGAGGCCTTTCTGCCCACACTGCTCTGGCCTGCAGGGATGGGGTGAGAAACCAGCATGCAAAGCCTGGTCATAGAGACCAGACTGAATGATGGAGGACAGCCGGGGGGTAGGGCAGTGTCACTGGGGGTCCAGGGTCTCTGTGGAAGGGTGCTGCTCAGGTTCCTCAATTTGCATACCAGGGATGCCACTGGGCACACCTCACAGGTGAGGGTGACACTTCAGGCCCCTGCTCTTCCAAAGTGCACGGAAAAGGCCATCCCACAACAGAACCTGTGGCCCCACAACTGCAGGGGCACCCATCCACTCCCTTCCAGGTACCAGCACACACACTGACCAGGTGGCCTAAATTGGAAACTTTCCCAGGAAAGCACCGAACTCTGGGACACAGGCACTCAAGTTCAGAAAAGCTCCACTTGCAAGTACCTCCCGCTCACAGCCCTCTAGGCACACGTCCTGCCTCCTGGTAGAAGTTGGTCCCTATGCCTGGGATCATTCCTCTCAGATCCTCCTCCAAGGGCCTCCACACCACCTTCCTCTCCTGCCTGGCCTGGGCTAAGCACAACCTCTTGGTGGACAGCTGTGCTGGGTGTGCTCCCCAGGGGAGGGGGCTGTTGGTCCATGAGCTGCATTCTGGGCTCCCGGGACAGTCCCTCCTGTGGGAGGAGCAGCAGGGGACTGGCCATGGTGCACCTGCCTAGCAGGCTGCGCTCTGGACATGAGGCTAGGAGTGGCTTCCACCTATACAGTGCACTCTGGAGACGCCTTCCCTCCAGGGAACAAACGGGACTGCTGATGAAGCTGTGGGAAGCGCTAGTGTCTCTCCGGAGCACAGCCCTCAAGCGGCGGAGTCCTCCAAGCTCTGGCCTGGGCTCTTTCCCTGTGCTGGTACCAGCCATGGTGGCCCTGGAGAAGCAGGATGAGACGAGGCAGCTGAGCGCTCCAGACATCGGCCAACAGAAAGCTCTGGCTGCCTTCACATGGGCTCGAGACTGTCTTCTATAAAGAGTAGGTCAGGCTGCACAAACAGGGGAAGGGGCAGGTGCTCACGTGGCCACATAAAATGATTCTCGTACAAAGCAGCTGCCAGGCTCTCCTGGACCTGTTGGTTACTGCAAAAGCCAGAAGAGGTCCCAGCTGCTGTTCCCTTGTGCAACCGCTGTGCACTCACCATTGGGTCGTCACTCCCTGCACAGGCTCCCAGGGTCCCAAGCTTTTCCAGATGCAGGAGTAATAGATACAAAGGGCACAGGAAATATGTGTGTTCAGTGAAGGTACAAGTAGCATTTCACATTTTTTTAAAGATTTATTATTGGAAAGTCAAATTTATAGAGAGAAGGAGAGACAGATAGAAATATCTTCTGGCCACTGGTTCGCTCCCCAAGTGGCCACAATGGCTGCAACCAGGAGCCAGGAGCTTCTTCTGGGTCTCCCACATAGGTGCAGGATCTGAAGGCTTTGGGTGATCCTCTACTGCTTTCCTAAGCAACAAGCAGAGAGCTGGAAGGGAAATGAAAGAGCCGGGATGCAAACTTGTACCCATATGGGTTCCTGGTATACACAGGCGAGGTATTTAGCCACTAGGCTACTGTGCTGGACCTGCGTTTCACTGTTTTTGGTATTAAAAATAAAGCCTGTGGGGGATCTCCAAGAGCGTATTATAAAAAGCAAAGATGCCAGCTATTTTTCAAAGCTTAGTCAAAATTTTCTACTCCTGCTTCTCACGCACGAGGTGACTGTGGCTCCAGCATCCTCCACTCCCATCTCTCACGCATGAGGTGACTGTGGCTCCAACATCCTCCACTCCCATCTCTCACACACGAGGTGACTGTGGCTCCAACATCCTCCACTCCCATCTCTCACGCATGAGGTGACTGTGGCTCCAGCATCCTCCACACCTGTCTCTCTTGCATGAGGTGACTGTGGCTCCAACATCCTCCACTCCCGTCTCTCACACACGAGGTGACTGTGGCTCCAACATCCTCCACTCCCGTCTCTCACACACGAGGTGACTGTGGCTCCAACATCCTCCACTCCCATCTCTCACGCATGAGGTGACTGTGGCTCCAGCATCCTCCACACCTGTCTCTCTTGCATGAGGTGACTGTGGCTCCAACATCCTCCACTCCCGTCTCTCACACACGAGGTGACTGTGGCTCCAACATCCTCCACTCCCGTCTCTCACACACGAGGTGACTGTGGCTCCAACATCCTCCACTCCTTTATCTCACATACACAAGTGACTCTGTCAGCCCTGGCTGTCTCAGATCACCAGTCCCATGATGTGACAACTCAGGAGGGCTTAAGCAGCCTCTGTGAGCTGCTGGACAAAGGGCTGCCATGTCAGGGTTCAATGTGGTGGCAGCAACCTCCTCTGCTGCTGAGTCAGACACAGTCCTTCACACAGGATCGAGATGCATAAATAGTAAGATAACAGGGAAGACTTCCAATTATCAGGAAAAGCCCATCGTGACAAACTCTGCAGTCAAGGTCATGAAGAACTCCACGTGCTTATCTATGCTGTTCTTTTCCCTCGACTGTTCAAGTTTATGCCACTTCATACGGCTTCCTTTGTGGTCACCTGCTAGGTGGCCACAGACAAATAACCCAGGGCAAAATTCCCTGCTCTGTGGGTTCAGCTGGCAGCCTCACAGCCTCCTCTCACCCACGACACAACCCACGGGTATCAACTGTCTCATAACTCCAGCCAGCCAAGGCTAGCCTGTGGGTAGCTCAGTGGCAAGCATCCAGCCTGTGGTGATTCCACAGAAGTCTAGGGATGACACAAAAGCTTAGCCTGGATGGGGTCCATCCCATTGTCCTGTCATAGCTGCTATGAAATCAGCCATCAGCCCCTACACAGGCGGCCCCACTCAAGTCCAGTCCTGGGCAGGTGGTAAGAGAGGTAGCATGGGCCTAGGAGGATGGGTTTTAGCCCTACAAGGCAGCAGGGTGCGCAGCGCTCAGGACAGTTAAGGTGGGCCCATGCTATAGCTCCCCACTGAGAGACAAACATGGGGCCTAGCTCACCATCTCCTGCCGCGCTTCATGGAGTTCCGACATCACCTCGCTCATTTTCTGGGCATGCTGCTGCTGCTGCTCGGCAAGATGGTTTTGCAAAGATTTGTTCTCAAGAGTCAGGAAGTTCATATCTTCACTCACACCTGCTGATGTGTCCTGAGCTACTGTCAGCTCGGGAACAGATGACAAGATGTGTCTTGCTTGAGCTAGAAGTAAAAATGAAATGTTACCAGTGCTCGTATGTAAGGGTGAAACAGAAACGTAACACACCCAACATATTTGAGACACACACATGTGTGCCAGACATGAAAGACAAAGGCACTGGGTCAGCTCCACTGGTCTGGAGAACAGGCAGCCTTAGCACAGACTCCGTGTCTGAATAGCTCTGGGTGGGGTCACTGTAACCACACATAGCCCCATGTGACATCCACCACATACACAGCACCCAGCCCAATCCCACTGCCCCAGACCAGTAGGACGAGTGAACTACCCTCCTGTCCAACATGGGCCCTCCCAAGTGATGCCAGGAGGACAAGAGCTCCTGGGGTGTCCTGTCCTGACTCAGCAGGGGCACAGAAGCCATGATACCCCTGAGGGCGAGAGCCCCAGGGCAGCTTGGTATACCACACTCTAGATCCTGTCAGAGAGGCCTGTGGGCTAGTCCCAGCTCCCCTAGGAACACTGTGAGCCACCCCCCCACCAGATGCAGGACAAAGGAGGTGTCTCCAGGGACCCAAGGGCAAGCCAGATGGAAGGAGACTGCAACTGGCCTGGCGCCCACCACTCTCAGAAGCAAACCTGTCAACAGCCTCTCGAGCCCTGCACGCAGTTGTGCACCTGGCTCTGGGTAAGGCACTGCTCACTAGGACAGGCCAGATGCTGACACCAGGACATCATACACGAGTCTATGGGGGTGCAGGGGG
Organism: Ochotona princeps; assembly: GCF_030435755.1. NCBI lineage: Eukaryota > Metazoa > Chordata > Mammalia > Lagomorpha > Ochotonidae > Ochotona > Ochotona princeps. The sequence goes on from NC_080854.1 coordinate 39,085,645, forward strand.
CCCATGCAGAGGATCCAACTGCTGACCAACCACACCCATAAAAGGAAGTGGTCTGGTAGCATGAGCCCCTGGGCCCCGACTCACCGAGAAATGCCTCGTTGCTGTGCAGGGACTTGCAGCCGCTCCAGTACCTGTCCACCAGGTCAAGGATGGCTCCCAGGAAGGCTACCTCCAAGGCAGTCCTTGTGCCAGGGGCGGTTGCCAAGTGCACTCTGGGAGACGGCTGAGGGGACAATCACCAATGTGGAGGTCACTCCACATGGCCTTCCAGTCACCTCTCACACCTCCAAGCCTGGGGACCACAGCCCTGAGCCAGGTGAGGGACAGTGTCTTCAGGTCCACCCTCCCCTCCCCCCTTGGAGCAGACTGAAGTACGCAGGGATCATGGTCACTGAGCCCAATCATGGGAACACTTCAACACAGGTCACTGGGCATCCACAAAGGGGCACCCTCACCTCTCTGGCATCATTGGTCCTCTGGGCACGTGGCTCTTCCACTTCCTCCGATGCCTCCGAAAGAGAAAAGGCCCTGCTGCCCCTGCCTTCCGAGGCCTCACTCAGCCTGCTCAGCCCCTCCTCCAGGCAGCTAAGACTCTCCTGGTCCGAAGGGGCCTGGAACCTGCCCCCAGGCATCCGCCACTTCCGGAACTTCTCGGGAGTGGGCAGAACACCAGGGACCTTTGGTGCCGACAAACTCGACTTCTGAGAAGAGGAGGCCAAGTCCCCAACATCCACAGAGTCTGTAACAAGAGAAGGCCCTGCCATACCAGGTCCTCCAGGGCCCAGTGGTCAGGCTTGTGTGCACACAGAGGGCAGCGTGCAAGGTGTCCATCCCCCCGTAGTGAGCCACACATGTCCACTCTCATCATTTGACACAGCCACGCCCAGACGCTGCCAGTGCAGTCTCTGACACTGGAGCAACAGACCCCTATAAGACTATTTAGTTATGTCCTTTCCAAAAAAGGATTTATTTATCTACTTATTTATTTATTGGGAAGGTTGAGGTATGCAGAGAGACAGCAAGAGTGAGACAAAAAATACCTCCACCTGCTGGCTCACTTCCCAAATAGCCACAAAAGGAGCCGGGGCTGGCTGAAGCCAAGAGCTCCATCTGGGTCTCTCATATGGGACAGGGGCCCAGCACTTGGACCATCCTCTGCTGCCTTCCCAGGTGCATTAATCGGGAGCTGGGTGGGAAGCGGAGCAGCCGGGCCTGGAACCAACCCTCCAAAAAGGGATGCTGGCCCTCATACCAAGCTTAATTTCTCTCCATGTTAATTTAAAACGTATAGCTGTCATCATAACCCAGGTCTACGTCTGTAGTGCAAGTGAAGGAGAGGGCAAACAGTGGTGGGGAGAGGCAGAGCAGGCATGTGTACGTATGCATTTGTCTGCCTGTGTGTGCTCATGCAGAAATGTGGCTCCCGAGCAGATCACCAGCTTCCATGTACTCACCCCTCCCTTGAGATATCTCAGCACATTTCCCCAGTCAGCAATCCAAACAGCGAAGGACACACAGTGACAACAGACACGACACCATCTGCTGCTCACAGGGCAGCAGCAGGGGCCACAGGACTACCTGGATGAGGGGTGAAGTGGCCGTGGGGTCCACACACACGGAAGGCCTGGAGAGAGCCGAACTGTGCGGGGAGTTCTCCACAGTGGTGGTCCTGAGGCTGTCTCCCCACACATATCCCTCTGGAGCTGCCTTTCCTCTGGAAAGGTTCCTGGCCCTTCTTCACAGAATCCCCACATTGGTGCTGCGCCAACGGGTCTGACTCTGTTCATTACAAACACATTATCACATGTTGCACTGAACATATCCTCCAGTCACTGACCTCCACTAAGCATACTATCCTTTAGCCCAGGACTGACATGGACAGTGGTGTCAAGAAGTTCCACAGCAGATAGAGCATAGGACACAGGACACAGCCTAGCAGCCACACACCAAAGTGCACAGACAGAGGAGTTGTCAGACGGGTGATCCAGAGATACGTGTAATGCATCAGGCAACAGCAAGCCACACATGTGCACCTGTGTTAGCACAGAGCAAGCCGCGTGTGTGCGTACCTGTGTTAGGACACAGCAAGACATACGTGTGTATCTGTGTTGGGACACAGCAACACACATGTGCACCTGTGTTAGGACACAGCAATACACATGTGTGCACCTGTGTTAGGACACAGCAAGCCAATTATACCTGAGACAGGGGACTTGTCTTTAAAAGCCAGCTCAGTAGCAGCAGGAATAGAATCTCATTAAAACGGGGGGCAGACTTGAGTTGTCTCAAAAAGAAGGCATGCAGATGGAGACCATACTCTGGCTGTCAGGAAAATGCAAATGCTCCCCAACAGGTTCTGCAGGAGGAACCAGGCTGAGGGCCTGACAGGGCACATGTCCACGCTCTGCCTGTACCTGCTGCTGTGCACTGAGAACTCTCAGAAACTCCTTAAGGCATCGGCAGAAACCAAGCCAGATCTTGCAGCGGCCCTCATGGATAGCCTGAACTCAGCCTTCTTGACCCCTGCTGGCTGACATCCAGACTACCTCAGATACTTGTCTCTCCATGAGATCAATAATAGACTCTAGTCCCAAGTGCAGCACTCCCAAGGAGACAGAGATACAGTTGGCCTGGCCTGGCTTCCTCTCCAGTCTGATACAGCCCCAAGTCTTCTATGGATTTTCAGCACTGACAGGCACAAGATGGAGCGTAGGAACCGAGGGAGGGCCCTGGCAGCTGGCTCTGGGGATTGTCACATCTCACAGACCCCACCTGGGACTGTACAAAGGCACATGATACCGAGGACAACTGTCTTGCACAATCCAGGGGATACTCCCACCTACCAAGGCCCACAGAGGTCAAGGTCAGCAAGGCTGCCCTGCAGGCTACAGAGTGACCAAGCAGAGAGAGATGGAGTGGGCTGGCAGAGCCTTCTCTTCCACTACCTCCTCAGTCACCCACCAACCAAGGAGAGAACCCAGCCAGCCAGGTGGCACCTGCTGATGGAGGGAGCCCAGCAGTTCCTCTTCAAGAGGAATCAGCCCCTGTCTCGATGGCTGGATATTATGTCTCCTGGGGACACTGAGGGGCACTCTCAGCTGCTCTCATCAGCTTCATGGGTCCACTCCCCACGTGGGGAACCCCCCCTAGCCCTGGCATTCACCTTCAACCCGATGCTTTACTTCCTACCTCCACGCCCCTCCTCTTCCCTGGTTCCCACTGGACTTGGTTTTCTGTTTTCCTTTGTGCCCACCCTACCAAGTGCTCCACTTCTGCCCTGCCCCAGGGCTCAACCAGTGGTGTCCTGGTGAAGTCCAAAACATGAGGGCCTGAAGAAGACCCTGTCTGCCAAAGTGGGCCTAGGGCGGCTGTGTACACCACACACACCTGGAGTGCTGTGGAGGTCAGTCTCGCGCTCCCTCTGGCTGGAGCTGCTGCTCCGGGGTGGATTGCTCAGGTCCCACTCGCACTCAGCGATGAGGTTCAGGACAGCCTCGTCATCAGCATCCATGACCAAGCACTTCTTGGCAGAGGTATCTGTGCACCGGGCTTGGGAGGGCAGGGATCTGCAAAGGACAGGACAGGCATCAGTCTTGAAGTGTGTGTATGGGGCGAGGGAGGGCGGTGTGCAGCCATTGCTGGCAGGAGGCCCTGCCTCAGGTTGGCAAGGCAGGAGGGTGCACTGAGTGTCCCCTAATCCAGGCAAGTGGGTTCTGCTTATAGCACCCAAGTGTGGGACCAGGGCTGCACCAGGAGAGCAGGGGCCTCAAATACAGCTCAGGCCTGGGGCAGGAGGGTTTTTCATATTGACTCTGCACTCACTCCAGTCAATGCCAGAAAAGACCCCCGAAGTGGAAGCAGTGCTCCCTGCTCCCCAGGGTTGGCAGTGCACAGGTGTCCAGCCCACAGCCCGTCTGAGGGTGCCTCTGACCTTGGAGCTCTTACGGCAGCTGGGAAGCTTTCCCTTGAGTCCACTGAGTCCTCGGAAGCAAAATGCATCTTTGAAGCCTTCCGCTCGCTGTCCCTCACAGGACGATCATCTGAGGGGAAAGGCCACAGGGCCCAGTCGTCCACCTGGGTACAGCCCCTGGCCTCCCCAGTGTTCCTCTGCAACCCCTGTATGTACCCCTAGATCCTCTGACCGGCACCACGGGGAACAGAGGGCACACAGAATTTTTGTGGGAAGGCTCGTCCACCTCTGCTCTAGAAAAATATCCTGAGACATTGAGGCTAAACCTCACCAAGAGGAAAGCAACTGTCCAATTACCCACAACAAGAATGGCAACGTTTCTGGAAAAGCCCAACTTCAGCACTTAGAAGCTGCTGAAGCTGACAACTCAACATAGAATCCAAGTATGGATCTTAACAAGTCACTCCGCTCTTGGGAGGTTGCACTTGACAGTGATCCTGGGGCCCTTCATTGAAGCCCACGGCTATGCTCCCAGGAGACACTGCAAATGTGCGGCCTCTACCCTGGCAATACACCAATCACATGGGTGCACACGGTGTCCTGAGGCAAGCACATAAGAGAGCCCAAGTAGAAACAGCTTACCTGAAATGAAACCGGGGTCACCACTGGACAGGGATGTGGGAGAAAGGGGCCACTGTCCCTGACTCAGACTCTCCCGCCACCACAGACCTGCTGCTTGGACTGCCTGGGACTTCTTCAATCATACTCAGGAACCTGCAGACACCTGGGAAGTCAATTGGGGCCACAGGAGCCTTCTCCCAGGGTCCTCCTCAGGAATTCACTCCCTGCTCACTCCTGTAATTTGGCAAGAAGCTGAGATCTTCCTTCCAGCCTCCTCAGACATACCCAAGATAGGAGGAAACATCAGTCACACACAGCCCTGACCTGTCCCTCACACAGACATAATCTCTCTCTCACACAGCCCTGACTTCTCACACAACCTTGACCTGTCCCTAACACACAGCCCTGACCTCTCTCTCACACAGCCCTGACCTGTCCCTCACACAAGACATGATCTCTCTCTCACACAGCCCTGACTCCTCACACAACCTTGACCTGTCCCTAACACACAGCCCTGACCTCTCTCTCACACAGCCCTGAACTGTCCTTCACACACCATCTTCACCTGTCACTTACACACAAGCAGTACCCACAGAAGTGCCCACTGGCTAGGGCGGAAGAACCCCAGGGTCATGTTTCACACAACCTAGGCCCTGTGCTGACCTCTTCGGAGTCTAGGCTTAGTTCCATCCTGCAGGTATGGCAGGTGCACAGCCCAGTCCGTAGCATTCCAAATCCTTTGTCTCCACGTTACCAAGTTCCTGTACAAACTTCACACCAGCTCCAGCATGGAATACCCATGATGGCTACAGGCTGTCCCCAGGTCGAGCCACAGGTCATTAGAATAATCACCGTGGCCTGCTCTCCCCATGCCACCATCAGGACCTGACACTACAGCACTGCTGAGATTCCCTGGGAGAAAACACATGGCCAAGACTGAAGCTCTGCCCCCAACTCGATTTACTAAATATTCAGCTAAGATGCTCACACCTCCCACACGCATGCTGGGGTACCCCTTCTCCCACATTCCTTCTCATTGACCCTAAACTTTGACTCCTGAGCACCTTCATGTCTGCTCTGTGAATTCCTTCCTAACGTGGCGAAGGATCTGGGCCACAGCCAGACAGTCTCAGCCACATCAGCGTGGCTTTGTACATAGGCCAGCTTACTCCTGCCCCATTCATCTCCTGCTGCTGCTGTTTGCCTAAAATCAACATGTAAATGTCACTTTAAAATCCCTAAGAACCGGAACTGGCCAGAGAATTCCTAGCACAGGAGACGAATGTATTCACCCTTTGCTGGTGGCCTGGCTGTGAATTTGTACGCGGCCGCTTAGGCACCCGGGGTCATGCCAGGGCCTATCCTGGGACACACATCCACCTGCACGCACGGCACTCTTACGGCCCATGTCTACACATGAGCACTCGGGCGAGGCCCCACAGGCCCTGTCCCCCAAGGCAGCTGCCTACAGCACAGGAGCCTGACACTCTTCCCCTACCCAGCTGCTGCAGTCGGGGAAGCATGTGCAACACAAATAGGCGATAATCGGACTCGCTCTTCACCACAGGGTTCAGCCTAAAGTCCACGTCCCGGAGCTCTGTCAGGCAGTGGAGCCGGAAGACTTCAGACAATGAGGAGATTGAATTGTAGTAGAGATTGAGGCTTTCCAGCGCAGTCAGGTACTGAATGCCCTGTTCATAGGAAAACACAGTAGGCGAGCTCACACCTTAAAGATGACACAGCAAACAAGCCATCAACAATGTGGACAACATCCCCATCTATCCACCCAGGACAGGTGTTCAAATCCAGACTCTTCTACCATACCTGCCATATATGGCGTCCAAAGAGCAAGTGTGCCCAGGGCAGTCACAGCTGAGCAATCACGGGTTGTGAGGTCACGGTGCCTGTCCTCGTCCCCTCTCCTTACTTTACTGTCTCCTCAAAATTGGACACTCCCTAGCCTCCTGTGTGCTAAGGAGTTCTGACTTTGCCGTACCATCTTACAAGCAAGAAGTGTCCCACTCAGGTAAGCACACAGAGCCTTAAGGAATGCACACTGCTCTCCAGCGGCCACCCTATGCTGCACAGTGAGCTGTGAGGGCAAGTCTGAGGCGTCACATCCACTGATTCTCACAGCACGGCAGCTTGCAGGTGACTTGCACGTCACTGAATCTGTGTACAATCCCACTGGGCATTTAAAGACTAGGAAGCTGAGGTGTGAGGACAAGTCTAGTACAGACAAATCCAGTCAGATGGGAAGCTGCCTGTGATCCTGGGGGACTGGGACCCCATGTGAGCTGTGGTCTCTGCAAAGACCACACAGGGGCTAGTGTATGGATTTCTCTACAGGCTGTGATGTCACACAGACCACTACCCCACGCCAGAACGAGCACCCACCACTTAACAGCAAGAAGCCTGCCAAGGCAGGACGCAGGGGGCAGGTGGCTAGGCAACTCGTATGGGTGGAGACTGAGGAGATGTGCACCACGGCCCCAGGCCTCTTACTTCACTCCTCTGAGAACTCAATCATGTCCATCAAAGGGCTAGGACATGAGGTGACACACAATGCTGTCACAGAAGTGTGCAGCTTGCATGCATGTTAAGTCCTTCACCTCGAAGTTGGCTTTACCATAAATGTATTCTCTGCCAATTTCGATAGTGGTAAATTTTCTTTCATGAAACAAACCTAAAACTTACCTCCAGACTAACCAAGGAGTTGCGGGAGAGATCCAAAGACCTCAAACCTGTCAACTTCATCAGAGAAGTTCCCAGGTGAGTAATTTTTTCCTGGTAAGTTCCAGGAACAGACAATGACTGAAGCTCAGCTAAGAACAGAAAACAGACACTTCAGTAATTCTTAAATTGAAAATAAATAAAAGCTCAAAATCTTAAAGTGGGTCTGAAGCCCCAAATCCCTACCCTGAACTTGGACCTTCAGTACCTAACCAGGCTCCTCACCCTCTGCACCCACGCATGCTGCCCCATCAGACTGGTGTGCCTCACCAATAGATGGTGAGGTCAGCTGAGCCAGTGCTTCCCTCACCCCAGATGTCCTGAACCTGCCATGGCCAGCACAGACCACAGGATGGACCTGTGGCCCACCTGGCTGTGACTAAGTAGTACCCGTCTTTCTCCCATCAGCAGAAATCAGCAGCCAGCACTGTTGGAAACTGCACCCAGCAGGTGCCTGCATGAGCACAGACAACTTGGAACACAACAATGGCTGTAGACAGGAGACTCAAATAAGAACTCATTACACCGCATAATTACTCATATTTAAAAAGGCAGACAATTAATAACAAAACTAGCAACAACTATAGAGAATTGAACAGGAAACAGAACTCACAGAGGGTACCATGGATGAGTACCAACACCCACACAGGAAGGAGAACTCATAAGGAAGTGGTGGAACTAGATCAAGTTTAGGTACACTAGAATTCTTGTACCCCTGCAAAATAGCAGTGTCTCTTTATTTTTTCTTTAAGATTCATTTATTTTTACTGCAAAGTCAGATATACAGAGAGGAGGAGAGACAGAGAGGAAGATCTTCCATCCGATGATTCACTCCCCAAGTGACTGCAACAGCTGGTGCTGCGCTGATCCAAAGCCAGGAGCTAGGAAATTCCTCCAGGTCTCCCACGAGGGTGCAGGGTTCCAAGGCTTTGGGCCATCCTCAATGGCTTTCCCAGGCCACAAGCAGGGAGCTGGATGGGAAGTGGAGCTGCCAGGATTGGAAATGGAGTCCATATGGGATGCTGGCGCGTTCAAGGCAAGGACTTTAACCATTACGCTATCACGCCGGGCCCATATTTTTAAAATCTATATTTAGAGTCAGAATTAGAGAGGGAGAGACAGAGATTGGTTCTCCAGAATGGCAGTAAGCCTAGGCTGAGCTGGCCCAAAGCCAGGAGCCAGGTCTCCCATCTGCGTGCAGGGTCCAAGGACTTGGGCCATTCTCTACTGCTTCCCAGAGCTGGAGAACAAGTGAAGTTGCAGGGTGCTGGAGCCAAGCTATGTGACTGACTGCAGCAAACAGGGTGCTAAAGCCAAGTCTATGTGACTGACTGCAGCAAGCAGGGTGCTGGAGCCAAGCTATGTGACTGACTGCAGCAAGCAGGGTGCTGGAGCCAAGCTATGTGACTGACTGCAGCAAGCAGGGTGCTGGAGCCAAGCTATGTGACTGACTGCAGCAAGCAGGGTGCTGGAGCCAAGCTATGTGACTGACTGCAGCAAGCAGGGTGCTAAAGCCAAGTCTATGTGACTGACTGCAGCAAGCAGGGTGCTGGAGTCAAGTGTATGTGACTGACTGCAGCAAGCAGGGTGCTGGTGCCGCGGGCGGAGGGTTAGTGTGCCACAGCACTGTGTCAGCCCCAGCGCTACCTGGTTTTGTTTTGTTTTTAAAGATTCATCTATGGGGCCCGGCAGCGTGGCCTAGCGGCTAAAGTCCTCGCCTTGAACGCTCCGGGATCCCATATGGGTGCCGGTTCTAATCCCGGCAGCTCCACTTCCCATCCAGCTCCCTGCTTGTGGCCTGGGAAGGCAGCCGAGGATGGCCCAATGCTTTGGGACCCTGCACCCATGTGGGAGACCCGGAAGAGGTTCCCGGTTCCCGGCTTCAGATCGGCACAGCACCGGCCGTTGCAGCTCACTTGGGGAGTGAATCATCGGATGGAAGATCTTCCTGTCTCTCCTCCTCTATGTATATCCGCCTTTCCAATAAAAATAAATAAAAATTTAAAAAAAAAAAAGATTCATCTAATTGGAAAGGCAGATACACAGAAGGTTAGGAGAAACAGGGTGAAAGATCTTCCATCTGCCTGTCTGCTCCCCAAGTGGCCAAAACGGCCAGACCTGAGCCGATCCAAAGCCAGGAGCCAGAAGCCTCTTCCAGGTTTCCCATGCGGGTGCAGGGTCCCAAGGCTTTGGGCTGTCCTCGACTGTTTTCCCAGGCCACTAGCAGGGAGCTGGATGGGAAGTGGAACAGCAAGGACATGATCTGGTGCCCATATGGGATCCTGGCGGTTGCAAGGCGAGCACTCAGCCACCAGCCTATTGTGCCGGGCCCAGTGCTGTTTTAACTGTCTGCTTGACACACCCACCATCCCAAGAAGCAGCTATCACTCAGCTCTCACATGTGTGCCACCCTCTTCTTCACAAATGGGTGGAAGGATGGAGCATCCTTGCTCCACTGTGGACGCTATCTGACGGACCACTCCAGGTTCCTCTAGGTGGAGAGGTTTACAGTTGAGCAGGAATCTATGTATATTTCTTCAGTTACATAAACGCTGCCCCTATTTTCACACAGCACTAGCTTTCACTTAGTGTTTCTTGTGTGGGAGACAAGAACTTGGACCGCAAATCAACATATTCATTGCCTACATCAGCAACCTAACATCAGTGATGTTCCAGAGACCTAAATAACAAACTGAACTCACAAGGCATGGCTCAAAAAGTTGGACCCCTTGCCTGCCTGCATGGCTCCGACTGGAGCACCTGGCTCACAGGACTGCAGCACCCAGCTAACAGTGGGACTCAGACTGCAGCGCCCAGCTCACAGGCTGCTTGGATTGCAGCACCCAGCTCACAGTGGGACTCAGATTGCAGTTCCCAGCTCACAGGGCAGCTTGGACTGTAGTGTTCAGCTCACAAGGCAGTTTGGACTAGAGTGCCTGGCTCACAGTCCAAGCCGCAGTACCCAGCTCACAGCTTCGCCAGCTGCAGTTAAGGCACTGCAGTGAGCCACCAGACAGCAGACTTATCTCTGGCTCTCTGGAGCTGTTCTAGATTTATAAATACACATGATGGGGAGGGTGTAAGGGAAGCGAAAAGAATAAAAATAACAAACGAGATTTAAAACCAAAAAATACACAGGAGATAAATCAAGCCAAGATCTCTAGCAAGATGAGAGGTGGACTCTCAGGGTCCCCACCAACCTCCAGGGCCTGCACCACCAGCCTCCTAATCTCACTAAAAGAGCAGAGAACTAACGAGCCCCAACTGAGGTGCAAACGTCAGGATATGGGGGCTAGCCTCAGCCGCAAAGGCACCCCAGGGAATTTAACGGTGCTCGGCCCCAGTGGTCAAACTGGATGGGGGTCTTTGAGGGGCCCTGTGAGAAGTAAACCAGTGGGCGGAGCTCCAACAGTGCTTCTTGTACCATTTATAATACATTAATATTTTCTAAGAAGCAAAATTGAGTAACTTAAAAGCTTCAAAACATAAAACTGAGGACCGGAGGATCCTGGCACAATCTTCCAGGAACCAGTCAGATGTGGGTGTGAATTCCACCCGCAGGTGGGACCGACCTGACCCCAACCCCGACACTAACACTAACACCAATCCCAACTCGGGACCGATCCCGACCCTATAATCCTAACCAGGAACCAACCCCAACCCAGACCGACCCTGATCCTAACCTTAACCCAAAACCAACCCAAACCCCAACCCGGGACCAACCCTAACAGGGGACCGACCCCAACCCTAATCCCAACCCTAACCTGGTACCGACTCCACCTCAACCCCGAGCCCAATCCCAACCCAGGACCGACCCCGATTCCAACCCAAACCCTAACCCGGGACCAACCCCAATCCTAACCGGGAACCAACTCCAACCCGGGACCAACCCCACCCCGCATCCGGACCCTACCCTAACCTAGCCCCGAGACGCACGGGCCGGGGACAGGCATCGCAGCGCACAGGTGAAGCCCCGTCCCGGCCCCCGCGCACCCAGGTCGCGGTGAGGCGCCAGGCCGCCCTTTTCCCGGATCTTTTCCTCACACAGAACCAGCCGCGGGACCGACGCCATGTCTTCAAACGGAACGCCGCGCGCCACGCCTGCGCAGTGGGTTGGGCGGGACCAATAAAGCGCAGGGGGAGGGCAAAAGAGAAGGGGCGGGGCTTGCAGAGTGCGTCCAAGCGGAGGGGCGGGGCCTAGGGCCGCCTGTGGAACCTAACGCGGGCTCCCAGCCCAGCGCCCCTGGCTGCATCATTAGCCAACCCTCCCGGGTAGGCAGCAGGAAACCGGTAGGGAGGCGGTGCTGCCTGCTTGGAGACCTCGCCCTTGGGTTCCCCCTCTCGGCCACACCCCAGTGGAGTCCCCTTCTAACATAGGTTGCCTTGTTGCCCCCAGCCCTCTGGGTGTGTTCCCGCTTGGACCACCTGGCTCAGCATGGGGACATCAGGTACGTTTTCCAGGCACCCTGTTTCTCCTCACCTCTCTGCCCGCATCAGGGCCCTCTCCCCTCAACTCTCTGCCGACACCAGGGACCTGCAGTGTAGCTGTCATGTTGTGGGCTTTCTCTTAGGCACTGGTGACAGCTTTTGAACACTCAGCATGTTTAAACAGTCAGATCATGGGGTCCAGTGGGCCCTGTTAGTCATGTCCCAGAACTCAGAGCAGGAGGACTGGGGATGTTGGGGCAAAGGCTGACACATGGCTGGTGAAGGCACCAGTAGTACCGCCTGGGTGTGTGGGCAGCTCAGCAGCAGGCTGCCCCAGTAGGGAAGACAGGTAGGTGGCGCTACACTGCCCCCCATCCCTATTCAGAACTCCTGGGATGTCCCAAGTCTGCACCTTCCTGGGAGTCCTCTAGTTCACCCTTCCCCAGGTGTTGTACAGTGCCTGCCTTGCCCCAATCTGGAGTCTAAGCTCACATCCCCACTGGAGGGGCTCCCCTCAGCTTTCTAGAACCCTGCAGGGAGGCTCCCGGTCCTTCATCTGACCTGTAGACCCACCCAGCCGTAAGGCCAGGGGGCCCTAGGCACACGGGGAGAGACTGTTGTTGCTGGGGTCTGTGCAGTGGGTGTGAATAATGCGAAGGTGTGAAGAGAACAGCTCCCCTGCTTGGCAGGACCCAGGGGAGCTTCCAGCTGTTTGGCAGGGCCTGGCAGATTTCTCTCTGACCACCTTGACACAGTTTCAGCCCTTTGCACATGGACACTCAACCACCCCACTAAGAATTTTGTAATCTATTGAGGCATTGTTTGCCCCATGAGATGGCTTTTGCAACCAACATGAGCTTGAGAGTTAATGTTATTGATAAAGTCTTGGTGAGTGGGCCTTTAACTGCGCACAGGAGTACAATTAAGCCCATGCTGTTTCTAGACACCTTATTGTGTGCCTACCCATTGCCATGAAATCTGGTTCAGACATTTAGCATGCTTTCTGGGAAATGGCTTGATAAGAATTTTACAGACTAATGGAAGTGAGAGTATGGGCTGAAACTGCCATGACAAAAAATATAGCTACTGGGACCCTAAAGGCTATCCTGTTACTGGGACCCTAAAGACAGCTTGCAGGCCTAATGGCCAACTAATGTCAATGACCCCAGACCCCATAAACCAAGGCCCCAGACCTTTTAACCCATACATAATTCAAGGTAGGGATCTGGTTGTCACAGGTGGCGCCAAGGTTAGAGCCCAGACCTGAGGAGAGCAGGTGAGGACTGGCAAGCCGAGATAAACAAGGAATGTGTAATCCTCCCTCATTCATCTCTCAAGAAGTTGTAAATTGTGCCCTCCCTGAAGCTATGTCAAACTGCCCCTAAAGGAAACTGTGTAATTGTACTGCTTGGGGCCCATGGATGCAACACGATGACATATAAGGTCTGTGCCAGAGCTTGTGACTGTTTCTGTATAAATAAAGCGGACAGCTTTCTCGCATGGTCCACAATGATCTTGGAATTGTAGTGGTCCATCTCTCTTCTTTCTACGCCTATTTCACGCACCCTTCTCGAGCTCCGAACTCAGCTGGAGCTGGTGTCTGCCCACTTTTCAGGACAGCACACCAAGGCTGGGAGCAGCCCTGTGGCCTGCTGGGAGTGTCTGCAGGTGCTGTGGGCTTTTCCTAGGCCCTGCTGCATGTCCAGAGCAGGAAGCCACAACCCTTAAAAACCGATTAGGGCTTCACAGGTGAGCAAACACCACCTTGGGCCAGCTGCAGTTCAGATACCAGCACAATGGCCTTTGAAGTCCAGGTCTGGCAGCCACACCTGGCCCCCGCCCCCGGATACTCCTGATGCTCTGACTCAGGCTTCCAGACCACAGTCCTCCCCTCTTCCCAGAACCCGAGGCAGGGACACAGGAAGGTCAGGCAGGAGGTGGGTGGGTGGGCAGGGGCTCTCCCAGGCACGGGCCGGCTCCCACCCAGCTCCTTGGGCATGCAGCTCCCCTGGTTGTCTGCCGTGTGCCTTGTGGCGGGATGGAAGTTCAGTGTGTGTTCCTGTGTGAATGCTTTCTTCTGAAACTTCCCCAGATGGATCCAGGAGTATCTCCTCAAGGGCCCGTGGTCAGACCATGTCCCTGCACACCTCTGTCAGCCAGGGTCCAGGCCCCTTTGCTGGTCATGGCAGCTGTGCAAGCAGGAGACCCCCAGCCCAGACTGGAAAAGAGCAGGTGCGGCCCTGCAGACGCCTCCCATGCCTCCCAGGTCCACACGGGTGTTCTAGTGAAACTGTGGTGCGGTCTTGGGACAATTTGTGCCAAGGCCTCCATCTGTTTTTGTCACTCCGGGAGTATGGATTATAGTCAGGTTGTTCCCAGTGACTGTAATCTGTTCTTTAAAGTCACACTGGCTTGTTTGAACAGTAGAGGGTTACAAAGGGATCCCCCAGCCCCTGCTTCACCCTGAGGCAGGTTCCAGGAGCCCCACCTAGATCTGCCTCACGGGCAGCAGGGCCCAAGCACTGAAACTGTCCCGGCCATGGCCTCCTGTGCATTAGCAGGAAGCAGCGGAGACCTGAATGGGCACTGGGTTCAGGATGTGTGCCCCGCTACAGTCGGCTATGTGTCCTTCTACTGGTGATCTGGCTGTTGGGCTGCCAGGGAAGTGGGATCCTGGTTCCCTACATAGCCCCAGCTCTGAGTTTTACCTGACTCGGACGAGGGCTTCCCTGGCTCCCACCTCAAGCCGCCCTTTCTTGGGACTCTTATTTGGGAGTGGAAAGGTGCAAGGTACACTCTGCTACTATGGGTTCCTCCCATGTATCTGCACACACGGGCAGCCATCTGTGCCTAAACAGGTACACACAGACACCATACACACACACACACACACACACACACACACACACACAGACACACAACACACAGACATGTACACATACTACAGACACACACCTGCATGTAGGGCAGCCATGTGTGCACAGACAGGTACACAAAGATACTACACATGTATGTGCACACACAACACATGTGTATACATACTGCAGACATACACACCTGCATGTATGACAGCCATATGTGCACAGACATGGTATGCAGAAAGCACACACCTTCATATGTACACAGACATGTGCATATGCACACACGGGCACACATAATTATTTACATCTCTTTCTCTCTGTACACGCCTTCTCACTTTGCCCTGTCCGTGTTAGTTTCTCATAGTCATGTGACCAGATGCTTGATTGTCTCCCTGTGGGCACTGCTCCTTGTCCTTGTGGGGCACATGCAAGGCCAGGCACTGTTCTTCCCCCTGGGCTGAGCACAAAGACTCTAATCCTGCAATGAAGAGGCCTGGACACAGGTGCTTGGGGGCAGCACTGCCAAACTGGGCCTGTCGGTGGAACTGCTGGGCGAACCCTAGGCTCATCCCCCAGGGTCCTGTTCCCAGCAGAGGCTGATAAAACCCCAATTAAATCCCAGTCCATCAGCTGCTTTGCTTTGCAGTGTCAGGCCTGGGAGGGGCCTTCCGGCACAGGGAGGGGCAAAGGCTTTGAACTCGGGGTGGGGGGGGTCTGCCCCAGGACAAATCTGAGTGCAGAGTCATCTGGGGCCGGTGTGGGCAGGGACAGGAGGGCAGGAGCCAGGCATCAGTCACCACCTGATCTTGACTAGTTGGCCCAGATTCTGCGGTAGACACAGCTGGGGATGTGGTGAGCCATGGGGACCGTGCCTGGCATGCCAGCCTGGGGGTTGAACCTGGGGGCCCTGGTCCTGCTGTCCTGGCTGTGTCCCTGCTTGGTCACAAGCCAAGGCTTGGGGTCCCCCACTCCCCAGAACAGTAGCAGTGGAGTCCCGGTGGTCAGCCTGCAGTGGCCATCTGTGCACACCCCGTTCTTGGCTGTGCTGTGGACACTGGTGGCTGCCTCCTCTATCCTGGGTAAGCCCCTGCGTCGCGGGTCCTTGTTGTGTGCCGGGGTGGCCTCGGGCAGCGGCCAAGCCAAGCTCTTCCACAGAGAAATCTCTTCCCACACAATGCGAGGGGCCAGGAAGCAAAGAGCTCCTGAGCCAGCACACACAGTGTCAGGTGTGAGCCTCCTGCCTGGCTGTGCAGATGGCCTCTGAACCAGCACACAAGTGTCAGGTGGCCTGAACAAACCTGTCTACTCAGAGCCCAGAAGAGGGAAGGGGGACTGCAAGGACTCTACACCCACGCCCTGGAGGCTTGGGGCTGAGGTCAGGCCGGGCCAGGGCTATTCTTCTGGGGTATCCAACCTGCCCCCACCCCTCCCTGGCTTCACTGATGGAAGTGCCAGTGCTCATATGGAATTCTCAGTGTGGGGGACTTGGCAACTGGCTGGGAGCCCCAGCACTGCAGGGACTGAGGCTTCGCAGACGGGGCAGCCTGAGGGGGCTGTGTCTAGTGAGGACTGAGCTTCACAACAACCTGAAGCACTTGGGATGCAAAGCTGGGACCATGTGGCCTCCCCATGGGCCCCTTGCTGCCCCGTGGGACACAGATGTCACCCTGCTGTCATGTCATTTCTGTCACCATGCAGCACCTGGCCATGAGATGACCACACTCCATACACACAAGGCTGCTGGCCTTGCTCAACCACACTGTGTCCTGGGCACACAAAAGGGGCTGAGGCCCTGCTGTGCTGCTGTCTACAGACCTGCGTGGAGCTGAGGCTTTCCCTCCCTGGGTGGCCATGCTGTCTCCTCGGCACTCCAGGCTGGAGTGGGCCTCCCTGTAAGGTTTCACCCGGGCAGGGGCAGGGTCCTGAACACGAAATCAGTCACTCCTTTACTCTCCAGTGCCCAGAAGGGGGGTGTCCCCCAGCAAAGAGGAGGCTCATTGGGTCTATGTTGTGGGTCAGGTTCTGTGTCTGGCTGTACTGCCGTGGGCCTGGGAGGCAGCAGTGACCAGGCTCATGAGGAGCATACTGTGAACGGGGGTCCTTCTCTGCTTCTCAAATAATTTTTTTAAGATTTATTTATTTTTATTGGAAAGATAGATATACAGATAGGAGGAGAGACAGAGTGGAAGATTTTCTGTCTGATGATTCACTACCCAAGCAGCCGCAATGGCTGTAACAGCACCGATCTGAAGCCAGGAACCAGGAACTTCCTCCAGGTCTCCCATGCGGGTGCAGGGTCCCAAAGCCCTGGGCCTTCCTTGAATGCTTTCTCAGGCCACAAGCAGGGAGCTGGATGGGGAACGGGGACTGCCGGGACTAGAACCGGCGCCCATATGGGATCCCGGGGCTTTCAAGGCGAGGACTTTAGCTACTAGGCTACTGCACTGGGCCCTCTCAAATAATTTAAAAAACCAGAAATCAGAACCACAGAGAACCCTATGTGCCCAAGACTCAAAGCCTGAGAAGCACCCACTGGGCCTTCAGGGCCGAAAAGATGAGCCTGAGTTGTGCCTGGCCAGGGAGGCCCCATTTGGTGCCAACATGGGATGCTGGGGCCAAGGTGTCAGCTTTTCACGTTATGCTATGGCGCTAGTCCAGAGAAACTGCAAGTACCCACCAGCCTTCTCCTAGGGTCAATAAGTTCCTCCTGGGGACGACAGCTGCCCCAGCCCCTGGCACCATCTCCAGCCCCTCAGGACCCCAGGCACTCAGAAGCAGCAGGGAGGTGGTCAGTGACAGGCTGGTTGCCCACCCAGGGCGCAGCAAATTCCAGGGCACTTGGGGCAAACAAGGCAGTGATATTGGTTGAGACGAGGGCAAAGGCCCCCGCGTAGCCAGCAGGGGGCGCTGCCCGCCGCCTTCCTCCTCCGCCGGCTTAAGCAGGCGGTAGAGGGCAGGTCTGCTGCCACCCCAGGATTTCACTGGGGCTAGTGACTCCTGTTGGGGGGCGGGCCTCCTGTCGTTGGGGGCGAACCCTCCCGCATTCCCAGGTGCTGCCTGGACCCGGATCTGGCTGGCAGGTCACACACACCCTCTACGTACTGTAGAAGGTTCCATCCATGGGTTCTGTGCAATCAGAGCTGGTGAGGGTCCCACCATGCCTACTCCAGGGGATGTTGGAGGCCGAGAGACAGGAAGCACGGATCCCCAGCAGCTCCTGGCTCCAGAGGCCAGTCTAGATGGGCCCCTGTTTAATCCACAACTTGGCTGCACACTGTTGGGATCCAAGCACTCCTGGACAGAGTAGAAACCTCCCTGGCAGGAACTGCCTTCCTGCCCAGCTTGACCTCACAGCAGCCAAGAGCAGCCTCACCTTTCTTCCAGGTGTTGGGAGCAGAGATGGTCAAAGACCCCACAAATGGGACTCATGTGCACACCATGTTAGCATATAGGGTAGTGCGTCTCCCACGTGTGTTTGGCACATGGGTTCCCTGTGCTTTTCCATGTGAAGCTATCCCTAACCCTTCTGCTGGGTCCATGTCTGACAACCAGCTAATAAGCCATGGGAGAAGGATGCCCGCTAACTTCTTGCTGGTGTGTTCACAGGGCCCAGTGGTGATCCAGGGGCAGAAAACTGGGGGACAGCTCAAGAGACTCACTTGGTATAAGACTGGTGGGAGGGTGCTGCGACCTGGAGTTTGGCAGCAGGCAGCTCCAGCAGGGCCTGTGCCCACAGTGGCCAGCAGTGCCAGTTGTTGCTCCTTGTCGAGAGAGGCCAGGCCCAAGGAACTCCATCTCGGAGGTATTGGCCCCTAGCTTCCCCCAGTTGCAGGCTGGAGGGTGTGGCCCCTGGGAAGGTGGCAGGCTGACCCCAGTGGCTGAGGCTTCCTGGGGGGCAGTCCCAAGGTTGCTGCCCAGATGCCACCCCAATCTCATGCCCACCTGAGTGCTTATTGGCCAGCAGTGTGCTTCTATTTATAGCTCCTTGGCTCTGTCGACCAAAGCTGTATAACCTGCCCGAGACTCCTCTGGGAAGCAGGCAGGGGTGTGTACCCTGGAGGAACGCACATAGGGAGACATGGTGAAAGGTGACACATTTATGCCCCTGTCATAAGCAGTGGCTGTGGCCGCAGGACACGCCTGCCAGGGGCTCTGGGCTCAGTACCAGGCCCTGTGTGTGCACAGCTAGGGGCGCCTCTGCCTGTCATGCGTGGCTGTGGCTCTGTGACGTGATGGGGTCCCTCAGGCCTGGGCTCTGGGCTGTTGGCTCATGGGGCCCCAGGGCCCTGCTCACCCTGCCTGTGAAATGGGTGAGTGCCAGGCCCAGGAGGAATCCCTAGGGGAGACCAGACCTTGTTCTGGGGTGGCTGCTAAGAGGTTGCCGCGATTTACAGGAACAGACATAAAGTTCCTAGCTCATGGGCTTTTTATGGAACAACTTTATGACCGTGCACTTAACATGCAGTAAACCACACAGAGCATGTATACGGCTGCCCGCCTGCTGCACCTGCTCCATGAGTCATTGCTTCCATGGAACCGCCAGAGCACCCTGACCAATGGCTTCACTTACAATAACTGCATTGAGGCGCAGCCTCTCTGGCCTACTGTGGCCTACTGTGCTCGTATCAGCAGAGGGTGCCACGCTGCCTTGCATCTTGTGAGGGGCTTAGCCCGGGGTCCTGCTCCCTACTTCACACGCGATGTGACCGCCAAGCAGTCCTCTCACTGGCTTTCTGCTTGCCATGGGCTTGGAGTCCCTTCTCTCTGCTCAGTTCTGCATCCAGCAGTTTCCCATGAGTCCACCTCGTCCACAGCTCATGGACATGCCAGTTGACAGCCCAACTCTACCTCATGCGCTCTGCAGTCTCCTCTACTGGCGCTGACCCCACAATAAATCAGACCCCAGTGCCCGTGTCTCAGCTGAACGCTGAGAAAAGAGCCCGTCAGGGTGGTCTGTTCGTGTGCACGTCCATATGCAACCATGGCACAGTGGTGACACACGTGTGTGGGTCAGGGTGTCTGTGTTAACATCCCATCACAGACACTGTCGTGTATGTCTGGGCACAGCTGACCACACTGGCCAACAGAATTGCAGGTGAAGGGCCAGGGCTGTAGGGATGGGGACATCGATCAGACGAGTACAGGAAAGTTCTAGAAACAGGCCATATGGGGAGGGAGACTATGGGCAGCACTGTGAGACTACCGGTGTGTTGGGGGTGGCCATGAGGACAGGTCACTGACGGAGACCCCCTCCGTGGCCAAGCCTGTGAGGGGAAATGCCCAGGGTGCTGATGGGAAGGGTGGCCTGGCCCCGGGCAGGCCCTGTATAGGAGACTCCACTGGGACGATCGGACAAACAACACTGGCCACCCCTCCCAGCACTGGGTTCTGGGGCCTAGGGCAGAATCTCAGAGCAAGGCCAGGCACGGAGGTCTCTGCCTGCCTCTCCCTCCCACCTGGGCAAAGACATGAAGCTTCTTGGCCCCATCTGTCTCCTGGTGGGGGCAGCCTCTGGCTGGCTGGAGCCCCCCCACACCCACCCCGGTCACTGTAGGGTCTGGGCTCCCTGGAGCAGGAAGTTGGCATGGCTGCCTGGGTGTCACAAAGTCCACGCTGACTTTATTGGCCAGAAGGGGCCCTCCCGCTTGCTCCGTGTGGCCGCAGCACAGGATGTCTCAGCTGGAGTGGCAATTGAGGCCGCCTGAGGGCCGGGCCTGACTCTGTTGTGAGGGAAAGGGCAGGGGACAAGGGAAAGCCCCTTGGGGGCCCAAGCAAGCACCCCTCCACACACTCCATGTCAGGGCCCAAGCCACACACAACAAAGAGGCTGTGCCTTCCCTGATAAGGCCGGCTGCTGCTCTGGTTCCTGGCAGGGATGGCAAAGTCACATTCCATGACCTCCCCTTCCCAGTCCCTTCCCAAACAGCAGCCAGGAACTGAAGCTGGGCTGGCAGGAGGGGCAGAGCTAACTCTAGGCCAGGTACAGGAGCCCATGGCTGCTGCCTGGACTCAGCTCCTGTCCTACAGGCTCTGGAGCAGACGTGGCAGTCAGGAGGGGGCCAAGACTGCTGTGGTCCCACAAGGCAGTAGGGTTCCCAGGAACAGACCAACAAGCCCTGACAGACCCTGCACATGGCATGCTGAGGGGAGCATGGGGTTGCCTGGCACCTAACCCTCCCAGTCCCACGGGCCAGGAAGGAGGCAGCTGGGAACCAGCACACTGCTGTCACAAAAGCCCAAACATGCGTGCCATTCCCTAAGTCAGGCTCGGGGCTCTGGTGCCATTCCCTGAGCCACAAGGGACAGTCAGGCTAAAGCATGATATCATCTCACCCAGGTGTCATTGGGAGCTGCCTGCGTGTCACTCCAAAACACAGGCCCTTGAAGGGTCACCTTGGGGCCCTGCCTGTTAGCCCAGAGGTCCAGGCACCCGGGGCTGAGGTGAGCAGAAGATCCCCCCTCGCCCTACGAGAGGAAACGAGGGGCTAGTTAGTACCAGAGATGAGTTAGTCTTGGGGACTAGTTAGTGCAGGGACTAGTCAAATCTGGATACTAGTTAGTGCTGGTGACTAGTCAGTCCTGGGTACTAGTTGGTGCTTGGTAGTGGTTAGTGCTAGGGATTAATACTTGGTCCTAGTTAGTGCTAGGTACTAGTCCATGTTGGGCCCCAGCAAATCACCTGGCAGGGTTGAACTCACATTCAGACAGTGTGCAGAGCAAGCCCCTCAGTCACAGTGAAGCCAGCGTACATAGCTGTCCCTCAGCCCACAGGGACCCTGGGGCCCCAGGAATGGAAGCCTTGGCCTGGAGGGGGCTACACAGCCCGGGAATTGTGGGAAGATTAAGTGGCTTGTGGTCAGCTGAGGTGGCCCCAGTAGGCTCCCTCCCCACCTCCTACCCCTCCCCGAGATGCTGACTTGTGCCTGTGGCAGTGGGCTCTGCTCTACCTGTGCAACCTCAGGCACCTGAGTCAGATGAAGGAGGAAGCAGAAGGGCCAGGGGGCACCCTGTTCACCACGTGACACCCCAGACCTCCAGCCTGATCAGGGGCAGCAACTGTGTGAGGGTGCTCCTGTGGGAGGGGGCCCTGGGAACCCTGGCTGGAGCCTAGCACTGGGCAGGGAGCAGTGGATACATTGCTTCCATCTGGCTTGAGGCCTATTCTTGCTGCAGTAGCTCCTGGACTCGCCTGGCACCAGCCAGGGGCTGAATCCCAGGGCAGGACCCACTGGCCAGCAGCCAGGCTGGACCCACACCCTCCCACAGAGCAGGTCTGGGGGGAATGCCTCTCTCTCCGAGGTTGGGTTGGCCAGGATGCCAGCCACCCTCCACGGGCTGGCTCACCTGTCCAGGGCTCCACACCTGTCCATCTCACAGGTGAGATGCAGGGACCACCTCAGAGAAGATGGCTTCCTGTCTATCTCATCAGCCTTGCATCTCGAGCCCCCAGTGTCTCCCAGGGCACTAACACTGGCCTGGGAGTAGGAGGGTTCAGACCTGGCTGTGGGTCGCTGCCCCTCTTTCCATCCTCATGAGCCAGCCCAGCCCTGTCCATAAGTAGCCACTGCAGAGCCCCATTCTCTGGCAGGGTTGGCCCTGACCTTCTTACCTGGGCCTCCCTAAGACTTACCATCTTTCGGGGGAGTGGGGGCAGTGTGTGACAGCTGTGGACATGGGACAGGTTTATCCCAGTCCCTCCCACTGTCCACCCAAGCTCAGCTCAGATCCATTACTGCTCAGCCATGACCATTCCTACTAACCTACTCTGCTGAGGCCTTTCCGAGTATGCCCAGTTTCCCTATGCAGGTAGCCAGGGGTATTTTGCCTAAGCCTCATGGGGCAGCAGGGGACCTGGAAGTAGGTTGACTGTGGCTGCTTTACAAGAGGAGACCCCCACCTTTTCATCCCCTGTCCACTCACTTCCTTGTTCCAGCTGCCCCTCAGGGAGACTCCTGACGGGTCTCCACACCCCATCTGCAGGAGCTACTTCAACAAGGGTGTGGCTTTCAGACAGCCCTGGGTCAGCAGCCAGGGAGCACCCTGAGGTGCCCATGGCAGAGCCATCAGAACTTCTCAGAGGGAAGCTGGGTGGGGAGGACACTGAGGGATTATTGAGGTGAGGTGAAGGATGAAGAACCCTGAGGTTGAGCCAGCTGACCAACCAGGCAGGAGGAAGCAAAGGACCCAGCAGTCTAAGGGGTGAGGGGACCTGTGTCCAGTGGCCAAGTATAGGAGGCTTCAGTATAAGGAGCAGAGAGAGCTGTGTCCTGGATGGAGGGGCTTGGGGGACTAAGCATTGGGGGATTTTCAGGGGCAGTGTGAGGGGTGGCAGGGCAACCCAGCACCCAGGAGCTGTGGTTTGGGGCAGATATCCTGGGCACAGCCAAGGGCGGGGGCTCTGGACATCCAGGACAGTGTGCCCAGGACAACAGTCTAGGAATGGAGGCCACTGGCCACTGTCCTGGCTGCTGCGAGCAACTGCCCTGCATCATAAACGGCCACGTAAACATTAATTAGCACAAGTTAATCTATAATTGCACACCCGTGGGATCAGCGCCACTGTTTGATAAGGGCTTAATGAGCTGGGAGGAAGCATCTGATAAGGGCTCCCCTCCCTGCGCCATGCCAAGGTCGCGCGGGGGCAGCAGGTGCCCCCAGCACCTGGGAGCTTCGGGGTGAGGGCCCTAAAGCCCGTCTCAAGGGGAGTCATGCTCTGGTCGTGTGTCCTTGTCCACCGACCCTGGGCTCACTCACATTAGCACACCCCGCCCACAGAATGCGCTCAGCAGGCACTTCCCGCGGGCGGGATGCCGTGCCTGTAAACCCGGCCAGGCAGCGCGGGTGGCGCGTGGGCTGTGCAGGGCCTGGAGGACGGCGGTGGGCGTGGCCTTCCCCCCAGGGCACTGAGGACTTCCTTCACGGAAAGGAGAAACTGAGGGGAAAGGAGAAACTGAGAGTGAGGGAGGCCCGATCAGCCCTGCCCCCTCTGGCTGCCACACTGGGCCTCTGAGCCAAACCAGGAGAGAGGCAAGCTCCGTGGAGACAGGCAAGGAGCATGGGACTGGGTTCAGAGCCTCACGTGCTCTGGTGTTCCAGGGTTCTGAAGAGGGGCCAAGGGCCAGCTTCCCCTCCCCACACTGCTACCTGCTGCATCTCTGCTCTGGCCAGTCACTGGTGACCCAGGGATGACTAAAACCTGTGGCCACCCCAGCTGACCACTAGGGACACTTGCAGAGAGTGAAAACACACTCCCGCACCCTCCAGCCACCTCCGCCTGTGATTGTGCATGCAGACGCCAGGGCCTGGGAGTCCCAGGAGTCTTGACTGCCCCTGGGCCGGACCAGCAAATGTCCTCCGCACGGCAATGGATGGGTCTTGGCTGTGGGCCTCCGCCACAGCCCAGTACAAGGCAAACGCTGACCTGGCCTGGCCGCTCTCTGCAGCCCGTGGCCCCTCAGACACACCCAACACGAGTGCGCCTGCGGGCTCTTCAAGAAGGTGTGGGTGCTATTCCCCAGATGCTGCTGGGCAGTGGGAGTGGTGGGCCTGGTCGGCTGCTGGCCAGGTCTCTAGGATACTGTCCCCCACGGCATGGCAGGCAAGAGGACAGTCAGACATGATCCTCCTGACAGCCCCCCAGGGCCTGCTGGCCTGCCCTGTCCACTGGGCGTGACATGTGGGCAGGGAACTGGGCAGTGAAGTCATGGTTGTGTTGGGGGACTGTGGCCAGGCTGGCAGCATCTGTTTGCTCATTTTGCCGCTGGATTAGGGATGGAAGGGGCAGACCTGGCCACACTGCGTGGTTCCCAGGGGTATCAGGTGAAGCCTGCAGGAGTTGTTCTCCGTATGTTTAATTCTCAGCCTCTGAACAGGGAAGTCTAGAAAGGGAACAATACGCATATTCATGTTTGGGGAGCACGGGGGCCCATGGGGCATCCATGTTGGAGCAAAAGGATTGTGAAAGCCCCCTTTGCAGTGTGCCCTGAGTTGGCTCCAAAGGCATGCGCCAGGAGCCGGGATCACTGTATATATGGTGGGAAATTCAGGCCCACGTGCTGGAGGCCCTGCCAGAGGAAGAGCTGCGGGGGGAGCTGAGCCCAAGGAAAACACGACCTGCACCTGTGAGGCTGAGCTCTGAAAATATTATTCCTGAAACCGACACCTGTGGCCCCTGTGCCTGGTGCGGGCTGCACCGCCTCCAGGTCTGGGGGCTGCCTGGGTGGGGAGTGGCCATGGCTCTCCAGGGCCACTAAACAGTGACTCAGGCCCAGCCAGCCGCTAATCCTGATGCAGGATTGCAGTCAATAAACCCAGTGCTGTTTTCCCCAGAGAGAAGTTGCAGCTCCTGGGCAAGGAGACCATGGCTCCTTTACAGCCCAATTGACCTCAGCCCAGCCAGGGCTGGCCTAGGACATCCTGTTCCCACCTGTTCCCACCTGTACCCACTGGGGGTGAGTGTCCAGGCCTCTGGAAGGGTGGGGCTCGAGGACAGCAGCACTCAGAATGGATGGAGTCCCTGCTGCCCAGGCCTGAGCATGTGCTCCAGGGACCCTCCTCATCTTTGCTGGGCTGTGGACCCAGTCTGCCCCCTCAGCAGAAGCTGAGAGGGACTCGTGCCTGCCATGGTAGGGAGAGGCAGAGACCCCGTGGACCAGGACCTGGGCCCCTGACTGTCTCAGGTCAGGACAGAGCTGGAGGCACTGGGTGTGATGAGGGTCAGCACCGCGTCCAGTGGCTGTGGGGGTGGTGGGCACAGGCCCCTCCTGGGCCAGGGCCTTGGCTCTGAGCTGGGACACTGAGTCCTGCCCGAGAGCCGTCCTGTGCCGACCTGGTCTGGCATGAGTGACATTCTGATCTGAAAGGCTAATGTGTGCAAACGAGCGTGTACAGTCCCTTCCTGGGAATTCCCAAGCCGTGCACAAGGCCCAGGTATTCCTCTCCACGAAAATTTCCCACCATCAGGACACCGAGGGTCCAGCACCGTCTAGTGTGGATGACGCCTTCCTTCCTTGTTGGCTGACCTCGCAGGGCAGGTGAGGGGCCCCAGCCCCTAGATGAAACCCCTGCGACAGGCATTTGCAGTGTCCCTCAGTGGGGGGGCCTTCCAATGCCCCCAAACACCAAGGATGAGCCAGCCAGCTCCATGTTAGCTCTGGACTTCCTGGGTGAGTGCTGTTGCGGGGGTCCCACAAATCCCACGTGAGGCATACAAGTTAATGAGAGAATGTGACTTGGTCCCCTCCCACCCCACAGCTGCAGGCCCAGCCTGGCCCCAGCTCAATGGCAGGAATAGCCCTCCCTTCCTCGGGAATGGGTGTGGAGTGACCTGTGGGGCGGGGTCAGTGCTGCCCACCCGGGAATGAGTGTGGAGTGACCTGCGGGGGTCGGTGGTCAATTCCCACTGGTAGGAGTTCTAACTTGTCCATGAGAACAGAACTGCCATTCTTCCAGGAAATCTTTCTGGATTCCTTTGGAAGAAATGTCACTGGAGTGACTTTGCTAATAAGAACAGGGTCTCTACCAACCCCCAGGCCCTACCCAGACCAGGGGCTGGAGTCCCAGGAGCCCTGTGCGGACCCAGGGATGGGCTGGGGTCCCAGGAAACCTTGCAAGCTGAGGAAGAAGCTGGGGTCCTGGGAGCCTTGTGTAGACCCAGGGATGGGCTGGGGTCCTGGGAGTCCTTGCAGGCTGGGGAGAAGCTGGGCTCCTGGGAGCCTTGTGTAGACCCAGGGATGGGCTGGGGTCCTGGGAGTCCTTGCAGCCTGGGGAGAAGCTGGGCTTCCGGGAGCCTTGTAAGGACTCAGGGATGGGCTGGGGTCCTGGGAGTCCTTGCAGGCTGGGGAGAAGCTGGGCTCCTGGGAGCCCTGCATAGGCTGCTTCCCAGCTACTGTATCTCCCAGGCCCTTAGACAAAGTCCAGAGGCTGCCACCCCCTGCTGGCCCCTTTGTCCCTCCTCCAGGACCCATTGTCCTCCCTCCTCTGAGCCCGTTGATCTTCTGCGAGGTGAGGTGTGGCTCCTGGCTACAGGGATGGGGCGCTGTCCAGCCCAGGGGGCCTGGCTGCTGCCCAATAGTCCTGGATGTTGCCAGCAGGTCTGAGGTGCAGGAGACAGGCTGGCACTGTGTGCCACGGCCACCTCATCTCTGGCAGGGGACTGCAGGCTACCTCACCCTGTGCAGAGCAGGTGACTGCTATGGGTCCTCACAGAGGGTGGGCCTGGGGTCAAGGGTCATGGGGGAGGAAATGGAAGTGGCCCTATCCTCACTGTGGGCATCCAGGCTTACAAGCCCAGGGATGTTGGCTGGAGTCTTCGGGGGGCGGGGTAGGGAGTTTGAGGGGAAGTCCAGGATAAGGCCCAGTGGTACTCAGTAATGAGAAACTTGGTGACAGTGCCGGTCACTGTACTCCGTGCCAACAAGGACTTGGAACATGGTTGTTCAGGCTGCTGCTGCAGCAGTGTCTCCTCCGAAGGTGGTTACACCTGGGGGATCCCCTTCCCATCAGGGATGATCAGTGGTCAGGGGGTAGGTGTGGGCCATATGCAGATTCCAGCCCCATCCAAACAGTTGTCTTTTGAAGGGACCAGAGACACAGAAAGGGCTGGGGGTCACCTGGGGTGAGAGGCTTCTAAACCCCAAGTCATTCTCTGAGCAAGCAATGGGACCAGCAGTAGCTGTGTCTGGGGTCTCAGTAAGCCAGATCGACAGGCAGATAGCACCTGCGCTGTCAGTGAGGGAGACCCAGGCCCTGGGCAGCTCACCTGGGCGTTGTGGGTGAGAAAGGACCCATCAGAGGTCGAAGTTGTAGGTGCAGTTGGCTGGAGGCACAAGGAAAGACAGACCTCCAACTTCACACACAGAAAAGGGGAGGGGCACCGGCGGTGGGAGGATGAGCCCAAGGACGCCCCACAGAGTCCCCGCAGCTCCAGGCTCAGGAGGGAGGGAGACTGGGCTAGAGAAAGGCAGACAGGGCAGGCAGGGCAGCAGAGAGCGGTGAGGCTGAGGCCGATTCCCCACCTGTGGGGCCTTTGTGAAGTCCCCAAGCCCGGCGGGCTCACCCGCAGGGACCACAGCCAGATGCGGGACAAACGGATTTTGCCGGTGCTGATCGCCCAAGACAGATTACACTGAACTATGTATGATCGGAAACCTCTCCCAGGGTTGAGCGTTTGTGGTGGTGCGGAACCTTCCGCCACGGGTCCTCTCCTTCCTCCTATGGGTTCGCAGAGCTCGCCGGGCCACCTGAGACAGGTGGGGAAGTGAATGGCCGGCGCGGCCGACCCCACACTACGGACCGGGTAGGGCGAGGAAGAACAAAGCAAGGCTCTGCAAGGATCTGGAGTCCTGCAGGCTGGAACACCAGGACACCGCGGTCCCTGACTCATGCTCAGAGATGTGCACGAAGTAGATCCCGGCCCGGATGTCCCTTAGGAGCCCTAGCTTTGGGAGTCCGACCTCGTAGCCACCTCCGTCCACTAAGCCCCGCACCTACCTACCCAGCCAGCTAGCGTCCAGGCACCCTGAGCCCCGCGGCCAAAGCTTGGCTCACAGAGGTGTTCTGTGGGGCGGGACAGAAGGCGACGGGCCGAGCCCACGGGGACAGCAGAGATCCGGACAGCGGCAGGTTCTGAGCCGCCAACGCGGCTTCTGTGTGTGTGTGCTGAGGATGAAGCGGGGTTTTTGGGTGACTGAAAACTGTGTGAGCAAAAGTAGATCTCGCGGCATCGCCTTCCGCATGCAGGTGGAG
Organism: Ochotona princeps; assembly: GCF_030435755.1. Lineage (NCBI taxonomy): Eukaryota > Metazoa > Chordata > Mammalia > Lagomorpha > Ochotonidae > Ochotona > Ochotona princeps. Next base: position 39,113,944 of record NC_080854.1, read on the forward strand.
GCGCACGAGGGAGCGGAGAGAGGCGGGTCCGCGGTGCGGGACACAGGGGCGGTCGCGCTACGAATTCAGGTCCTGTGCCCGGCGGGGTACAAGAAGCAGCACCGGGGCCACGCGGGGGTGACCGAGTCTGCGAGTCCACCGGGTCGCGCTCCGCCCCCAGATGAGGCGGTCGGCCCGGGCCCCCGCTTGCCCTTGGCCCCGCGACCTCGGGGACCTCGCGTCCCAGCCTTGGGCTCAGGAGAAGGCGGGGTCGGAGAGCGCGCGAAGCTGGGAGGGGCGGCCCGCGCGCGGGGCCGGGCGGTGGTGTCTGCGCTCACGTGTGCGCGGCGGGGGTGGAAGGCCCCGCCCTGGGCCGCCGGATTAAAGGCCACCCGGACCGGATTGCGGTCTCGCCGAAGCGCGCAGGGCTCAGCGCGGTGGAACGCGCTCCTCGTCCACCGGGTGCGGAGGGATCCCCCGCGACCTGAGCATTGCGACCCGGCGCTGAGCGACTTCAGCGATGCGGGAGCGCAGGGGCTCTGGCCCCGGTTGGGGGCCCCTGCTGGCACTGGCGATGGTGCTGACCGCGCTGCCAAGGGCGTGGGGCGCGGAGCACGAAGCGCACAGCGAGACTGAGGGCTTCCAAGTGGTCACCTTCAAGTGGCATCACGTCCAGGACCCGTACATCATCGCGCTCTGGGTCCTCGTGGCCAGCCTGGCCAAGATCGGTAAGCGGGTCCTGGATCCCGCCCTAGGGTCTCTGCCGGAGCCTGCTGTTGCCGGGTCCGTGGTGCCCACTTGGGAAGCGTCCGGGTTAGCGCCAGAGGCGCCCGCAGCCGGTGCGAGTGCAGCGGCGGGTCCCAGAGTCTGGGTCGGCCGGCTCCGGGTGCGTCTCTGTCAGATCCGCCCGCTGGCACGCGGGGCTTTTGTCGCCAGGTTTTGGACAGGGTCTGGAACGTTAGGGGCTCTCTGTGCGGCCGGTGTGAATTTGCGTTTCCAGGCAGAACTGAGAGGCCGGGCTCCCACACAGGCGAGTCCCCACATCCCTTCTTATTCCTGCACACGCACCTTCCCTCCTCAGTGGCTTGGGGATCCGGGACCCCGGGGCAAGGTGACGGCAAGGTCAGTCTTCTTCAGGGCCTGAGATCAAAGTTTGCGGGGAGGGTCTTCCTGGAGGCACTGGGGCTGGCTGCTCTGGGTGGCGCCGGAGAGGCCCCAGCTCGGCCACCTGGGAGGATCCCACCTGGATTTGGAGCTGAAGGGCGGGACGGTCCAGGTGGAGTTGGCAGCCCTTGCCGCTTCTCTACTTGTTCCCAATCCTCTCGCTGCCTTTCTGGTCCATCCCTGATCCTGGTCTGGTTCTCCTCGTGGAGCAGTGGGGCTTGTGACTAAGTCTGTGCCGTCCTAATGAGTAAACCAGGACCCTGCCCCTGGCTGCCCCTGTTGGTGGACCCTCCCTCTCTGTGGCTCAGTTCCTCCCCCTCTGACTTGTGCCTGCCCTCCCCACCTGGCTGTGTGTCCTCCCATTCATCCAGGGGTACCACTGTCCAGGAGGCCTCTTGCACACACTAAGGTGGCCTCTACCCTCCTCTCTGCACATAACAAGCCACACCCACTGCTCTTCCACAGACCCCGCCCCTCCACCAGCTTCCCCAGAAAACCCATGCCCATCCACCTGCTTGCAGCCCCATGGGGACTCCTTGCTGAAGCCAGAGGGTCCCCAGCACTCTTGCTCAGCCCAGCCAGACCCAGGGAAGGCTTGGACTCTGGAACTCCTCCATGCATCCCTAGGTCAGAGCACTGTCAGAGACAGGAGGAGGGAGAGAGAGAAAGAGGACCAGCCATTTGCTGGTTCACTCCTCAGCTGGCTGCAGAGGTTGGGCTTGAGCCATGCTGAACATGGAGTGTCCTCTAGTCTCCTAGTAGACATAAGGGCCCAAGGATTTGGATCATCCTCCCCTGCCCTCCCAGGCCATAAACAGAGCTAGACAGGACATGGAGCAGCCGGGACTTGAACTGGTGCTCATGTGAGATACCAGCAGTACAGGCTGTGTGGCTCTACTGGCTGCTGCAAGACACTGGAACCTATTCCTGGCCTGACTGACACACATAAGCCAGTGCTCAGGACCTGCCAATAGCCCAGTCTGGCTCCGGCTCTCTGTCCTTTGGGCTGCTGAGGATAGAGACCACAGGGCCGGAGTCACTGCCTCAGCTGCCCAGGAGCCTGAGAGGGACATGGGAGGCTTGGCGGGAGCTCCCTGCCGTGTGCACTGGGCCAGGGAGGCCAGGCCGGGGGAGGTTGGGGCTGGGGGAGGTTGAGCTGCTCCAGGTCTCCACAGGCCTTGGAGGACTTTGGCCCCTATTTGGGGCTGTTGGGAGGGCGGGACTTGGTTAGCTCTAGGCTCTCAGAGGCTGTCCAGGCTGAGGACAAAGAATGGACAGAGTGGTGTGCTGAGGGTCTCCTAACCAGGCTGGGCATAGCTGTACGCAGTTGTACCTGCTGCCCAGAGCAACCGCATCCTGCTGGCTGAGGTGGCCATGGGGACTCTGCAGGGGCTGACACACGGGCTACCACCAAGGCGAGAGGGTGGGGACGAAAGAGTGACCCCAGCCAAGCCCTGCGCTGGCTTGCCTCTGACTGAGGCTGGTGCTTCCAGAGGCTCCAGGTTTGCCTTGGGGAACCGGGCCCCACCTTCCCCTGGGTTGCTGGGCTCCTCCCCCTCCTTCCTGCTGCTTCCCCCCAGGAGGGTGGGGGTGGGGTTGGTCAGTGGCGGCGGGGTGGGATAAAAACATGGCCAGAGAAATCCTGGGAGGCTGGACTGGTCTTTAGAGCAACACTCAGAGCCAATGGTCAGCCTCGCCCAGGAGGACCTGAGGACATGGCCTAGGCAGTGTGCATCTCTGCTCCTGCTGGCCTTGCTGGGCACCCAGACTGCCTGTCCCTTTGCCAGGGGCTCCCCTGGAGTCAGGGTGCATGGCTGGCTTTCTAGGGCTAAGCTCAAGCCCATGGTCTCTGCATGGCTGGCGGGAGCCTGTGGCCCCCAGTGCCCGGCTCTATCACACCTGGGCACGAGAATGGGTCTGCCCTGTGACCTCTGTACCCATGGCCTACTGCCAGCAACCCCTGTCAGCATCAACTCTGGGGTGACAGTCTCAGACTGCTGGGTCTTAGGGACACACTGAGGTAGCAGGAAGCCCCTTGGTCTGTTGCCCCAGGTGGCTACCTCTGACCTGTCTGCCCCTGGGTAACTGCCCAGCCCCACTTCCTCCTCTTTCCCTTCCTGCTGACTTCTCACTTAGAGTCCCAGCTGGAGGGGTGGGTACCTGCTGGGTGACTCAGGGATTGGACCCCACCTGACCTAAGGGCTATGGGAGTGGGCAGGGGAAGGGGGCAATGCACAGCAGCCCCCACCCTGCCCACACCCAGCATCTCTTCTGCCCCTCCCTCATCCCAACACCCGGTTCTTCCAGCTCAGCCAGATCCATGTGGCAAGGGGCTGGGTGTCATTCTTCTCCCGCCCTTGGGGCCCTACAGGCCTGTGGCTATGACGACCCCATATGGGTCCATGTGGATTCTGTGTGGGCCCCTGTGGACCCTGTGTGGACTCATGTTGACCTGTGTGGACATCATGTTGGCTTTGTGTATACCTGTGTGGACACCGTGTGGGCCCTTGTAGACTTGTGCAGATTCATGGGATCCCTGTGTGGGCCCCGTGTAGACTCATGTGGGACCTGTATGGACCTGTGTGGATCCATGTAGACCTATGTGGGCCCTATGTGGACCCATGGAGACCTGTGTGGGTCCTTGTGGGCCCATATGGACCTGTGTGGACCCAATGTGGACCTGTGTTGGCCCCATGTGAACCTGTGTGGGCTCTATGTGGACTTGTATGGACCCTGTGTGGGTCCTGTGTGGGCCCATATGAGCCTGTGTGAACACAATGTGAACCTGCGTGGGCTCCATGTGAACCTGTGTGGGCCCTGTGTGGACTTGTGTGGAACTGTGTGGACCCATATGGACTCAAGTAGATTCATGAGTGGAATCATGGGGCCCCTGTAGACCCTGTGTGGATCCCATGTGGCCCTGTATGGATCTCAAGTGGGCCCTGTGTGAACCCTGTGTGAACCCTATGTGGACTCTGTGTAGACCCCATGTGGCTAGCTCCCATGTGGACCTGTACGGACCTCTTGTGGGCCCTGTGTGGACCCTTTGTGGACCCTGTGAGGGCCCTGTGTGGACCTGTGTGGACATGTATTGGCCAAATGTGGACTCCATGCGGACCTGTATGGATCCATGTGGACCCTGTGTGGGCCCCATAGAGGCCCCTGTGGACCTGTGTGGACAGGTGACAGGATGGACGGATGCTGGAGGACTAGGTGTGGCCGGCTCCAACCTGATTTTCCCTGTGTGCTCCACACACCAAGGGTGCATGGCCAGCTCCTGAAGCCCTTCAGTTGGGCTCCCTTCCCACTTAAGTTCCTGTTGCCACCAGGCTCTCCTGCCTCATGGGCTGGAGGAAGGGCCATGGCCCCCAGGTCTCTGTGGCTTGACTGGCCAAGGAGAGCTCTTGGAGTTTGGTATTCATTCACCAAATGCCCACTGTCTGCCCCTGTTTGGGACGAGTGGTATCTCAGCAGTGGCATCCTTGCTGGGTCTGGGGTGGACCTACCCGCTGGGCTCCAGCACTCCTGCAGCCCGTGTGTCTGACATGTCTGTCACTGCTGATGGCCCTGGTTTGCTTTTTTCCTGCTGGTCCTCCAGGTCGTGTTGCATTTGGATTTGTACTTTTCCCCAGGTATTTCTTTCCGGCTGTGCTACCTGCATGTTCTTCTTTGGTGAGAAACTTGGGTTTTTCCGTGGTCCTGCAGTGGTGGTGCATAGTGCGCCGTTTATGTGTTTCCTGACAAGTACCTCATGAACAACCGTCTGCCTTGGATTCTGTTCTGAGGGAGCCCAACATTGGGCCCCTGGTGTCCTCACTCTGTCCCAATTTTCCCAGGTCACTTTCCCATCTATAACTGAGAACTTTTGGGATCCGCACTGCCTGTCTATGCCACAGACCATGAAGAGGGCACATGAAGGGGCTAAATACTCCCCCAGAGACCCATAGCCTTGGTTCCCCAGTGGGTCCTGGCAGGCGGGGTTTGCTGGAGCATCAGGGGGATGTAATGGAACCCAGCATCTGCAGCTGCCACGGGCCAGGCACAAGGGGAACGGGACTGACAGGGCTCCGTCCCTCTCCTGTGTGTTGTGGTGTCTCAGGATTCAGCCTCCTCCTGCTGTCAACTTCGCAGAGGTCACTGGGGCCAAGGAGATGTGCGTTTCCCTGGACCGACGTTGCTGTCATTAGGTGTTGTTATTCTGTTGCAGCTCCTGCACATATGTGGATGTCCCAAAGTCTGGGGGCTTAGTGTCCATCTCTTTTACAGTTTGTGCTAAAGAAAGTGGCTGTATGTGTGATTATGTGTCATCCATGTGCTGTGAGCCATCTGTGTGTTTTCCATGGGCCATGCATGTACCATCTGTGTGCTATCTGTGTGCTGTGTCCTGTCCGTGTGCCACCTGTGTGCTGTGTGCCATCTGTGTATATATAGTGCCAGGTGCTGTGTGCTGCTGCCTCCATACTGCAGAGTGTGCCATTGGTGCAGTCATCTGGCATCCTGTAGCCTGGCCATGGCCACTGGGGGACACATAGCTCCAACTGTCCGAGGAATCTCCTGTGGTTCACGGTCTTGCTTACATGCATTGGGTACCTAGATTTTTTTTGACCAAGGCCTCACCTGTGTGGGAGGGGTGCGTACAGGAGCTCGAGAGAGCCTGCTCATGCCCCCCATGAGTGACACCTTGTCACTCCTATCAAGCAGTCGGCTGTGACTGGGGTCTCTTTCCAGAGACTTCTTGGCCTGCACTGAGCCATGGGATCCTTATTTCTGCTGTGTGTTTGTCCCCTGCGGTCAACCCTATGGAGTTGCTCCTGGTGACTGGGCCACTGGCTTCCCACCAGAGACCCTCAGGGCTGTGTGGGCAGCCACAGGAGAGGATGGAGGTGCCTGCACCTGCCGCTGCTCCTGCCCCCCAGGAACTGGTGCCCCAGGTCTGATTGGCATCTCAGAAGCCTGGGGCAGTGACTTTCATCTTGGACCCTGGAAACCAGGTGTGCCCAAGATAAGCCAGGCCCTGGACACAGACTGGAGGGGACAAGAGGACCGTGGACTTGTGACTGTGCGCCACGGGGGGTGGCCCCACAGGGAGGTGGCCTGAGCCTCCGGCTCCATTCCTGGCTTCTCCGCCCTCCCCGTGGGGACTCCTTTGCCTTCAGTGCCCTTGGCTGGCGGTAGACATTGGAACTCCTCGTCTGGGCAGCGGCTCATGACTCGCTCGGTCAGTGGGGCTCACGGGACCATTGCCATGTGAGCAGTCTTGGGATGCTGCCCATGTTCCCCTGGAATTTTCTCACAGCCCAGTTGGGCCTGCCCCCTGCAGAGTCTGAGGGGTCCCCACGGCCTCAGGCTCAAACCAGCACTGCCTGCTCCTCTCTGGACTGGCCTGGTCCTTGGGCTGCTTGCCTACCCCTTGGACACCCACCCCTGGGCAGGCCCAGCCCCTGGCACTGGCTGTTCTGACTGACGGCTTGGGCCCCAGTTTTCTTTCTTTTTATTTTTTTTTTAAAGATTTTATTGTTATTAGAAAGCCGGATATACAGAGAGGAGGAGAGACAGAGAGGAAGATCTTCCATCCGATGTTTCACTCCCCAAGTGAGCCGCAACGGGCCGGTGCGCGCCAATCCGATGCCGGGACCAGGAACCTCTTCCGGGTCTCCCACGCGGGTGCAGGGTCCCAAAGCTTTGGGCCGTCCTCGACTGCTTTCCCAGGCCACAAGCAGGGAGCTGGATGGGAAGTGGAGCTGCCGGGACTAGAACCGGTGCCCATATGGGATCCCGGGGCGTTCAAGGCGAGGACTTTAGCTGCTAGGCCATGCCGCCGGGCCCATGGGCCCCAGTTTTCAATGGTAGTGATGTCACCAGGGTCTGGGCCTGTCCCAACCCTCAGGGAAGTTAGCTCCTGCTCTGGCCACAGTGGGGTTGGGTGAGAACCTGGGTTCTTTGGGCCTTGCACTCTGGAGCTGTCTGGGGAGTCCTTGGCCCATGTGGCCTACAGCGGGGACCTTTGTAGGCTGGACTCACAGCCTGTGCTGGGCCCTGGGTCAGTGCCTGGTGTCAGTAGACTCCTGTCAGGGGAGAGTCAGCTGCACACCCAGCCTGGCTCCTCCATGCTCCAGAACCTTGGGACTTCAGAACTGTGGGAACTTTGCAGCTCCTGCTGCCTGTTCCCACTTGGGGCTGGACCTAGCATGGACTGGAGCTCGTCCCCATCTACCCGGCTTCTGGCTAACACAGACGTGCCCTGGGCCTGTGTCCCCTTCAGCCCTGGATTCAGCTAATGCACACCCTAGAGGCAGCCATGATGAAGTAGGTTCCTGGGTCCCCCCATAAGTGTGGGAGGCCTGGATGGCATTACCAGCCCCTGGCCTTGGCATTCAAGGGGGTGTGGGCAGGAGCTGCAGGGGTGAGTGGTGAGGTCACTAGGCCTCCTGCTCCCACTGTGCCTTGTGATGAGCACTGAGGCCTGACCAAGGGGCCAGTAGAACACAGCATGCAGGCAGTGACTCTCCACGTGGCCTGGCAGGCACAGCACACGTTCCACCCCTAAGCTGCTATCCAGTTTGCCTGGAGGGCTCTGCTAAATCTGAACCCAAGCCCAGGGCTGATGCAGCTGAGCCCCTCTCTCAACAGCTACTTAGAGCACAGGCTCTGCTGCCTCTCATGTGCATGTCCTTGGATGTGCCATCTGTGTGCATGCTTGTATGTGTCTGTGCCCACAGATATAGCTATGTGTGGCTGTGTATCTCTGTGTGTCTATGAGTGTTTGTCTACACATGTGCATGTGTGTGCTCACGAGTGTATCTATGTGTGTCTCCACGCATGTGTGTGTGGCCGCAGATGTGTCTCTGTGTGCATATGTGCCCATGGATGTGTCTGTGTACGCCTGTATCTGTGTCTACATGTATGTGCTCACGAATGTATCCATGTGTGTCTAAACATGTGTGTGCCCACAGATGTATCTGTGTGTGTCTACGTATGCATGTGTGCTTGTATACTGTGTGACACTGCACAGCGACCCACTGGTTTGTCCATGTGAGGCCCTACCCCGCTGTACCTTGGCTGCTCCCAGTCTCTGCCACAGCCTGGGCGCCATGAGGCAGAGTTGGTTTCTCCCAGCCGCATCCACGTTAAAGTAAAACCAGGGGCTGTGTGCTACTCATGTGCAGATTCAGCGAAAGCGGTCACCTTGAGGGCTCCTTGGTCTGACTGTGGCCCAGGGGCTGAGACGTGGGTCAGCGGGCGCCGGCCTGGCGCGGAGGCCTCCTCAGGTCTGCCCGGAAGCAGGCAGCTCCCAGCAACCTTTGTCTGGGGCAGAGATTGTAATGAGGACTAAACGGTGCCTACATTCACTCTGCGAAGCCATGCCATTCGGTGCTTAATTAGCTGTGACCCTCTGGGCCATGGCCACAAATCTGGGTGCTGGCCGGCCCAGTCCTCGCTGCTGGCCTCTTGTTCTTGGAGCATACCGGGCCCTGGCCCTCACACCAGGCGCCATGGCCGAGCTGCACAAACTCCTCCTGTCCTGGCTGGCTGGGCTGCAGTTGAGCTAGAGATTCTGCCCAGGAGGGGAGGGGAGGACTGGGACCACACGGCAGAACCTTGAATAGGCCATGCAAACTGTGGATGAAGCTTTGAGAGGAGTGGTTGGCAGGCCTGGTTAGGGACCCTTGACACAGGCCCAGCTCCATGGCCATTGTATGAAGGGATATCAGTCACTGGCCCAGCCCTAGATGTTGACCAAGGAATTGACCTCAATGCAGATTCCTGGGCCAGCCCAGACCTGCCGCCTCTGGGGTCTACAGAAAGTCCAGGACGTGGGCCTGTGGCTGTTGGGTCAAATGCAGTGCACATGGCTGCTGCTGCACCCTGGAGGACGCCTCCCACAGGGTCAGAGGCCAGTTTGGGGAGAACCTGGAAGAGCCTGGGCAGGGAGGTCAGAGCTGGGCCATGGGCAGGGCTGGCTGGCTCCTTCCATTTCTCTCAGGGAGTTCTTCCTGGGGCTGCGGCAGGGACACCTTGCCCTGTCAGTGCCACAGTAAGAACCACAAAACAACTCTCCCCTCACCTGTTGGCTGCACTCTTCACACCTGTCACCCCACTTCCCTCACCTGTCACCCCTACTGCCTGCACCTATCACCCCACTCCCCTCGCCTGTTACCCCCACTCCCTTCACCTGTCACCCCACTCCCCTCGCCTGTTACCCCCATTCCCTTCACCTGTCACCCCACTCCCCTCACTTGTTGTTCCTGAGTTTCCCCTGGGGTCTCTTGGCTGGCCCAGGTCAACCAGATCCAGGGGGTCTGCAACACCTGGGGCCATGCATCCTGGGCCCCCCCGGTATAAACACTGTGGGATGGGTGCCCAGGAATGGGTACAGGCAATGAGACTTGGGGATGGCCTCCCCCAGCCCTGGCCCCGTTTCTCCTCTCCTGTGCAAGAGTGGGGAAGTGTCTGAGCCACTGACTTGGCCTCTGGGTCAGCATCTGAAGGACAGGCTGGCCCTGACTTGCCTTCTTCCCCCCAGTTTTCCACTTGTCCCACAAGGTCACCAGCATCATCCCCGAGAGCGCACTGCTCATCGTGCTGGGCCTGGTGCTGGGCGGCATTGTCTGGGCAGCTGACCACATCGCCTCCTTCACACTCACGCCCACCGTCTTCTTCTTCTACCTGCTGCCGCCCATTGTGCTGGATGCTGGCTACTTTATGCCCAACCGGCTGTTCTTCAGCAACCTGGGCAGCATCCTGTTGTATGCCGTGGTCGGCACTGTGTGGAATGCCGCCACCACTGGGCTGTCACTTTACGGTGTCTTCCTCAGTGGCATCATGGGTGAGTCTGCTGCTGGGCACTGGCTGGGCCGGGACTGGGGCTGGGAGCAGACCCCAAGGGGACCCTGAGCCTGCTCGCACCCTGCCTGTGGGTTAACTCAGAAGTGGCCAGGATCCATGTGCTGGGCATGTGGCAGAGGTGTGGTCCACTTCGGGAAAAGGAGGACAGAGAGAGATAGAGAGAGATCGTCATCCTCTGGTTTACTCTCCAAGTGACCACAACATCCGGAGCTTGGTCAAGCTGAAGCCTGGAGCTCCGTCAGGTCTCCCATGTTGGTGCAGGAGCCCAAGCACCTGGGCCATCCTCTGCTCTCCCATGCCATCAGCAGTGAGCAGCTGAGCTTGGAACTGGCATCTCAGGGATACCTGGGCCTCCAGGTGAGCCCATCAGAGCCATGTGTGGCTTCAGCCTAGGGCCCACATGGAGCAGATTCTAGTTCCTACAGAAAACCCAAACCTAGACTCAGGGACTGCACAGTAGACCCCAATGAGACATATCCTGGGGTTCTCTGCACCGCCCCCCCCCTCCAGGGACAATCTCCCCTCCCCCCGCAAGCCCCAGGCTGGAAGGCACAAGGATCAGAATAGTGTCCTAGTTTCCTGTGGCCTGTAGCATCTTTGGGGCTCCCGGCTGGCTGGACCACAGCCTCCCTGAGCCTCCACCCCTCAGGCTGAGCCACCTTTGGGCCCGTGAGGCAGGCACAGGGCTCACTTCTGCTAAGGCCAACAAGGTGACCGGAGGGGCTGTGGGCAGAGCCAGGGGAGGAGGAGTGGGAGGTGTAGGGTGCAGACCTGCCTGGGAGCCCAAGAGGGAGGGCTGTGACCCTTGAAGCCCCCACGTCCCCTCTTCTCGCAGGTGACTTGAAGATTGGCCTCCTCGACTTCCTGCTGTTTGGCAGCCTTATCGCTGCCGTGGACCCTGTGGCGGTCCTGGCCGTGTTTGAGGAGGTGCATGTCAATGAGGTCCTGTTTATCATCGTCTTTGGGGAGTCACTGCTCAATGATGCCGTCACTGTGGTGAGCTGGGGGTCTGGGGTGTCACTGTGGTGAGCTGGCGGTCTAGGGCATCACCATGGTGAACTAAAGGTGTCGCCATGGTGAGCTGGGGGTCTGCGGTGTCACTGTGGTAAGCTGGGGGTTTGCGGTGTCACCATAGTGAGTTGGGATCTGGGGCGTCACTGTGGTGAACTGGGGGTGTCACTGTGGTGAGTTGGGGGCCTAGGGGATCACAGTGGTGAGCTGGGGATCTGGGGTGTTGCCATGGTGACCTAGGGGTGTCACCATGGTGAGCTGGGAGTTTAAGGGGTCACTGGGGGTATCATGTACTGGGGGTATCATCGTGGTGAGCTGGGGATCTAGAGAGTCAACATGGTGAGCTGGGGTGTCATTGTGGTAAGCCTGGGGCCTCGGGTATCACCATGGTGAACTAGGGCTATCACCATGATGAGCTGGAGTCTAAGGTTCACCATGGTGAACTAGGTGTGTCACTGTGGTGAGCTGGTAGTCTGGGGTGTCACCGTGGTGAACTGGGGGGCCTGAGGGTGTCACTGTGGTGAGCTGGGGAGTCCGGGGATGTCAGCCAAGGAAGTCCCGTGATCTTAGCTGCTCCCTCACTGCCTGTTCTCAATGATCTGTGGCCTAACCCTAATTCTGCCCAGGTGGTCTCCTTTTTCTCACCTGTGAGGAACTGTCTGATGTGGTGCCACCACTGATGGGCAGGCACCTTCTCCAGGGCATAGATCCTTATCTGAGTCCGGTGGCCCAGCCACCTGTTGCCCCACGTCAGGGCTCTGGGCTGCAGGCCCAGCTCCAGCCCCTTTCTCCTGCACACCCTGAAAGGTGGCAGTGGTGGTTGGAGTGGTCAGGTCCTGCTGCCCACAAGGGAGATCTGGGCTCAGTTCCCAGCTCCTGACTATAGCTTACCCAGGTACTGTGTACCTTTGGGGAGTGGCCAGTGGATGGGAGCTGGCTCACTCGTTCTCTTGCTCTCTCTTGCTCTTTCTTCTCACACCTGTCTCTCACACAAACATAAGTTTCAGGAAATCAGATGAGCAACAAACGACAAAATCCCATGAGGGTTGCCCTGACCTGACAGGGCCAGGTATGGGCTGGGCCCTGGCATCTGTCCCAACTTCTTTTTTTTTTTTAAGATTTATTTATTTTTATTGGAAAGTCAGATATACAGAGAGTAGGAGAGACAGAGAGACAGAAGATCTTCCGTCTGATGATTCACTCCCCAAGTGAGCTGCAATGGCTGGTGCTGTGCCGATCCGAAGCCAGGAGCCAGGAACTTCCTCCAGGTCTTCCACGCTGGTGCAGGATCCCAAGGCTTTGGGCCGTCCTCAACTGCCCTCCCAGGCCACAAGCAGGGAGCTGGATGGGAAGTGGAGCTGCCGGGATTAGAACTGGTGCCCATATGGGATACTGGCACGTTCAAGGCGAGGACTTTAGCTGCTAGGCCACACCACCGGGCCCAATCTGTCCCCAATCTCTTGAGGGCATGCTGAGTTGGGCTGCCCAGGGGTCTGGAAAGGAACCTCAGCAGGGCTGTGGGTCTCCTCAGAGGAGGGCTGGGCGAACTGGGTAGGTGGGGGCTGCAGTAGCCACGTCAGGAGCAAAGACTCAGGACGCAGCCCCTTGCCCAGACGCACTCATGTCTTTGGCAGCCAGAGAGGAAGGCCCAGCATGCGCTGCACCAGATTGCCTGTGTTTGGCCGCAGAGACGAGGTTCCCAGGGGACACAGAATTAATTGTTGCTGTAATCGGAAACATGGTGAAGGCCACTGCATACCCCAGGGGCCTGACAGTCACTGCGTGAGCACTTCCATGATCTGAGATCCCATCTTCCCGACAGCCCCGGGAGACCCTGTTGGGGACCCTGCAGGACCATCATGGCTAGTTCTTTCAGCTGAGCAGACCCCAGACCAGGGGGCCACAGCTGCTGCAGCCCCACGGGGAGCCAGCTAGGAAATGGGCCTGTCCACGGGCCACAGTGCTGTGGTCTGCATGGTGAATTTGTCACAGGTTCACAGGCTGTGGATTCTCTGGGCATCAGCCTTGCCCAGGCTGTGGGGTATCAGCCTGTCCAGCTGCCCCCTGGGCTAACCAGGTGCCCTCCTCCACCACCAGGTGCTGTACAACGTGTTCCAGTCTTTTGTGACACTGGGTGGTGACAAAGTGACTGGCGTGGACTGCGTGAAGGGCATCGGTATGTGGGGGGCAGTGAGGGGCATGTCCTGCCTCAGCCTGTTTCCCTCAGAGTACAGGAAGCTCCCGAAGGCTCTGTGGTTCCTCCCCACCCACTCAGCTCCCAGGGCCCATCACTGCTGGGGTTTCTTGTGAACCTGGGTACAGGGCCTTCCTTTGGGCAATGAGAGGATAGTGCAGCTCAGCCCCCTGGAGCACCCTTGCTACCACCCAACCCCACAGGGTGGTCCCAGGGTGGGTGGGTCCCGAGGACAGAGAATGAAGTCCTGGGCCCACCGTGGGGTGGGCACTGGCAACTCACCCACTCTGCTGGCTGTGTCCCCCCAGTGTCCTTCTTCGTGGTGAGCCTCGGGGGCACACTGGTGGGTGTCGTGTTTGCCTTCCTGCTGTCTCTGGTGACGCGTTTCACCAAGCATGTGCGGGTCATCGAGCCTGGCTTTGTCTTCATCATCTCCTACCTGAGCTACCTAACGTCCGAGATGCTGTCCCTGTCATCCATCCTGGCGTGAGTGACTCCTGGGCCCCAAAAGGGCATCCACAAGTCTAGCTCTGCCCCTGACCTTTCAGCCCCTGGCCCCAGGGGAGGTCCCGGAGAGTTGGTTCCCTGGGAGGCTCTGGTCAAGGTTTCCAGAGAATGCTTCCGGAAATCCCGGAGACTAGCAGGTTGGGGGAGGGAAACTGGTGTGGCTGTGAACAACCTCCAAGCCAGCTGTAGGTATTGGCCCAGTCTGGTATGCCAGTCGGCTCAACAGGGCAGTATGCCTGGACACAGACCCCTTCCCTGCCCGCCGGTCCTAAGTGCTCCCCCCTCCCCTGCAGCATCACATTCTGTGGCATTTGCTGTCAGAAGTATGTGAAGGCCAACATCTCAGAGCAGTCGGCCACTACTGTGCGCTATACCATGAAGATGCTGGCAAGCGGAGCTGAGACCATCATCTTCATGTTCCTGGGCATCTCTGCTGTGGACCCACTCATCTGGACCTGGAACACAGCCTTCGTGCTTCTCACGCTGCTGTTTGTGTCGGTGTTTCGGGCCTTGGGTGAGCCCCTGCTGCGTGGCCTGGGGTCGGGAGCGTCGAGTTGGGGCCGTCACTCGCAGGGTCTGAGCACCACCCACCCCTAGGTGTGGTACTGCAGACATGGCTGCTGAACCGCTACCGCATGGTACAGTTGGAGCTCATCGACCAAGTGGTCATGTCCTATGGCGGCCTGCGTGGGGCTGTGGCCTTTGCTCTGGTCGCACTGCTGGATGGGGACAAGGTCAAGGAGAAGAACCTGTTCGTCAGTACCACCATTATCGTTGTCTTCTTCACTGTCATCTTCCAGGTGCGGGGCCCAGGCTGCAGCCTAATTGGGATTTATAATTTTAGCAACAGGAATGTTATATGGGCCTCTGCGTGGCCGCGGGGGACACGGCCCCATTTGTGCAAAGACAGTCCTCCAGCTCATGGGAGGGGCTGTGGACAGGGTGGAGGGCTCCTGCGGGGCAGGACATGGGCAGGGGAGGCCTCAGCAAAGTCTCTGTGTCCCCCCAGGGCCTGACCATCAAGCCGCTGGTACAGTGGCTGAAGGTGAAGCGGAGTGAGCACCGGGAACCCAAGCTGAATGAGAAGCTGCACAGTCGGGTAGGGACTGGGGTCCCAGGGCCCCCAGAGGTCGGGCTGTTCCCATGCTGCTGACCCTAACCACTGTCCCCCAAAAGGCCTTTGACCACATCCTCTCGGCCATCGAGGACATATCCGGGCAGATCGGGCACAACTACCTCAGAGATAAGTAAGTGTCTGGAGCTGTCCCTCGCTAGCCTGGCCCGAGGACAGCCCTGAGCATCTGTCTGTCTGGGTGGCCCCCATCCACAGATGTCACCAAACCTCACAAACCTTTAGGAAGGGTCCTCCACTCTGGCTGGATTGTCAGCCTGGCCCTAACTCAGGGAAAGTTCTTACTGGGCTCCTACGCCCCCCTGCCCTGCCCCAAGGTCAGGGCCCAGTGGTCTGCCAGCCACCTGAGAGACAGAGAGAGACAGAGAGCTAGCTCACCCCACATGTGTGCGGCAGCTGTGGTTAGACCAGGGAACTCAGCCCAGGTCTCTGTTGTGGGAGACAGGGACCCAATACTGAGCCAATACTGCTGTCTGTAGGGAGCCTGTCAGGCCCAGGGCTCCAATGTCAAGTGGCCTCTGATGCCTCCAGGATCCCTATAGTCACCCACCCAGGGGAGGAAGGGTTTTGTGGGGTGGGGGTAGAGGACAGCCTGCAGATGTTCCCTCAATGTGTCTTTCCCATTCCCAGGTGGTCCAACTTCGACAGGAGGTTCCTCAGCAAGCTGCTCATGAGGCGGTCAGCCCAGAAGTCTCGGGATCGGATTCTGAACGTGTTCCATGAGCTGAACCTGAAGGATGCCATCAGCTATGTGACCGAGGTGCCAGGGTCCCCTTCCCTCGGCAGGGCCCCAAGAACTCACATGGACAGGCTATCTCTGTTTCCTGTTAATTTCCCACTCCTCCCAGGCAGATGCCCTGTGGGATGGCAGGGGACAGGAAGCTGGGGTGAGTGCACACACACACGAACATACAAGAGGTCTTCAAAAAGTTCACGGAAATGGGTATCCGAGGTTGTCCATGGCTTCCCAAACTGCACCAGAATAAAATCTCTAGTTTCGTTTTCTATGAACAGTTTGAAGTAGCCTCCAGGCCACCTGCACAACATGCATATGCACACATGAACAGGAACCTTAGACCACACATCACCACAGGTGGACACATGTGGCCTGTAACAATGGTGCCCTCCTGCTCTTGGCCCATGACCTCTGACCCTGTTCCTTGAGCAGCTCCCACTGGGTCGGGGAGAGGAGCCTTGGGCCCGGCCCAGTGATCAGCAGAGCACGTGAGCAGAGCAAGCTCACGTCTGCTCCTCACCACTGTGGAGCGCAGCATGAGCTGGGTTGGCCCTCCCCAGGGCCCCTTGCTGACCTAGAGCCCCATAGGCTGGCTCAGGGCCTCAACTTCTGCCACACCAGCCCTCATGGCCAGCTATCCCCTTTGGCCTTCAGGTGTCCTTTCCTCAGTCCACAGGTGTCCCCACAGCGTCCCCAGTTCCTGTATCCCACTCCCTCCTGGCTCCAGGTCCCAGGTGTGGCGGGGAAGGGTGGCATGGCTTGAGGAGGCTGTGTCCCCCACAGGGGGAGCGCCGCGGCTCCCTGGCCTTCATCCGTTCCCCAAGCACAGACAACATGGTCAACGTGGACTTCAGCACGCCACGCCCATCCACCGTGGAGGCCTCCGTCTCCTACCTTCTGTGCGTGTCCACAGGTTTCCCCAGTGGGCGGGGGTGCTCCTCTAGGGCCCTCCCCTAGGCCTGCCACTGACGAGAGGCTGGCTCAGCAAGAGAACAAGGGTCCAAGCAGGGACAGGAAGCAGGGACGGGTGGGGGGGAGGGCTGCAGACTCCATGACATCCACCCCTGTCCTGAAGCCTCCTGCTGGCCCAGGGCAACTGGAGAGGTGCAGTGGGTAGCACAGGGCTCCTGCTAGGGGTCTCACAGCTGGGGGGTCCATGGGAGAGGGAGGCAGGCCAGGGCAAGGGTTCTGTGCTATGGGTTCAGTGTCTCCCTGTACAGGAGAGAGAGTGCCAGCGCCGTGTGCTTGGACATGCAATCACTGGAGCAGCGGCGTCGGAGTGTACGGGACGCTGAGGACATGGTCACGCACCACACGCTGCAGCAGTACCTGTACAAGCCTCGGCAGCAGGTGGCGCCCGGGGCTGGCAGGGTGGGAGGAGGAAGCCTTCAGGGGCCGGGTAGCAGTGGTGGTATGGGTGAGTCTGCTGGGGCAGAGCTTGAAGCCCTCCTGTCCCCAGCACAAACACCTGTATAGCCGGCACGTGCTGAGCCCCAATGAGGACACACGGCAGGACAAAGAGATCTTCCAGCGCACCATGCGCAAGCGGCTAGAGTCCTTCAAGTCAGCCAAGTTGGGCCTTGTCCCTGGCAAAAAGGCAGCCAAGCTGCACAAGAGGGAGCGGGCACAGAAGCGGGTATGCGACCATGGGGCAGTGGTGGGTCCAACAGGCAGTGGTTGGCCAGGGTGGGACTGGGTGGGACTGCATAGGCCGTGGGTCCAGCGGGGAGCAGCATGATATCTGGGGGGGGTGGCACAGGGCAGGAAACGTGTCATGCAAGAAGTACCCAGTCAGGGGCTGGGGCTATACGGGGCAGCTGTGGGTCCAGTGGGCAGTGAATGGATGTCTAGGGCACTGCGCTGGCTCTACAAGGGTCTATGTCTGCTCCTCAGAGAAGCAGCAGCATCCCCAACGGGAAGCTGCCCCTGGATAGCCCTGCACACGGCCTCACCCTTAAGGAGAGAGGTATGGGGAAGGGCACCCCCGGGCACCCTTGCTCATCTTCTGCCCACTTATTGCCTCCTTCTTGCCCCTGCCCTCCGTTTCCCTGCTGGCCTGAGGGTCCCAGCCCGCTTATCTCTCACAGCACTCCTCAGTAGGCCAGGGATGGTGGGGCGGACAGGTAGTTCTCTGTGGATTGGCTTGCCCATGACTGGCTGCCTGGTGGTCCCAGTGACAGCCCCTCTGGGTAGGGCTGATGACCTCACCTGCCCTCCCCTCTAGAGCTGGAAATTTCAGACCCCGAGGACGCCCCCGACTACAAAGCTGAGGGAATAAGTGGGGGCATCAAGTTCCTGGCCAGTGTCACCAAGGACACGACCTCTGACTCCCCCACAGGTGAGCACTGGGGGGTTTGTGATGCCTGTCTAGCTTCACCCCTCTCCTGGTGGCCCTGCACCGAGCAGCAGCAGGACTGCCCCACCAGGCCTGTGTCCTGGAGCTAACTAATACCAGGACAGGGACAGCTGGGGCAGGCCTGCAGCCCGGAAGGCCACAACCTTGCCTGGAGCCAGTGGCACCTCCTGCACCCTGTGGTTCCTGGGCGCCCATCTGTCCCCGTCTCTCTCCTAGGAATTGATAACCCTGTGTTCTCCCCGGACGAGAACCTGGCCCATAGCCTCCTGGCCAGAATGCCGCCTTGGCTGACTCCTGAGGAGGCCGTGGTGCCCTCCCAGAGGGCCCGTGTGCAGATCCCCCACTCTCCAGGCAACTTCCGCCGCCTGGCACCCTTCCGGCTCAGCAACAAGTCTGTGGACTCATTCCTGCTGGCTGACAGCCAGGACCAGTCCACACATATGTAACACACATGTAAGGCACTTAATGAATGCGCTATCTACTCGGGTCTCTCTCCTCAGTCTCTCTCCCAGGACTCTCTCCTCAGTCTCTCTCCCAGGACTCTCTCCTCAGTCTCTCTCCCAGGACTCTCTCCCAGATCTCTCTCAATCTCTCTCCCAAGTCTCTCTCCTCAGATCTCTCAGGTCGCTCTCCTCTGATGCTGGCTCTGTGTTGCTTCCTCTGCCTCTGGCTCTTTTTTTTTTTTTTTACTTTTTTTATTAATTATTATGCATTATGTGACAGTTTCATAGGCTCTGGGAATCCCCCCACCGCCTCTGGCTCTTACAAGTTGTTTCCCCAGCAGCCTTCCTTCCTTCTAGAACTGTCTTAACAGGTGGAGCACACTTCCTAGGAGACTCCACTCACAGGTGGTGGGAGCCCCACTCAGGGCTGGCAGGGATGTCAGGAGGGACCTGTGGAGTCCAGGAGAGGAGCCTGAGTTCCTGACCCTCACAGGTGGACGGGGACTGACCAGCCACATGGCACAGCACCACAGTGGTGTCTCCTGGACCAGGCCCTGTGGTGGGGGTGCACATGCCCGAGAGAAGGAGGCAGAAAGGGGAGTGGGCAAGGATGCCAGTGGGGCTGCTGGAGGGGTCTTGCTAGACACGGGGAGACAGATGAGGGGACCACATGGTCCTGCCAGCCTTGGGCTTGGCGTCTGGACGAAGCCCCTCAGTCGGCCTGGGAGTTTAGGGAGTCCCTCACCCCGCTTCCACGCGCCCGCTCCCTGGATATCCGAGGGACAGGGACGCGACTGGAGTGGGGTCCGCGCCTCACGCCCGGTCCCACCCCATAGGTGACACTGGCTCCGACACGCCGCTGACGGGACACTCATCCCCACGCCGCTGGCAGCCCAACGCCGAGAAGCCCCCTCTGCCCGCGCAGCTGCCGCGCCCTCTGGCCGCGAGCCCGACTCTGCCTGGGCCCGGTGACCCCGCGCCATCCACCCGCGAGCCGGTGCCGGAACGCAGGGCGCTGCCCAGTGCGCACGCGCGGTCGGCGGCGGCGCGCCGCGTGCACAGCCGGCGCTCGTTCCAGCGGCCCCGCGCGCGTCGCCGCCCCGCGCTGCTAAAGCTCGCATCGCTGCCGCCGCTGAGCCCATCGCCGCCACTGACGCTGGAGCAGGAGGAGACGCCTCTGTGAGAGCGTCCAGACAGCAATTCCCTACACAATGGGTACCGAGGACCCTAACTCTGGGTTGGGAGGGATCCTGCACCAAACAGGCTTTGGCACATTCTAAGCTGACCACCCACCCTCTCATCCCCGGAGCCCACGTCACTTCTGTGCTTGAATGAGCCCAGCAAACTGCACTCTGACGCACCCAGGCTGGAGTAGGGGTTGGGATGGTGGCGGTGCTCTGAGCTTTGCCACCTGACCCACGCCCCCTTCCCACCCTCTCTGGGTTCTCGGGAACATGACCTCAACAGAGAACAGGCTCCCAGCAGCTCGGCAGCTCGCTGTCCTCAACTGCACTCTGGAGGGTTTGCCTAGGGCCGCCTCCCACTTCACCACTAGAACTCTGGAGTCACTCTGCTCTCAGGAAAGCCAGCTCCTTCCTGAGATTTTTGTGCTGAGTGACTGTGGTGGGGGCAGCTGATCGTGGCACACCGAGTCCCTGGTGGAGCAAGCTCCACTTCCTGCCCAGAACACTGCAGTTGGTCCGCTGGTCCTTGGACCCAGCGCCCTGGCATCCAGCTCCAGCAGGCTGTCCTCACGCTTTCTGGTCCCTCCTGCCGGCTCTGAGGCACCATGGCCTCCTTCCAAGTGCCTGCCTGGCATGGGTCAGAAGAGTGACCACAGCACAGTCAGCTGGCACTACTTGCTGATGCTGCAGTTCCTGTGCCCTGCAACCGCCATGTGGTTAAATGTTCAGTTCCCATGTCTGGAGTGGTCAGCGTGTTTGTATGAACTACCAGGCTGAGCACGACCCCCACGGAACCTTAGCTCTGTAAGGACAACTGCCCAGGAGCCGCTGTCTCACATGCATAGATGCAGCAGGGAGGGCTCTGTACACACAGACAGGGCTTAGTATATACACACAGGGCTTAGCATACACAGGACTCAGTACACACACATAGGGCTTAGTATATACACACATAGGCTCAGTACATACAGAGCTTGGTATATATACACACAGGTCTTAGCATACAGGGAGGGCTCAGTACACACAGGGCTTGGTACACACAATGCTTAGTACCACACACAGGGCTCAGTATACACACACAGACACACCTGACACTGGTGGCATTTCACAGATGAAAAGCCTTGTTGCCAATATTGTAAAACAGAATGCAAACAGAGTCTCACGAATGTATTTCCTTAGGAAACTGCTGTAAAGTTTTTATTAGGGAGGAATATTTATTTAATGCTGAACTTTGGCCTGCTTTGTGATAGACTGTGAAGTACACAAACGTAGGAAATCACTACTCTCACTTGTGTATTTTCTTCAAATTAACTTGCTACAGTGCTCACCATACTGTAAACAGTCTGTAGTCAAAGGAGATTTACAGCAACAAGGATATCAACAGCAGAGATGAAGTGTATTCTAAGTGATGAGTGGTGAAAACTGTTAATTCTGTAGGTGTAACCTGTCAAACCAGAATCCTAATAATAAAATTGTGCCTTAAAGTACCCTGAACCTGCAGCAGCTACTGTGCCTGCACCATCAAACCTGTGTGAGGTGTCCTGTGTTCAAACTGTCAAACAAGGAGTCCCCGGGAACCAGAGAGGTGCAGTCTCCTGCACTGCCAGCCATCAAGTGGACATGATGGGCAACAGTCCCTCTGTGAGACCCTGCTCAGAGGACAGCAGCAGTCAGGAGCTCCAGGGTGCTGTTAGAGTCATGGGCTGGGGTCTGAGTGGGAGGCTCAGATACCTTAGGAACCAAAGTAAGCAGCCCGTAGCAGCAGAGAGGGGGTCCAGAGCCTGGGTGGTCACAGGGGCTTTCTATTGGGTTAAAATGGGGCAGGACCCTGACAGCCATTCCTGTGTCCGTGTAGAGCCTGACCTCTGCAGGTGGTCAGTAATTCACGTCCACCTGCCCATCACAGTGGTGTCTGTACTTATAGCCACTTCAAAACTGACATGAGGAGACCACCAGAGGAAACAGTCACATGAAGTGCCTTTTGGCAGCCTAGAATCAGGGTGCTGGAGGCCTCACCCAGCCCTGCTAGGGTGGACTTCACCTCTGCTGCCATTGTTCTGAGGAAGGGCTGGGCACAGGTGGCTCCTCTTCTGGACCGCACCTGGTGGCTGGAACCCCAGAGAGCTGAAAGTATAACCCCTACACCAAGTGACAAGGGCCCACGCCCAGGGCATTGTCTGCCCTCACCTCAGCTCCCCTCCATGTTCCCATGCAGGAAGTAGGCTCTGGCCTTTGTCTGCAGGCAACCCCTGCTGGGCGGCCTGGAGAGAACCTGGAGCCTCCAGTCCATCCGTGCTTCAGGTGGACTGCTGGGCGTTGAGGTCCTATGAGCCCCAGGGAGAGCCTAGCACAATAGTCAAAGGTCAGTAAGGACAGGACACACCATACCTCTGTGCTGTCCCTGGATGTGTCCTTTCAGAGTGACCAGCAGCAGGCTCTCACTGCAGACAGAACAATTGTACTCACCATGGCAGGGCAGGTTGTTAACGTGCCTCTACCAGGATCCCTCCTCCCCAGACCTGGGGAGGTTCTTCACGGGGCTAAGGGGCAGCATTCAGGGACTGCATTAGCTGGACATCATCCCTGCATGAACTACACCCAGCGGCCGGCGCACAGGCCATGAGGTTACAGTGATGTGGGAATCCCATGTCAGCACTGGTTCAAATCCCAGTGGCTCCACTTCAGATCCAGCTCTCTGCTAATGGTCTTGGAGAGTAGTGGAGGATGGCCCAACTACTCGGGGCTCTGCGGTCCATGTGGGAGATCTAGAAGAAACTCCAGCTCCTGGTTTTGTCTTGGCTCAGCCCTGTGGCCACTTGGGAGTAAACCAGGGATAAGAGATCTCTCCTTCGGTTTCTCCCTCATTCTGATGCTCTGCCTTACAAATAAATAAATCCACCTTCAAAGTAAGACAAGAATAAGCCAAACTTAGAGATGGATGCACCCACACATCTTTATCTGAATTTGCACTTGACAGCACTCATCTATCCACACAACCGGCCTGGCTGGGACCCTGAAGGGATGCCTGAAGGGAGGAGTGGGTTCCTTATCTACAAAAAAAGCCCGGGGCAGTGGGGTGTCCTGCCTGCAGTTAGGCTGTGAGGTCTGCTGGGGACCAGCACACAAGTCAGGGGATATGAGCAGGAAAGAGGCCACTTTGATTTCAGACCTCTGACTGGGATCCTCAGGTGGGATAGGGAGGGGTTGGAGGAGGTGAATCCAGAACCTGAAGCAGTCCCACTGCACATCAAACATTCCTTGAACCCCACTGCAGGGGCAGAGTGGACACCCTGGCCCCACAGCCTGGGCAAATGTGGCGATTGTGGATCTGGGGGCGGGGCAAGGCTGTGCAGATGGGTGGACAGCCTTGAGCTACTTGAGGAGCTTGGCCACATTCAGGCTGGGCACCATGATCTCCTTGAAGATGGGCACGTAACTGGGGTTGGCCTGTGTGGGGCCCTGCTCCAGTGTCTCGATGATGGTCTGCTTCATGTCCCGGCTGGCGTCCCCCCGCACAGCCAACAGGGCACCGATGTGGTCGTCCCTGTTGGGGAGACAATAGTCCATGCATGCACACCCCACAGGCCCCAGGGCAGAAATGACACCACATACAGAATACTCCTGAGCCTGCCGAGGTCCCCACCCTGAGGACCTTGGAGCTCAGAACCCAGTCCTGCCCCCTTGCAGGGCGGCGGAGTGAGAGGAGATGCTGAGGCCTTGAGAGCATCCACTGAGCTTACCACATGCCTCCTGCTGCAGGGCTGGGTCAGGCCTGGAGGCAGCACCACTGACGGGGGTGTGCCACAGCTGCCCCTTAACTATCAGGACTCTGCTTTCACGGCTCTGGGACCTCTAAGGAGGCTCCCGGAGTTCCCGGCTCAGCCCCTTCCTGGGGCTCAACCTGTTACCCCTAGATTGCCAGACCTATGCCCATCTGCAGGTGTGTGAGCCTGGGACAAAGATCCTAGCAGCCTTGGGCAGGGCTAGTGGATGCCACACACACACACACAGGGCATTGAAGAGCTAGAAGGTAGCAGTGGCTTGGCTGCCTTGCTCCGAGGGGCTGTGCCCACATACCTGATGTCTGGGTACTTGCTGACCAGAGTGGAGACCTCCAAGTACAGCAGGGATGGGTCTGTCAGCTTAATCACTTCAGCCACAGCCACGATAGTGTCGCAGTAGCCATCCACGTCTTCCCCAAATCCCTGGATGACAGCAGGATAATATGAGGGACACATCTCCCTAGCTGCATGGTCAGATGCCTTTCTGGCCAGCATCTCTCTCTCCTGCAAATCCCCTCACAATTCACCCCAAAGGCAGGGCTGATGGGTGGGCCTTCTCGGACTACTGAGAGGACTGGGGGCCTAGGGTGAGGTGAGCCAGGCACATCCCTGCCTCGCTGAGGAGTCAGCCAGCCTCAGAACTGAACTGAGTGGCAGACAGGGGAGGGGGAGAGATGCCCAGAGTGCACCAGCCTCTGTAGTGGTGACCCCTGACCCTCCTACCACAGGGCAGGCAGGGCCAGGGAGAGAATGAGCTCATGCTGCCCCCTCAGGGTGGCACTCACTGTTGCCAACTTCTGGAACAGGAAGCGCAGCTGCTCCGCTTCTCGCACCATCTTCTCAGCACCCTCCTTTCGCTCCTCAGCACTGCGGAAGGAGATGCGCTTCTGCATGATTGCACGCAGGTACTCTACCACCACACGCCGGTGCGCCTCAGCCGTCATCCTCTGCAGGGGAGAGGGGTCAGCCCAGTCACTTCCACTGACTTCCAACCTGCTCAAGGTGTCACTGTGGCCACCTGGCTGCAGGGAGGCCTGAGGGTGCTGTCTTTGTGGAAGCCAAAGCTATAGCCCCATCCTCGAATGCAAAGATCCCAGGTCTGTGGTTGTCCTTACAGGCATGTGGGGTGGATGCCAGCCTGACACCAGTGCGTAAGGGCTCATGGTCCTTCCCTGAGTACATTCCAGTGTCGGGGCTCTGTCCCCACAGGCAGCAGTAGTGGACCTCTGAGGATTGTGTCCTAACACCTGGCTAGGACCCTTACATGGGAAACCTGGGGACACACGGGAAGGGACCAGCAGCACCCAAGTACTTGTATGGTTCCATATTCAGAGCAGGGGCAGGCAAGCACAGAAGATGGGCAGGGCCTGGGGGAGATGACTCGTGACCCAGCAGGAGAGGAGAGCCGAGACGGCTGTGGCCGTAGCGCTGACTTGGGCAGAGGCTGTTGCTGAGGGGCGTGTGACTGGCCAAAGTTCCTCTGGATGCAGGGTGGACTGCTCTCTCCCAAGGCCTTTGCTGAGAGAGGGGGCAGCCACATGGGGCAGAAGGGGACGCCTGCCTCTGGCTACAACCTGGCATTGCGAGCAGACAGGAAGACGCGCACAGTGAGGGTCTCTGGGAGTGTGGACACGGCCCTGAGCTCGCGACTGAGGAGGACACTCAGGTAGGTTAGTAGCTGTGGTATAAGTCAGGACCCTGGGGAGAGGCAATGACAATTCACACTGCATTCTTTGCTTGTGATGGCTTCACCTTTCTGTCGCCGACACCTTTAGGTCGACTGGCCAGAGCAGCACACGAGAAACAGACAAAGCGGCACCAGGCCACCCACCAAAGACCCTCAGGGCAGAGAGGCTAAGGATACTAAGTATTGGAAGACTCAAGCATTACCCACTTGGAAACCACTGCCCACCTGGGAAGCCCCAAGTCCATGCCTCAGACAGGAACAGACGACTCCAGCCTCACAGGAGTGAGGCTGCCCCACCTCACTGGTCAGATCACCACAAGCTCAATGAGAAGGCCAGTGGGAGACACAGGCCACTTTCAGACATGCACATCTGCAGACAGAAGGATCCTAACATAAGGGAGCAATCCCATGAAGAGCCAAGTGGTAGAATTTGTGAGCCGAGTAACACAGAAGCAAGCACTATGCATGTTACTGCCCCAGCCGATCGCCCACGGGAAAACCCCATCAGATTCTCCAGCAAGACAAAAAAGGGCTACTGCAAACACTCCACCCCAGGTCACAGCTAAAACTGCCACAAACTCCAGGTCACTCTCAGAAAACAGAGGCAGTTTGAAGCAAAGGTGTTCAACACAACCTCATGCTAAACTTCCTTTGTTTCTCACACAAAATGAGAACAGGATCACAAAGCCATGGAGGTGACACTTATCTTGTTCACATTTGTCAATCATCCTTCATGGTCTTGCATAAAATCACAGAAACAAAACACACAGGCTCCTCAACTGAGGAGGGCAAGACCACCTGGGGGAGGGGTAAGAAGTGGTCTCAGGGAAGCCATGGCCACCATGGGACAATTACGTGTGCAGGGGGCTCACTGCTCCTACCTCCAGTCACTCCTCTGGCTTTGGCTGCATGAATCCCAGTGCTCATCCCATGCTGGCCTTGGCACCAACTCCTCCTTACCAGGGAATCCTACCACAGGGCCAACTGGCCCCCTGTCTGTGGCTGTCCCTCGGGACCACCTCAATCACCCCGGGTCCAAGTAGGAGGAGCCCTGGTAGTGACCAAACCAGAACGTAAATACAGTGCACAATGAGCACACAACCCACTCAACACACCTGGATGACAATACGTGTGCAACACACAACATGCATGCTCACAATTTTGCACATGATTATGACACACAGTGCACTCTGCATGCAACAAGCATACAGCCCACACGATTCACATGTAACATGTACACAGCATGTACACGTACACCACATACATCTTCACACACATGCACACAGCACATATTCCTACACTCGGTGGACACTGCATATTCTCATAACACACCTATTACAGTCCACCTAAGCTGGTCAGTATATAACACCCAATCTCCCTGGAGGAGGTAGGTCAGGACACCCACTGGTTGCATTTCTGAGCCAGCAGACGACAAGTGGGACAAAGAGGGACAGGAAGGTATGACCACTGGCAGTGAGAACAGCACTTGCACCCCCCAGAGTAACAAGCCATCACGTGGGTTCCTAAAAGAAGCTGGAGGCAGAACATGCAGAGTGTGGGGTACCACAGGCAACAGCTGGGCCCTGCTCAAATGCCTACATACCATGGCAGAGGGCCTGGAGTCAGTTCCTGCCTCTGCCTTCCCACCCAGCTTTTACAGGTTTTGGCTCAAGTACTTCAGTCTCTGCCACCTACCTGGCTCCCAGTGTCAACTCCCAGAAGTTCCTGGCTCCCAGTTTCAGCCTGGCCTGGCGCTGTTGCTGACACTTATGGAGTGAACCAGCAGATGGAACAGCTCCCTACAGGTACAACCACAGCTGCAGCAACTAAAGGACATGTGCAAGGCGTGGGGCCCCACGGCAACACATTCAGTCCCTTCCCAGCCCATGCAGATAGGCCCTGGGGGGGGCCTGCTGTTGTCAGCAACACTGCAGCCCCTGCTGCTGGCATCTCTGGCCCAGGGAGACTGGGCAAATGCTGCATGTCTTCACAGTCGTCTTCTCCACAGGCCGAGGTCAATACTGGTGCCCTAAACCCAGTCTTACCTTCTTATATGGTTTTTTGATTTTGGCAAAATCGTTGAAGTAATCTTCCACGGTAACACAGATGATGTCCACAGCATTGGAGCCTAGGAGCCACTTCTTGGTCATGAGTTCGTTTAGATGTTGCTGCAAAAAGCATGTCACAGGATCAGACCCGAACGGCACCCAGGAGCCAAGCGTCTGGGGGGCTGTGCTCAGGTACCTCTGCCAGGTCCACTCCCCTACACAGCCACACACACTCATCACATATGTTGTGTGTATACTACCTACAGCTTGGGATGGGTTTCATGAAATCACACATCAGACATGCAGTTCTCTGTGATGTGATGTGTAAACTCCATGTGTGCTGCTTCACATGCTATGGTTCTGTTACATGGGCACATTCTCTACCTAGGGGTGTTTAGTCCTCACCATCCAGCTGCGAGCAGAGCCAAAAGAGTCTGAAATGCCACTTCCAAACTGCCCCCAGACTGCCAATACAAGGCACTCCCTTGCCCTCAGCATTACCTGGCAGCCAGCCTGCCTGAAGCTGCCCTTCCTCAGGGCCAGGATATGACATTCCCTTACCTGAGAATGGACCCATCCGCTTCTGTTTTTTCATGCTCAGGAGCAAGGTCCTTCAATGTTTAGTACAGATGCAAGCACACAGGTCAGTTCACCTGCAGTGCCCAGCTGGCCAGTGTGTGGTGTGTACTCTTTAGGGCAGGACAGCAGGAGGGAGAGCCTCACCTACCTCCAAGTCCAGGAAGACCTCCTCCAGCAGGCTGCTGCAGCCCTCCTTCGCAATGGCATCTAAAATTCCATCCATGTTGGGCTGGCTTGGAGCCATGCCCTCCTCCACCTCACTCTTTAAGTACTTCTTCTTTAAACTCACGATGGACTCCCTGCAAGGAACAATCCAGGGTCCAGGGGTGGCCGGGAACGGTGGCTCAGTGGCTCACCCTGCCCACCCCAAAACACTCACTTGAACGTCTGACAGTTGTTGATGACTGCGATCATGTACTGCACATAGCAGTGCGGGTGCTGCCGATTCCTCAGGTGTTCCTCCTTGTACAGCTGAGCCTCTTCCCGGTATCTGAGGACACACAGTCCCAGGCAAGTCGCACTCAGGGCACCATGCCGACCCACATCCCCAGGGACTGACCAGCTCCCCTCTTATGCCGGCCTGGTACCCTCATCTTGAGAACAATCTGAGGTTTCTGTGAGAACTTCAAACAGTCTGGCCCAACCTTATGTCATACATGATTTAACTAGAAACTCCCAACAGCATTGGGACACTCATCAGCTCAAACGGAAGCTACCAGGCCCCATTCCAAAGCTGTCTTCACAGACAGACTCTAAACCCCATGAGGACCGGAGAGTGGGTGCTATGGAGGTACTTGGCTCAGAGCATGCGCCAGCTGTACGCTGGTGACTGAGCAAGCAGCCAACCAGGCAGCTCCACTGACAGCATGTGAGGTTGTTCTCATAGAAGACCTCCTCATCACATGCTACCTCTGAACAATGGTCTCAGGGGACCTGGGCCCCACCTATCGATGGACAGAAAGTGTGGGTGAGGCCTGACCATCAGCACTCAAGCCCCCAGGCCAGATGGGCAGACGGTGTCCTGACAGACTGCACTGTGAGCACATACCAATAAATATACCTCCAGGGCTGCCTGCTGGTGTGTGGGCAGCTGGCAGGATGAGACCCACACCAAGGGGACACAATATGCACACCATACACTCAGCAAGCAGTGACTTTGAGGGGGAGGGACGGCCTGCTGTGCCAGACCTAGGGACTTCATGGCTAGCTGCATGCAGATTGGCTGAGCCTGTCTGATGCATGGTACCTGGGACAACTGGGAGAGTAAGCTGCGCTTTTATGGGAGTTGGTGGCACTGCTGTGGTAAGAAAACAAGAGGGGTAGAAAGTGTGGCTGGCTTATGGGCCCGGCGGCATGACCTAGCGGCTAAAGTCCTCGTCTTGAACG
Organism: Ochotona princeps; assembly: GCF_030435755.1. Lineage (NCBI taxonomy): Eukaryota > Metazoa > Chordata > Mammalia > Lagomorpha > Ochotonidae > Ochotona > Ochotona princeps. The sequence goes on from NC_080854.1 coordinate 39,142,979, forward strand.
CCCCGGGATCCCATATGGGCGCCAGTTCTAATCCCGGCAGCTCCACTTCCCTGCTTGTGGCCTGGAAAAGCAGTCGAGGACCGCCCAAAGCTTTGGGACCCTGCAACCGCGTGGGAGACCTGGAAGAGGTTCCTGGTTCCCGGCTTCGGATTGGCGCAGCACCGGCCGTTGCGGCTCACTTGGGGAGTGAATCATCAGACGGAAGATCTTCCTCTCTGTCTCTCCTCCTCTCTGTATATCTGAGTTTGCAATAAAAATAAATCTTTAAAATAAAATAAAATAAATACGAAAGTGTGGCTGGCTTGGAAACATGGTACTTACATACAGCCCTCCCACCAAACCAGGTGCTAATAACACACAGGCTGAAATCTGCTGCACAACAGTTGAGAGGAACAGCAGCCAATGGGGAAGTGGCCCACTCAGACCCTCTGTCCTTTGGGAGGGTGCCAGCCTCACCCTCCATGGTTCAAGCGCAGAAAGCATCAGCTGAGGGAGAGGTGCTGCCACTGTCAGTACCACTATGCAGCTGGGCACTGAGAGAAGTGTGTGCTGCGCCCATCGCACCCACAGGAACCTGTTGGGTCCACGGCACCCACCACAGCAGGAGGGAGACCACTTAACCTGTAGTTTACAACCAGAGTCAGCACATTCGTTTTTAACCTTTAGAAACATAACTTCTAAATTACACAGTGGCGAAAATACATACCTACTTAGGAAAGAATTCATTTGCTGAAGACACAAAACTAGTACCTTTGTTTTCAATTCTTCACTTATCTGTGCAGCAACTTGAAGGTTTTGTTCAAACATCTAAAAATTAGAGAACTTGTAAGTTCTGATGCAACCACAGACCTGCTCACAGGTGGTTTTTTTCCCACTGCACACAAACCTCACCCACTAACTGGTGGAGAACATGAAACTACCCCCAAAACAGAGCAAGTCAGTTAACAGCTGACACAAGGGCTGACAGGGACTGCCCAGGGGTGACATTGGGTGCTGGACTTAAGGCTGGCACCCCAAGCTTCCAGCCTGTTCCTGAGAGTAATTCAATTTCCAGAACTTTGTAATGGAATTCACAGGAGCCAAGAAGTAAACACTGCAGCTGGGCTTAGGGACACAGTGAGGGGTCGGGGTCAGACTCATCCATCCCTGTTCACACAGTATCTGACCTGACTGCAAAATAAGTGAGTGATGAGGTGCTGTGTCACCTGAGGACAGTGCCCACTGCCCATGTAAACCCCCTCAGCAATGCCACTCAAGGAGAGGAAGCCACACAAGTAGGTGGCCAGCGAGCCACAAGAACACAGGGTCATCGAACCCCAGCACTGGGACCAAGTGGAGAAAGTGCCTTGAACATCGAAGGCATCCCTCACACGGAATCCCTAAGGACAGCAGCAGGAAACAGTACTCAGCAGCCCACCTATGCTCCTCAAGCCTGTAGGCCTAAAACACCACTTGGGTGGGGAGCAAAGCCCAGCTCCTTCAGCTCTGTGCAAGACTGGGAGGCAGCAGGCACCCAGCACCAAAATGGGTCCTGGCTTGTTCCTGGACTTGTCAAGGGAAGACCAAGTGTGTGTGACACCACAGTCGGGTGTGCTCTATGTGTATCTGATCCACAGTCAGGTGTGCTGTGTGTGTGTGCGTGCTGTGAAACCACAGTTGGGTATGTTGCGTGTATCTGACCTTTAGTCAGGTATGCCATGTGTATGAGACCACAGTCGGGTGTGATGTGTGTATCTGAACTACAGTTGAATGTGCGGTGTGTGTGAGACCACAGTCGGGTGCACTGCATCCGTCTGTGAGACACACATATCCCTCGACCACCCAGGACTGCACCTGGAAGACGATGGCAGGGAGCGTGGTTTGGTAGTATCCATCCTGGTCAGCCTCAGGTTCTGTCTCTTTGCTCCAGTCCTTCTTGTCTGTTTCCAGAGCTTTCCGCAACCAGGCGATGATGTTAGACTGGAGGAGGTGCCATTGGGAAAAGGATAGGGCAGTGAGTAGCTGCATGGATCAGACCCAGCATGTCCAGAGTCCTGGCCCCCTTGGCCTCAGTGCAGCCTCTGTGATGACCAATCTCAGCTTCAGACCAGAGCCTGGCAACGAGCTCATGCTAAAGGAACAAGCCAGGGGGCAGCAGGCAGCCCATCAGGTTCAGTGCATCCATCATTAATCACCCCCATCGGTTCACTCCTGACAGGGGACACAGTTCCACTCCCAGGACCCTCAGCACAGAATGTTGCCTCACCGTGGGTGCTATAGGTTCAGTACTTGTCCGCATAAAGTCTTGAATTAGCAATACTGGAAGCCAGACAGTTTGAACATGGTACTTGGCATGACCACACTGGGCTGTGAGTGGACATCCACATTCATACGAACATGATCACACTGTCTAGGGCTGTGAGGGTCACCCATGAGCGAAGTCCACCAAGACTGATACATAAGTGTGCATCTCATCTCTGGCCATGTGGGCCCCACACTGCCTTGCCACTCGCCTAGCAGCAACACATGGCAGGGCTGAGCCAATGTGGTCTGTGTCTAGAGATGTAAATCTCTAGAATCATGAGCCCAACCAAATGTCTTTTCTTCCTAAGGAAGTAGCATCAGGTGTTTCCTCACAGTAGTCAGAAACTGACTCACACTTGGTCAGAGCCTCTCTAAGACCCTGTGTTCCTAAGACTGCCCACACCAGCAGATGACATGCATGCTGTCCCACTGTCCCCTACCACCACCCTCACTGTGACTCAGAACTAAGGATCTGGCAGGCACCACCAAGTGCAGGCCAGACACCCAGGGTCGCTTCAGACCTAGCTTGGTCTGCTCTCCCCAGCTGACAAGCAGTGGTCATTTCCAGACTCAGATAGAACTGTGGCAGCAGAGATCATGCCCAGTGATATGCATCAGGCTGGAATGCTCACTCCTCCCCGCTTGGGACCCCGGGACAGCCAAACCCAGCCATGGGACTATGACCACACTACTCACGGTGAGGGTTGACATGTAGGTGTCCAGCAACTCTGAGACCACGTCTGGGGAAAGTAAAGGTTGCAGCGTATGCACATCTACTTCTGGGGCCAACTCCGGGTTCCCCATCATCTCCGCACTGCAATGAGACCAGTAGTGGGAACCACAGGTCAAGGGACACAGACAGGACCCTCCCAGTCATGTCCAGGATCCGACTTTCTGACTCACATGCCCACCACCTGGGCAAGACAAGCCCAAAGACAGTCCTGAGCCCAGCAGCATCCCCATGCAGGCAAGGCATGGCTTCCTCTGCTGCTCTAACCTGGCCCTCAAGCCTGCGTGCTGGCCTCACAGGAGGCAGCCCTGTGTAGGTGAGCTGTGTGTTCAAAAGCACGCTGATTCACCAAGAAGACAAAAAGCTGCCGGACACCCCCGAGGTTCAGACCAGTGTCTTAGGGACACATACGTCCCTGACTGACACCACGTTACCCACCATACAGCGAGTGGGCAGTTTTAGGAAGGGAGCCTCAGCACAGAGAGTCGAATGAGGGCAGCAGACTGTGGTTCCTGAGGGAGCATTTACACCTCTGGTCAATGCTGCTGCAGAGCCCCAGCACCCGGTGTTAAGCTGCTCCCTACTCACAGCTGTGAATCCGACCCTTCCCCACCCACAGATGGGGAGTGGGCGTGGGGTGTCACTGGGCAACTCATAGCAGATCCTGGAGCCAGGTGTGGTCAGCCAGAGGGGTGCCTTGTGCTGTCACTGTGAGGAGCTCACACTTAGACTCTCCCAAGGTGATGCCCAGCCAGGCAGGCCTGGTCCTAAGCCCAAAGAACCCACAGGTAGACCAAGGAGAAAGCAGACAGGGCAAGAGGGCCAGGGAGCCCTGCTGCAGCCACAAGTGGCATCACCTGGTATAGGTGTTCAGCACCCAGGTCAGCAGGCTCACGATCTCGTTGGCCTCCAGGTCCTCAGATGCCAACTCCTGCATACGCGTGCTCAGGGCCTGGTGGTACATGCGCAGGAGGCTCCTGAAGATAGCGTAGTGGGGAGGGAAGCACTGGGCCACTAGGTTCTTGGCCACCACCAGGTCATCCAGCACGTACTTGCGCACAATCTCCAGGTGGCGCACCAGCCACATCTTGTCTGACTCCCGGGTGTCTGCCTGGGTGCCCTCAATTCTGGTTGTTACGGTTCTCTCCAAGATGTCAAACATCTTCTCCTTCCAGTTTTTGGGTCTCCCAGGAGGAACAAAGCCAGTCTGCTTCTTTCGGTCCAGGATGCGCCTGTCAATCTTTTCTTCCCTCTCGATGATCCTGACCACAGACACTAGCAGGGTGGGGTCCCGGCGGACGGTGACGAGTGACCTCTGCAGCACCATCCACAGCTGCTTGGCCAGCTCATCTGAGAGCCCCTGTGTGCTGCCGAAGTACCCGTGGATGAGGGTCATGTCACGCGTGTTCCCGCTGTCCATGCGGAACTGTTCGTACATGAGTCCATCCCGTGAGCACTCCAGGTCCATGAGCTTGCGGTGCGCCTGCAGGAGGGCCCCCTGCTCAATCAGGTCCTGGGTCTCCCGCACAATCTCGGGCACTGGGTGGGAGAGGACACAAGCACACTGTCAGGCTGCAGGTGGGCTGAGCAGGTGAGGGGTGAGGTCTGGACAGCCCTTTTCAAAGGGGCAATATGTAGGCAGGACCTGGGAGGTAAGCAGCAAGGTCTACACAGTGCACTACACACAGCGTCCATTCTGAGATGGTCTATGCAGCACACTGCGTGAAGCGTCCACTCTGAGACCGTCCACAGCACACTGCACACAGTGTCCACTCTGACACCGTCTACACAGTACACTAAATGCAACACTGTGAGACCCTATGGCCTCTGCCCAGCCACAGGGTTCCAAGGGCATGAAAGACAGTGAGCAGCAAAACTGTCCATCCTGGGGCCCCCATTTCTGGTCTCCCTCACCCACCCACTGAGCCCAGCCGCTAGTCAGGGTACCTGAGAAGATGTTCTTGAGGTTTTCCACAGCTGCGGCCAGCTGGCTGTGCTGCACCACGGCATCCTTCACATCCCTGAGGCTCTCGATCGTGTTGATGCTCTGCCTCCAGTCCTTGCTGACGTCCACCAGTGACTGCTGAATGTCCTGCACGTCCTTTAGGGCATTGTGGAGCTGGCTCAGGCCTGTGCGCACCCCATCCAGCTGTGACTGGATTGCAGCCTAGGGAAGACCCCTTCCAGTGAACAGAGCCAGCGACATCCACCAGCTACTCCCCAATGGGCAAACCCTCTCCAGGACGCTCAGCCACCGATGACCCGTCTGAGTGGAAGAAACAATCACCACCAGGAAGAAAGCGCCAATATGGCACCAGGTGACCTAACAGTCACTTCCCTTTTAGTCATGGCTGGAGCAGAGCAGTGCCCCACCACCTGCTGACAACAGACAGCACCATGGGACCATCTCAGACACGAACCATAATGCACACCACCCCAAGCCTGGCTCACATGACATCATTGGGATACCCTGGGTCCATCTCCTGGGGTGGGGAGATGCAGGGACTGCCTCAACTGGGGCTCCTTCCACTTACCCAGGATGGGGAGGAACTGCTCCTGTGGCACAGCTTTGCAATGGGTGCCCCAGGATCATGGCGGTCCCCAAAAGTCCCCACAACACGTCAGTCCTATGTCTCCATGCAGACACACACTTGGCTGTCTCCATGTTACCACCATATCAGAGACACACACTCAGCTGTCTTCATGCCAATACGACATCAGTCAGCCCAATGTCTCCATGGCAGAAGTACATTTGGCTATCTCGGTGTCACCATGACAATGGTCAGCCCCATGCTACCGCAGAGACACACACTCGGCTGCCTCCATGTCACCACAATGTTGGTCAGTCCCACATCTCCATGGAGACACACACACAGCTGTCCGCACACAGGTTGACCCCACCCTGGTTTCCGAGCCTCTCCCTGTCTCCAAGTGCAGCGTGTGCTCACTGCCCAGCCAGTGTGAGCGTGCTCTCCAGTTCACACTGTCCTCACGGTGGGTCAGGTCCATGCTGGTAGTGGCAGGCCATGCTCTGAAAACTCACAGTTCTCTTAATGTGCCTATTTCAGGAAATCTCTGCCTCTTCAGACCAGTTAGGCTGAAGCCAAACCAAATCACAAGACACCTTTTCTGCCTCTCACATATGCCTCACAAAGCCTTTCTGGGCAGAGCAAGGTATAGCATCCAATTAAGTAGCACCGTCATTCCACAGGGGCACTGGTTCATGTCCTGGCTGCTCCATTTCTGGTCCAGCTCCCTGCTGGACCTGGGAAAGCAGAGGAGAGCGGCCCCAGTGCCTGAAAGACCTGGACGGAGCTCCATGCTCCTGGCTTCTGCCTGGTTCCATCCCAAATGTTGCAGCCATTTGAGGAGTGAACCAGGGGATGAAAGAACACACCCTCTCCCTTCTGTAACTCTGCCTTTCAAATAAATACATTAATCTGGAAAAAAAAAAAGTAAGTGTGCTGCTCTTCCTCTGCCCAGGACCAGCAGAACCTAGCACACTCAGTCCAGGGGTCTGGTCTTCTCTGCAAACCCGATAGTTGGTGCCACATTATGGGGAAACTCAGCTTTGCCCTCCCACATCCTAAGCTCAGGCCAGCACTGTCAAGTAGGCACCAGAGACCTAAGATGCTGAAGTGGACGACTATGACCCCACGGCCCCTACCTTGAGCCTGGCCTCCACCGAGGCCTTCTTCCGGGCCTCTCTCCTGCGGTACTGCTGTACTTTGTCCAGCTGGTCCGGCCGCTGCAGCATCCCAGCCACCCGCTGGACTGCGGTGGCGACAGCCTCACGGTCTGTCTCCTTCATGGTTTACAACCAGACAGGGACTCCACTCTGCTCATACCAGAGGTGCCTGTGGGCACAGAGGGAAAGGGGTCAGGCACAGGACGTATTCCCGACACAGTCCATGGAGCCACAAGGAACATGTCTGAGGGAACCCAAGAAGTACAAACTCTCAGAGCTCCAACTCAGGGACAGCTTCACCTTCATATGCAGAGACACTCATGGGTGACCCCATTTCCCACACAGGCCCTCGAAGGCAGAGGTACCCCCTCACCTGTAGACTCTGCCACCCGCCCCCATCCACCTCACCTGTGAGAGGCCTAGAAGCACTACCTTCTCAGAAACTTCCACTCCCCATGCCCCCCACCCAGACAGACATGGAGACCCAGGCAGAGGTCCACTACAGGACCCTCCGTCACTCCTCTCCCAGTATGCCCCCAACTCTGACACAGGCATCCTCCAAAAGCACACATGATGGGAAGGCCCAACTGCTCCAGGAGCACCTGCCCAGGCGGACAGCAATAGCCAGTTCACTTGGAACCGGACAGCAGAAAACCAAATGGGGGCCACCCAGGTGCCCATGAGTCTCCCAGGACAACCTGAACACGGGTTACAGAGAATGAGACAGAATCTCAGTCCTGGGGTCCCTCCACACTCCCTACCCATGCCCACGGAGGAAGCACCTGCCAGGAGACAAAGCGTGGGCGCGGGGACAGTCTGCTGGGGGAAACCTAGGTTGGGGGGACGCCTGGGCCGGGATGACGCCTGGGTCGGGGGAGCCCCGCCCAGGAGACCCGGCCCGTCCGCCGCCCCCACTTCCCTGACGTCCGGGATGGGACAGCGAGGGGCGGGTCCGGTGAACACAGACCGGGGCCCTCAGGCCTACAGACCCGACGACGCCTCACCGACCGCGCAGCTGCCGTCACCGCCTCCCGGAACCGATAGGAAGTGGATGCTGAGAAACGCTTCCGCTTCCGGTGACGGAAGGCTGAGCGAGCAGGCCGGGGCTAGGGGCGTGGCCCGCGCCGGGACTGCCCCGTGGGCGTGGTTTACGGCGGGGGGGGGCGGGGCGTGGTTTGTCCGCTAGCTCCGCCCCGGCAGGAACGGTAGGAGGGGCTTGCTGCCAGTCGCGGCTCTGCCTGTTCACTGATGTCATAGGGCCATTTGTCAGATACCTTCAGGACGGACAGGTGGCCTCGTGGTCAGATGCCCGGAGGACTCAGGTGGCCATGCAGCAGAATCTGGTGTCACAGTGTGTATCTGCTGCCACAAGTGACGTCCTGGCCAGTGACATCTGTCCCACAGAACAGGCTCGTGCTGTTGAGTCAGCCTCAGGCAGCTGTGCCCACATAGTTTGCCATCTGTATGGATTCTCCAGCCCCAGGTGACCCAGCAGATCTGGGAACTGCCATTCAGGATCTGGCTGTCCCCCTGGGGTGGGCCACATCATGAAACCACAGACACTCTGCGCAGGCAGAGCGAGGGGGGGGGGACCTCTACCCATGGGGGGGGCTTCTGCCTTCAGGGTTCCTCAGGTCCAGGTGTGAGTGTATGGCAGACTGAGGGAAGGTGGACAAGATGGAGAAGATGGGATGGAGCCTACTTTCCTAAGGAAGGCCATACTAGCCCTTGCTATGACCAGAACCCACCACACTGTCCCTTCAAACAGATGCTGGGGAGCTGGCTCTGGAGCGTTTGGGCCTGGTGTCTGTCCTCAGGGTGAGGAGGCTTTTGCCTGCCCCTGGCCTTCGGCTCCTGACTGACTGGGTTCTTGTGGCTTTTGGGAACCCCCTGACCTTCTGCTTCCTGTGCTCACATATGTGCACATGCGTGTCAGCTCTGGGTCGGCCTGGAGTGTGCATCTTTTCCTCCTAAGTATTTCCTCAGCCCCAGCTTAGGCACTGGGTTTGCAAGGCCACAACAGACAATGTGACAAAGCCTGTGCCAGCTTCCCATGTGGGCAACAGTTTCACTCCACTTCCCATCCAGTTCCCTGCTTATGCCTTGGGAAAGCAGTAGATGATGGCCCAAAGCCTTGGGACCCTGCACCTGCATGGAAGACCCAGAGAAAGCTTCTAGCTCCCGGCTTCAACCTGGTCCAGCCTGGACCCTTGCAGTCATTTGGGGAGTGAAGTAATGGATGGAAACTCACTCACTGGCTCACTCACACTCTCTCCCCTCCCCCCTCCATAATGCCTTTCATATAAAACCTTCTTGCCTGCTGTAGATTTACTGAACTTGAGTCCTACCTGCAGGCCAAATGCTTCTGTAGGTCTTATGGCCTATGGGCTTGTGTTCCACATCTGGGCTCTGCAGCGGCGGTGGGGGTGGGGAGAGCGAGGGATATGGACGGGCTACATTGGGGGCTGGTCTCGTCTCCCCTGTGGAGCATGTGGGGTGTAGGGAGGCCTGGTCCTGCCTTCCCCCACGGCAGACGGCAGACGGTGACCTCAGGCTCCACAAGCATCTCATCTGGGGTGTACTCTGATCAAAGGAAGAGAAAGCCCAGCTTCCTGGTCTTGGGAGAGGCCTCTGCCCATGCCCGAGGCTCATCTCCCCAGTAGAGTCACCTGCTGAGTCTGGTGGTCCCCTGAGGGCTTCCCGGCCCCCAGTCCTTGCTGGTGTGGGGGAGGGGCTGAGAAGGCCTGTGTTGGACCATTATTGCAGGGCGTCCATCAACCAACACACACCAGAAGGAAGTAAAGTGGCTTCATTCAGAAAATCAAGTAGACAGCTCCACTTGGGCTAAACTCATATTGACATGTGGTTTATTTTATGTCCTATTGCACACTGAATACAAAATATCGCGTGAGAAATATATGAGGGAACTCTTCATAAAGGCACTGAGAGTAGCATCCTAGTGTGTCAGTCTCAAAACTCAGCAAAGCCATTTGTTCCAATGGAATTCACAAGCCCTAAGGAAGGATGTGGATTTCACTCCCTCTTCCCTCCCATCCCCATTATATTTGATTTTAATAACTTCCAGGTATACATGTATAAGCAAAAGTTCCACACACCAGGAAAATGCAAACTGTGAATACAGTGACATCACACACGCCATTTCCCTCCTTCCTGTGACATCACACAACTACCTCCCGCATTCCCCTAACTGGTGACATCACACTTGCAACTCCATGTTCTCATGACTGGTGACATCATACACCTGCCTCCATGTTCTTGTCACTGTCCCCTCTACCAGGGTCTGGGGAGGAAGTGGCGAGAGATCACAGAATCTTGGGCTGGTGCAAGCTAGGGGGCTGCAGGAGCATGTGGGGGTCCTCAGTGCCAGACTGCCAACACAGCATGACCTGTCATGTGCCCCAGTGGGGGGGACACAGGACAGGGTGAGGTGTTTTTCAAGGAGGAGCCAGCTACATAGCAATGTCTGGTTCCACACACTAGTTTGGGGACTCTGGGGTTTCCATGCTGGTGGGTCACTGCTGCTGCTCCAGGCAGGCCTGGAGGGCACCCAGGATCTGCACCAGGCGGTCCTACTGGAGGAGAAGGCACTTGGCTGGGAAGCAGAGGGGGGCAGGGAAGAGGCTGAAGCCCCACTCTGTCTAAACACCACAGAGGAGGCGACACAAGGCCCAGCTTGTGGACAGAGTCATACCAGGTGTCCAAGTCCCTGTGAGGCTGTGTGTCCAAGTGGCTGTGCTCATGGACAGTTAGGCCATTGGACATGACCATGGCTCCTGCCCACCGTAGCCTGGCACCAAGTTTCAGAGAGCCCCGAGGATCGAGCAGATATGAGGTCACTTAGCCTTTCCCCTTGACTTGCTTCCACGGTTAGCAGTGCCAGCCCCCACACTGCCCCAGGGTAAGTCCTCCCAAGATGAGCAGTGGCAGTGGAGGGCCAGCTCCTGGGATCCCACCACAACTGTGTCCCATATGCATTCACCATGGGCAGGGCTAGCCCCTGCTGGCACAGGAGGACACAGGCCGCAGGTTCTGGCCAACAGGCCCTGGTTGAGGCCTCCAGAAGAGGCCACCTCAGAGGCAGACACCCTGTCCCCACCACACAGCCTGTTACAGTCCCTTTGCGGCTCCCTTGCCAGCCACAGGGGCTCTGGAAGAAGTTAGGACCTGTGTCACCTTGGTTGGGGTCCAGGGGACCCCACCATGACATTGGCCCCTCCACCTGCCCTTAATGAGTCTTTCTGGATGTGACCAGAACCCAGACATGAAAATCCGGAGGGAGGCAGGAAGCAAGGGAGGCCAGGGAGGCCCCCCTGCCTGTTCTGCTCTTGCTTTCCACTGCACTGGTGGCCAAGCTGTGACAGCTGCTGACCATGGAGTGGCCCTGTGGAGCACGGACCACCACATGGACAGGCCCTCAGGGACCGCAACTCCTGAAGAGCAGTGAGGCCTGGCAGAGCGAGGTCCCGGAGGGTTACCAGGTTCAGACCCACTGAGGGGCTGGGCTGCTGAGCAGGCTCTGGGCATCCAGGTAGAGGCAGCCCAGGGGTGCTGGTTGTGAGGAGGTGGCTAGGATGGGAATGGGCACTCAGCAGCCCTGGGCGGGGTCAGGGTCATCAAGGCTCCTCGGGGGAATAACTCAGACCCAGTCCCCCGGCTGGCCACAGCCCAGGGGGGCAAGTCCAGGGGCTCGCGCTTAACTGTGGGGGCGGCCCCAGGTGCAGGGGGCTGGTGCTCATGGCAGCCAGCCATGCAGAGAGGCTCGGGGTGCTGTAGCCCGGGCAGGCTGTGGAGGGGCTCCAGGCAGGCACAGGGTGGACGGCAAAAGGGGGGCTGCTCCCTACCATGGACGGGCGCTCCTAGCACCCCGTGCCCCAGGGCCGGGGTATATACCTGGTGCCAGGAGTCTGGCTCTGCCTTCAGGTGTACCCTGGCAGGAAAGGCAGCCAGGGGCGTCCTGGCCACATCACCAGCTCCTGGCCACAGCTGACCAGGGCCATAGTCATCCAGGGTGTCATCGGGTCCAGGGTCTTTCTCTATCTTGATGGACACCTGTGCACCCCGGGGCCCTGGGCCCTGAGCCCTGTCCTGCAGGGGCTTGCTGCTCTGGCTGGCACAGCCAGGGAGGTGGTTCGGCAGGTGAGGTGCAGATGAGCCCCTGAAGGCTCCGGCTGGGGCCTGGATGCCTGGGTAGGACATCCATGGGCTGCGAGGCCCAGCCCGCACACAGGGTGGTCTCAGCCGGGCTCCTCCACCATCGCCATGGGTGCTTGCCGTCCAGGCCGAGGACTGTGTGGATCTTGGGGTCTCCAACCGGCAGGTACACCTGTGGCTCCTTGCCCCGGCATGAAGCTCTTCCTCCTCATCCCTGCACAGAACAGAGGCCACTGGGTCAACATCAGGGGTAGGGGCCCCAGGGCAGACTCCCATCCAGGAGAGACCCACCAGGCTCCTCCCCTTGCCCCCACATCTTTCCCACTAACTCCTCGCTGACCCACATGGCACCATGTCCATAGGGAGGGTGAGATGACCCAGCTGGTCACAGGAGGGGATGGTGTGAAAAGGGCTTCCCAGCAGAGGTGGGTAAGCAAAGGAGATGGTGACCCAGGGAGGGTAAAGCTGGTGCCTGGGCAGCCCTGGCCAAAGAGCCCATCATCTACCACCACCTCTTACCAGCCCCTCCGGGTGGGGCTGTCCCGCCATCTGTGCTGGACCCACTTACCCTAAGGCCTCCTCAGGGCTGCTCCTGAGGCGTAGGCAGGGGGCCCGGGCCCACTGTCCAGCATCTGGCGTCGTCCTGAACATGGAGATGCAGCTGCCTCCGTTGTTCCTCCCTGTTGGGAGGGACAGGAGAGAGGTGGCATGAGAGCCGCAGGGCAGCAGCAGGGTCCCTGCAGGATGCCAGAGCTACCGTAAACAACAGGTCCCAGACGCACCTGCCACATGGCTAGGCCTCTTGTGCAGTCCTGCATCACAGAGGGTCCAGGTTGCCTTGGCCCTAGGAAGGAGGGGAGGACAGGTCAGCTGCATGTGGACAGCAGGAGCAGGGGACACAGATGGGCCAATGACGGGTTTGGATTTTGTTCCAGTCCATGTGAGGTTGACAAGCCCCCACCCTGAAGGCCCTGCAGGGACTGAGTGGACATGCAGCTGTGTGGCCTGACCCCAAGATTCAGAGTCCCAGGGAGCCCAAGGATAGGCCCACACAGAGACGCTGGGCCACTCTCCTGGTGCTAACCCCTATCAGGACCTAAGTTGGAGCCAAACCCTGTGTTGATGGGTCCAAGCCAGTCTCTTGCATCGTCCTCCACTGCCCAGACCCAGCTTCCTGGGCATCTCTGCAGGACGTCTGAGACCACGGACCAGGGAAGCAGGCCCAGAAGAGAGAGTAGAAGGCACAGGGCAGAGAGCAGAGGGCAGTGGGTGGAGCATGACCTACCTTTGCGCCTGCCGGAAGGCGCAGGGTAGGGCCTGCAGTTCACCATGCAGCCGCCAGGAGGCATCTGAGCTCCCAGAAACGCCAACGGGGGTGAGTGCGGGCGGGTGCAAGGGGATTGTGTTGCTGGGGTGTAGTGGATGTAGGGTGTAGCAGTTGAGGGCTGCTGCGTCTGTGTCAGGAAGTCCAGCCACTCACAGCGGAAGCAACCACGGCAAACCGTGGCGGCGCCAGCCTCTCCACTCACCTGGTGTCTGCAGGGTCCACCCGGTGCTTGGGCAACAAGAGCGTGCCCTGCGTGCTCACGACCGCCGTGGGGGGCGGCAGAACCGGCACCGCAATGCAGAACAGCGAGAGCCGCGGGGGCAGCACCGAACCCGACGGCGCCTTCTTCTTCTGCCCAAACAGGAACTTGAGTTTTCCCTGGAACTGCATTGTCTGTCAGGAAGTAGGGGTGGACATGGTGTTAGGGGTGAGATCATAGGGCCATGACACCCCCTGCCCTGCCTGAGGTTGCCACCTAGACAGCCTGTCGGGCAGGGACAAAGGTGTTGCCACAGGAGGCCTGGCCACGGACACCAGGACAAATAAGAAGTCCTGAGCAGCCCAACAGCCCTCATCCTGAATGCTGGACAGTCCAGGTTCCCGCTGACCTACAGTCACCACATCCTGATGTCACAGTCCACAGAGGGTCCACAGGAAGTCCACACAGACCCCTGGGCCACAATCCAGGTGGGAAGGTCCCGGGTCTCAGTCTGTGAGGTGGGCAGGGCTGGGACAGGTGGATGTTATCCTGGTGCCAGGTGAATGCCTATTTTCAGATGAGCAGAATCACATGGTGGGGCACCCCAAAGGTCCATTTGGAAAAGATGGGGCTGAAGGGGCTGGCATGATTGGGTAGTAGCCTAAATCCCCCCTGTGGCGCCAGCATTCCATTTGGGCACTCCACTTTTGATTCAGCTCCCTGGTCACTGACTGGGAAAAGCAGTGGACAAGGCCCAGCACTGGGACCACCGCACCTATGTGTGAGACTCAGATGGAGCTCCCAGCTCATGGCTTCAGACCAGCTCAGCTCCTGGTGTTATGGCTATGTGGGGAGCGAACCAGGGAATGGAAGATCTCTCTGTCCCTGTAACTCTGAACAGATGATTTTTATTAATTGATGATTTTAACTCTGTGTTATGCTGTGTGGGGGAGACACAGTCATGGGTTCGCCATCTCCATAGGCGCAGCTCCAGGGCCTCAGGGTGAGGCCAAGGCAGTCTCAGAAGCATCCAGGACCGAAGGTAGGGATGCTGACAGGTCCTGACAGAGGGCCCTAAGCTTGGTGGGAGCGTGTGCGAGCTGGGCTCAGTGCCTGCGGGGCCACAGGGAGCGGGTGTTTCAACCCCGTCCCTCCACCCCTGGTCCCTCCCCACCCCACCCCTCCACTGTCTGCCCCACCCCCCTCCAAGGGAAGGACCTGCACTCACCAGGAAACCCGAGGTGCTGTCCAGTAGGCATCGGACACGGCACACGAAGCAACGAGTAAGAAAGGCAGCGAACTCCGCCGGCGCACCTGGGCCCCCATCCTGGGCCCTGAGCAGCCGCCCCAGGATAGGGTCCTCTCCTGCAGGGGCGCATGGGGAGGCTGGTACAGAGCCGCAGCCAACAGGGGAGGCTGTGGCGCCTTGGAAAGCATCCTGCATGGCTTCTTCATTCTCCCTCACCGACTCCAGGTGTGTGGCCTCATCTGCCAGCCGGACCATCACGTGGAGTTGAGGTGCATCCCCCAGCCTACACCTGCCACCTCTGAGGGGCCCTGAGGTCCCACCGGTCAGAGACTACCCCAATTTCTGTGCTGTGTGTGAGTGGTGGGGTTGGACAAAGCCCCCAGTCCAGTGGAGGCGGGACCAGGTGATGACCTACCTGCCTCTGCAGAGACCGCGTGTGGTGGGTCCATGGCCCAGTGGAGCTGGCGGCAGAAGTCCTGGCGGTCGTCCACATGGATGTAATCGTAAACACTCTGATGCATCACGTCTGTCTGTGAGGACAGCCACGCTCAGTGCCTGACCCCAACACAAGGTGAGGGACACCTACATGCAGGAACCCACAGAGAGGGGTACCACACACCCTCTTGGGCGAGGCCAGGAAGGAAACCCCAGCATGACCTGGCCTTGCCACGGGTGGGGGAGGGGTGCCCCAGGCCAGCTAACAAGGTTGGAGCCAGTCGCATGGGACTGCCATCCTGCGCAGGAGCAGAAGCAGGGACTGAACACCATCTCCCTGACCCTGTCCCTGCCCTGGGCTGGCTCCTTCCCCCAGCCCTGCACCCAAGCCCAAGGCCAGTGAGGGACTAGCCCAGGGGCCTGAGCCAGGTCTCAGGGCACCATCCACCTTGCTCACCTGGTGGAAACCCAGGTAGTCCACAATGGTGGCTGAGGCGTAGAAGATGCTGCCCTCCGCACTGACCACCAGCGCGAAGCCATCCAGGGACTACAAGAAACAGGGGAGGCAGTGTTTTGGGGGGAATGGCTGACTTGGTTCAGCACAGAAGTCACACTGGTGGCCCTCAGGGAACATTCTGACCACATAAGCACGGTGTCCTCATGAATGTGATCACAGAACACGATGACATCAGAGGTCTGACCACAGAACGTGGTGATTTCATAGGTCTGAAAACACAGCCTGACGTCATTGGGCTGACTACACGAGCACAGTGTCCTCAGGATCTGACCACAGAATATGATGACATGGGCCTGACCACATGGGCATGGTGACATCACAGATCTAACCCATGAGATGATGATGTCACAGATCTGACCACATGGGCACTGGGTCTGCTCTTGCCTGCAACACCAGCCAGTGGGGCTCAGGGGCCAAGAGACATGGTACCCCTGGCGGCCTGACCCAGGGGTAGAGCTTGCTCCCTCTTACCCAGCTGGGGTGAAGTCTGGGCTGCCAAGGGGCTCTGGGCCACACCTGGGAACAGCTGGGAAAGCCTAGCCCCCCACTGCCACCCCTTGCTCCATGGGCAGGACACCTCAGCCAGGAGCCAGGACCAGATTTCACAGGGCCCAATCCTCTTGATTGGGTCAGCACTGCCCACTTCCCTGGGCTGGGGTTCAAGCAGAGGTAGGGTGGGGCGTTGCGGGAAACAGAGGCCCCAGCACCGACAGATAGGGCCCCGGATCTGCTCACCCCGTACGCCCCCCATGCAGGCCTGCGAAGGCGCAGCTGGCAGAGCCAGGCTCAGCACGAAGCCCTGGCGCGTGCCGCCTCGCCTCGCTGCGAGGCCCGGCTAAGAATAGTTCAAAGGCGGAGGGCAGCGCCAAGCCCCGTGCACGCGAGCAGCCTCAGGAAGGGCTTTACGAGCTGACTCATGACCCAGCCATTCCTGGACTGGACGAGTCATCTGGTTCCAATATCCACGCTCCGCGCCGCCAGCTCGTCCCTGCGTGGGGCCGATTGCGGGAGCATGAGCTGCACACGTCCCCTCCCCTCATCCTGCAACAGCTCTGTTTAAATTGGGGGCACATAACGAAATTATTGCCTTTCGCCTCGGGGGACCGCAGCACCAGCAGCCGCGGACGCTGCACCTGTGTGCCCCACACGCAGCCCCGCCCGTCAGAGCCTTGGCAGAGCCGGGACTTCCTCCGGCAAATCCTACGAGTGCCTCCAGTCCCGCGGCAGGAAGCGGCAGGCACTTCCACGGTTATTTCTGTCAAGGTCACGCACGAGGGGGTGGCTCCCCGACGGCCGTCGTCACGGCGACCGGCCGCACGCGAGCGCTAGTCACGCGAGCGGGCACCAGGCAGGCGGCCGGGCGACTGGCCCCGGGCGCCTGGAGCCAGATCACTCACGGCTGCCAGGGGCTTGCGTGCGAGCAAGTGACCGGTTGTTGACAGCTCCCACAGGCGGTCAGAGAGCCGCCCACGCCTGCCACGAAGCAGCCACAGCTCGTGGAAGCTTCTGGAAGACACGGTTCTCCAACACCCTGCAGTGACTGGGTAGGTGCAGCCTGGAGGGTCCTGGTTGGGTGAGGCTGTAAGATTTGGGTTGCAGCCAAGACACACTCAGGCACCCCTTGGCAGCTCCTGGGGGCCCATCCACACATGAGCAGTGCAGAGTTCAGCTTGGCTGCTGGCACTGGGTCTTCCACTGAATCCAAGGTGCAGTCCTTGGGTGAAGTGGGCACACAGGGGCAGCCCCATCCTGGGCAGCAGGGACTCTTGTCTGGTTGCCCTGGAGATGAACACGGCCAGGTCATTGCTCACTCAGGCGGCTCCCAGACCTTGGTTTGGAGTTCTCAGCTGGGACCACCGCCTGCCCCTATCCCTAAGGAGGACAAGTGGCCTGGGCACCTTTGAAAGCACACGGCATCCTATGGTAAAGCAGCCAGGATTCAGGTATCCCCAGCACCCACCATAGTGGAGTTGCCCTGCCCTTCCTGTCTGGAACCCTGATGGACAACCAGCCTCCGGTGCTAGGACAGCCCTTTATCCTCCAGCAAGTGTAGGCACTGATGCTGCAGGCCAACTCAGGCACCTGTGGACACTGTCCCAGAAGCCCCCCAGTCAGGGTACTGTTCCACACCACAGTGAGGCTCCTGCACACAGCCCTCACATGTGACCTGTGCAGTGTCAGGGCAGAGCTGTCAGAGGGGCCCATGCTCCCTGTATCTTCTCCACCACGTCCATATTGCAGAGCAGCCTCTGTTGGCCATGGTCACCCCCTTCTCTGGCTACAGGTGGGAACAGCTCTCGGGTTCTGGTCTCTTGTGTGGCCACCCTTAGCCAGTCCAGGCAACCCAGCACCAACTGTGTGGCACAGCTAGCCACATCTGCAGGGGGCAGGATGGGGGTCCTGAGCCTTTGAAGGTACTCAGAACCAATACCCAGATGGACAATCAGACAGAAACCACTGAGAATAGTTCAAAGCAACAGGATGGCCATGGTCAGCCCTCTGGAGCCGAAGAGAAGGTGGATGGACAGGCCAGGCACACAGGCAACTGCTGTGAACAAGACACAGGCCCTGTGGACCCGGTACAGGACACACACTGTGGCCAAGCAGAGGACATGGGACAGGAGGCCTGAGACTAGTCTCCCCGGGATGCACACAGCAACCAGACACAGAGGACAGGAGAAACAGCCCCAGGGACCTAGGGCAACATGGACAGCCCTGGCCGCCGGACACCGATTCCTGAAGCAGAGGACAAGGAGAAAAGGAAGCAGCTAAAACTCCCAATTATGGGAAACAGATGTACTTCCTGGCTCCCCAAGGTCCTGCTGGGAGATCAGTAGACCCTTCGCGACAAAGCCTCCAGTGAGAGTGGAAATGGACTGGCTGTGAGCTGAGACACAGCTCAGTGCCCACAGACAGCCGCATGACCAAGTTGCAGCTTGACGCCCCACGGACAGCTGGGATGTTACACGGGGCCCTATTAACGGCTGTGTGAGTGATGAGAATTCTTCAGCAGAAACAAGAGGGCCAAGAAGGGGATAATGTCCCTAAGGCACAAATGAAGGAACTGAGGGTCAGTGCTCTACGCCAGAAAACACCAGTGGAGTATGAGACCATGCCCAGCCTGCACCTGGGAGGGTTGGGGACTTAGGGAGGAGCAAGACCATAATAGAACCAGGGGAGAGTACAGGACCAGTACCACAGGTTGCGCTGACCCCAAAGGCCTTTAACACCTGACGGCCGACACCACAAGTACGGGAGTGATCTATGTACACACCTGCCACACATACTCAAAGATGTATAGACACACCTGTGCACTCAAATACATGCATATTTCCTGTGTGGACAACAGTACACACACAGACCTGTATATACTCACACACACTTTCTGTGTGGACAGTGCTCACGCACATATTTAGACCTGTGCACACTCACATGCACACTTCCTTGTAGACTAAGTGCACACTCATACACATGCACACTTCCTGTGTGGATGATGGTGCACGTACACATACTTACACCTGTGTGCGTGTATACACACACACACACACACACACTTCCTGTGTAGATTGCAGGAGGAAAACACCTCCTCCCCCAGCCCAGAGTAAGGACCTCACAGTCAGAGCAGCCCCTGAGTGGACATAGGATTGTGACCGTGCTAGGCAGGTGTGTAACAGGGACCAGGTACTGGCAGCTGTAGGAGCTGGGTCCAGGCCAGAGTGGGCAGCAGAGAGCAAGGCCAAGCTGTCGCCGGGCTCCACTGCACCCAAACCAACCTCCGGCCCACAAGGGGCTGCCGCTTCACCTGGGGGAGGGGGTTGAGGAACTCCTGCATGTAACCTGTTTGTCGGAGCCCAGCTGGAGCACGTTGGCAGGCACGTGCCCTCCTCCATCTACACTTCCTTTCCTGGCTGCCCACAGCCTGGGGGCTGCAGCCATGACATCTCTGCTGACCCCCATGCCCACCCCAGCTCCATCCTGGCACAGGAAAACATGGGCCAGGACTGGCAGCAACATCTCCACCTCAGAGTCTGCTGCTGGAGGGTTCCCCTAGTGACGCTGAGGACAGTCAGACAGACGGACGAATTTCCAGGTGTGAACCAGGCTGGAGTCAAGTGGAGAAGCTCAAGGCAGCCTTTCCTGAGGACCTAACTTGGGGGGTGGGACTCCCATGAGAGACACAGAATGAAGTGAGTGAAGGCACCCCCATCCCCCACCAAGGCACTCGCCTCCAGCAGCAGTCGCCCCTCCAGCACAGCAGACCCTCCGCGGGGGTGGATGTCTCCTGGTACACTGGCCCCGGCCACTGGCCGCCGGGCACGTCTGTCCTGGACAGCTGTGGGAAAGGAACACAGGTGAGCTCTGGCCAGACCAAGGCCCTGTGAGGTGTCCCCTGCACCCGCCTAGCACAGACAGTGGCCCCTGCCTAGGTCTACAGCTCCAGGCTTGAGGTAGGAACCAGGACTCAGGCCAGATCAGCACGTGGAGGTGGAGCCCCAACCCTAGAGTGCCCCAACACCTGCAGCTCCACCCACAAATGCCCACATCCCTGAGTCACCTGGCTCAAGAGTTCCCCTGGGAGAGGCAGAACGCCTCCCAGCAGGCTGGTCCTGATGCACCACCTGCTGTGTTCCAGGACCCCACTCACAGGTTATGGCCACTCCCCCTGGTGGACGGGGGAGTCACTGCAGGCATCCACATCCCAGGGACATCCCAGCTGCCTGTGGAGTGTCTCAGGGTCATGTGACATTTCTGGGGCTCCGCCAGTGCAGGGGTGAAAGTTCATGAGTCACCTAGGGCTGTCTCCACGCTCTACACCCCCACCATGGCCTGTCAGGGTTCCCACCTGGAGTCCAGATGCTGGCTTACCACTCCTGCCAATCTGACTTGTGTCTGATGTCCAGGCCTGCACCATGGCTGGGATCCTTCACCCCAAAGCCAGTGGCATCCCGCCCCCAGAGGCCACCATGTGGGACCATTGCCACAGATCTTAGTGGGAGGTGCAGAGGATCCTCAAGGAAGCCCAGGAGACAATGGCCCCTCTGTTGCAGGGGCCTGCATTTGTGTTCACCTGCTGGGCACGGAGCCCATGGTCCCTGCCAGGGTACAGCCCCAATCCAGAGAACAGGAGGCGTCCTTTGCAGTTCCCAAACGCTGCCCACTGCCCTCAGTTATCCACACCCTGCAGGCCCAGGCTAGAGACTAGGCTAGTCAGGGACAATGGCAGCGCCATGTATTTTCAACTCCACTTCAACCCCCATTTCCCCACCATCCCCAGTGAGGACTGGGACCCCTGCCATTTGTCCCTGTGTACCCAGAGTACAGCCAGGGTCTGGAAAGAAGGGAACGAGAGTGGGGTCTGGGGTTGGTCCCTGCTGGCCAGGACTCCCAAACCTGCTCCTCGCAGCCGAGGGTCCTCCCAGCCCGACATGGGCCTCAGCATCACCCAGCCCCTGGCTCAGGTCTGGGTTCCAAGGGTAGTCAGGGCGGGCCTGGGGGCACTGAGGTCCCACAATGAGCTCTGGCCACAGGAGTCCCTACAGGCCCCGCCCCAGCCCCCGTCCAGCGCCCGCTTTCCCGGCTTTCCCGCGCCTCGGCGGCTGTCCTGCCCCCGCCCACTTCCCTTCGGCGCCGCTGCGGCTGTCACGCGATGGGGCCCGGCCAGGGCCTCGCGTGCGAGTGCAGCTGCCGCACCCCCTCCACCCCGCCCCAAGGGTCTGCGTCCCCACCGCGGCCTCTGCATGGGCCCAGCCAGGCCTCTCTGGCCAGCTGTAGCTGCGGGCTGACCCCCACTGGGGATTAGGGGGTTCATGGACTGGAGGAGGCACAGGTTGGGGATGGCCGTGTCCTGGCCTCAGGGCTGTGAGCTGGGAGCCAGGTTCTTCCAGGGTCCCTAGAGGGAAGGGAGAGGACAGAGACCCTTAAGGATTCCCAACCCCCCTTAACAGACTGGGTCAGAATCTGCAGACACTGCTTGCATTGGAGCAGACAGCATGCGGAGAGTAAGTGGTGGTGCCTGCCAATCACAGGGTGAGAGGTCGCAGACACCCACACCTGTTCCCACCCCAGGGTACAAAGCTAAGTGTCCCAATAGCCATGTGGACCCTCCCCCCAAGAAGCCATCCATGGTCCAGTACCTGGGTATAGCCAGGTGTGACCATGGACAGTGAACCAGCAAACAGGGCCATGTGTTCTGTCTGAGATGCCACCATGCTGCCTCTGGCTCCTGGATACCCCGGGTGGTAGCGCTGGGCAGTGGACAAGCAGCTGAGGCTCAGCCTGTCATGAGGGGTGGATTTAGATCCTCGGCAGGCAACCGACAGCCCAGGCCCAGCAGGGCAGAAACTAAGACAAGACAGGATGGAGAGAGGGGCTGAGCGAGGTGACAGGCCCAGGCAGAGAGGAGGGTGATGAGTCAGTGCAGGGTTGCACTTGCAGTGGCTGGAACCAGGCTGCTGCTATGGATGCCCTGAGGTTAGCAGGCACAAGGCAGGTATTTTGGGATAGGTAAGTCCCACTGACAGGAACGCCTGGGCCAGCGTCTCTGGCTGCACCTGCTCCAGGACTGGGACACATGAGGGGCTGCCCCCTGAGGGTCTCATCGGCTCAGAGAAGCTTGAACCCCACAGGGAACCTTCCCAATCCAGTCCAGATGCATTCACATGGTGTCAGTGGATGAATCAGCACTGGACCAATGGATTCAGATAGAGACAGCCTCCAAGTGGGGATGGGCCAGGCAGCCACTGAGGACCTGGAGATAAGGGGATCTGCCCCCACCGACTGTGGGAGCCAGACTCCCTCATGTCCAGTGACCCTCCCAGCAGGCCCCACCTGCTGTGGGCCTCTGGAACCCTGAATCATTCCTCAGACCCAGTGTCTACCCAATGACCCTCACTCAGATGCTGCTGCTTCTTTGAAGGACCCTGGCCCATGTCCAGCAGTGTTGTTCCAACTAGGCACCACAATGCACCTACTGCCAGGAATGGCAGAGCTAGGGGAGGATGGGGAGTGGGTCGGGGCCCCCACCCCTCCCCCAGATGCTCCTGCAGATGCCTATACAAACTTATTGGGGTTTTGGCATGTTTAGGCTCCCCCTTTGTCTTCCAGATTTGCCCAAGAAGATGATGCAGGATGACAAGTGAGCCACTCAGTGAATGTGTTGTCTCCTCCCCATGACGTCCCTGCACCTGATGCTGCTCTCTAAATGTGGCCCAGATGGTCTCCATGCTCTATGGGCAGGGTTGGTGGCCGTATTAGAAGGCTGACCACCCGTTGGGTCTCACAGGCACTCAGGGCCCACAGGTCACCAGGGGTGTAGGCCACTCCAGTCCAGCACATGTGGGACCAGCTGTAGGGGTGTCGGGTCTATGAGGGCCTCCCAAAGAGTAGGGTGGAGGGTGAGGACAGTACCAAGATGCCCAGGCCTGCCTGAACATCGCCACCCACATCAGGCTGCAGTAGACTCCTGGAGCATAGGAAGCCAAGTCCACTCTACCTAGGGTCCATCACCTTCTCATTCCTCTGTCCCATGTGGAAACTCGTCTCCCTCCACCCCAGGTAGAACTGGCAGTTCAGCTTGGACCCTGGGGACTGATGCTGGGGTGTGTGACCATATAGGCCAGTGTGAGTGCTTGTGAGGGTGTGAGGGGCACACATGACTTCTGTGAGCACCTGGTGGTGAGAGAGTAGGCAGGTACATGTGTAAGATGCATGTCAGACATATGTGAGATGCATATGTGAAATGTGTGTGGGGGTGTGAGAGACATGTGTGAGATGTGAGAGATGCGTGAGATGTATGAGAAACATGTGAGGCGTGTGTGAGGTGTGTGGGATGTGTGTGAGATGCATGTGTGTGACAGGAGGGGAGGATTCTTGCCAGCAGCGAGGTGTGAACTGTGTTCCTCCTCAGTGCTCAGGCACAGCTGCAGAACACAGGGGTAAGATGCCTTTCAAAGCCCCCACAGAGCATAAACTAACATGCTGCTGCCACATGTCCACACCCTCACACCACACACCGTGCAAGCCACGTGCAGCCTGGTTAGCCATGGTGCCCAAGTCTCAGAAGGCACTATCATGTCCCCTGAATGCAGCTCCCTGCAGAAGGTAGACACAAACTGGCCCTGGGCCTGCCAGGTGCATGGAGCTCTCTTGGTGATATGGCCCTGCCCATCGCTGTCCAGGAAAAAGGACAGCATACAGCATGCTGAACCCCAGGTCAGGAGCCAAGGGGCTAGGGTTTGGGGGTGGGCAGTGAAGCAGGGCCAGCCACAGATGCACCGTGCGCCAAGGCAGCAGCCCCACAGGCCCGGGAGTTACTCCCAGTCAGCACCACAGCCCTGGCATGCCTGAGCCTCCCTTCCAGTCATGCACCTTCCCTCATGTCACATCCAGAGCGGCCCTACAGTCATATATCCACATATATATATATACACATATCCAGAGCCACCCCTTGTGTCATATGCCCAGATCCACTGCTCATACCAGGTGGGCAGTCACCCCTCACATCACACCCACATCCATCCCACACTTCACGCCAACAGACAGGGAAATGCTACCTCTTGCCGGGCTGCCCTTACATCTTGATAAACCTCAGTTGCTCCCTCCAATGCCTCTTCTCCACCTATGATCACACAGTTCTGGGAGTAGATATGGAGCATGAGGTGGCAGAATTTCAGCAAAAAGCACAGTGCAGTCCACCTGTTGCCGTTTCCCCATCGTTGAGTCTGTGTAAGCACAGACATCTCAGGGGCACATGGCCCTGGACATGCTGGTAAGACCACGGATGTCTCAGGGACAGGCCAGTAAGACAATGGATGGTCTTAGGGACATGCCATCAGGTGTGCATTTCTGATTGAGATCCCAGGAAATGCACTTGGCTCCAGCTCTTATCCCCTGTTCTACACCTGACAAGTACACACAGCTCCCATGTATGTGCACCAAGTTCCGTGGGCACAAGACAGAGATGGCCCTGATGCCACTGCTGGGTAGGTTGGGGACAGAGGCAAGAGGGGAATCCATCCCATGACACAGCCCACACACTGGACCTGGCTGGACTTTGTTGTCACTACCCAGGGTTGTCCATTTCTGGGCCCCTTTCCTTGGCTTGCCCCCAGCCTTAAGGTCTCCCAGGAAGACAGGACCTGCAATTGAGCTGACTAGAGGATTCTGCTGAGACAGGTTGAAGATGGGGGGCAGGGTGTCTCACCCTCAGGGGCCACCACCCAGCACCACCCTGGGCCCTGGCCAGCAAGGAGAGCAGCTGGACACAGTTGCAGGCCTGGCCCTGCCCACGGTTCTTCTTCTCAGGACAAGATCACTTGGTTTTGTTTGAACCCTGAATTTCCCCTTTTGAGATCAGCACAGTTTTTACAGAGTGGAAAACTCTGACCTAGGCAGTTGGCCGCAGAAGAGCAGAAGAGGCTGGCCAGTCCAGTAAGAAGCTTGCAATGCTTCAGGAAGGCGGAGAAAGTAACAGCAGATGTGTCTGAGCACGGTTGAGGGTCCATGAACCGGTGAGGGAAAATGGGGCTGTGCTCATCCTTGGGGAGAAACTCCTAGCTAGTCCCTGTCCTTCCCTAATGGCTTCCCTGGAACATTGATGAGGCAAGCTTGACTGTCCCTCAGTCACCACAGACTGAGATCCAGCTATCATAACTTCCCAGAGTCACCAAAGATCCAGATTCCCACAGCTTCTTGTTGCTGGAAACCACAGATTCAGACCCAAATATCACAGCTAACTGTGTGTCCCTCATCACCACAGAAAAGATCCAGATCCCACAGCTCCCTGGGTGTCCCGGAGTCACCACAGACTCAGATCCAAATCCAAAGTTCTTGATTCTCAGCATCCTGCATGCTGGAAGGTAAGTCAGGAAAGTTCCAGGATTTCCTGTACTATCTAGCAGCATCGCCAACTTTGGTTTCCTTGGTGAAAGGTGTGAGAGAGACCCGGTCTGTATTTCACCGGTGGTGAGTCACGTGGCTCAGAGCCTGTGGCCCACTCTGAACTGTCTTTCCAGCTCATGGCCAGTAAGCCAGATGCACACGCTATGGTGTTCTGAACTGTACCATCAGGCACCACCAAATGCCGTGGAAGGACGGCCGCCACTCGGCCTGTAGGGGACACCCAGACAGGGTCTGAGCTTGCTGGAGATAGCAGGATCAGAGCTTCTCTGAGGTCACCAGGCTCTGGCACTGCCCACGTATCACCTCAGGACTATCCCAAATCCATGTGCTGACCTGGTAGAGCCACTTGACCTGGCTGCCCCAGTCCCACCCTGGGTGACTGCTTTCATTCAGGACAAATGCAGCTTGAACCCCAGTCGGGCATTTGGCTCCAAGGTTCTCCTGAAGCTGGGAGCAGTCTCACCTCACGCTCACAAAGTCAGAGGTTACTCAGGTCTGTGGGTTTCCTTGAACCCCTAGAGATGTCCCAGGATCGCTAATGGACACCTGAAACTTCAGGAGGTTGGGGAGCAGGTCGAGGAGTGGGCAATGGCCCCACAGGACCTGCTTGGCCTACAACAGACACACCTGTGTTGGGGTGAGAGGAGGAAACCCCTCACCCAGAGGATACCAGCCAGAGCCGAGGGTTCTATGGGAGGGGTGGATTTCAGGCTCTGAGAGGCCCCACCCTCAGGTGCAGGACTGCCACCTGTTAGAGTGGGGCTTGGTCTGGAGCAGGGCAGTGGGAGAGCACCTGAAGCACTCCTCCTCCTCCAGCCCTGGCTGCCCTTGCCCCAGCACTGGGCACCCCTTCCCCCTTCCCATGACTGGTTAGCCATGCACCAAGCATCAAGCAGCTCTCCTCTGATCTAGGTGGGCCCAGAAGAGCCAGGTGGACCTAGGGGAGCCCCGGGTGGGCCCAGCAGCCATCCTACCTTGGAAGAAGCTCTTCACCCTGAGGTAACTAACACTGAGACGCAGGACCGAGAGCTTGTCCAGCTTGGAGATGATGTCAGGGGGCAGGGGCAGTAGGCTGGCCAGGTGGTCCAGCTCAGCATTGAGGCGGTCCCGGTGCCTCTTGGAAGGGTTTGACTTCTCAGTTCCCAGGGCAGGCCTCCTGCAGGGGACAGTCACATGGACAAGGTTCAGGGGATTCTTCACGGAGCTGCTGTGTCTCCACTGTGCACCGACCCCCCCAGCCCCCACCTCCCACCGGCCAGGAGGGGCTTAACTAGAGCCTGGGAGCTGCCATCAGGCCAGAGACCTAAGGCTCACATGCAGATGACCACACTGAGGGGCCACAGATGAATCCCGAACCCCAGACTCAGCAGAGATGCAGAGTAGGCAGCCCAAGGACAGAGGTTTGTGGGGGACAAGGGTATGTGAAGAAATCCCTGGCCCCAAATGTATGTGTGTGTGTCTTTGTGCCTGTGTCTGAGTGTGTATATGTGTCTGTGAGCGTGCATGTGTGTGAACATGCATGTTGTATGTGTATGTGCTTGTGAATGTGCATGTATGAAATGACACATCCATCCATTCTTTTTATGTTCACGGTGTTGACCCAAAGCTAACATTTCAGTAGAATCCAACCCTTCCTCAGGGCTCCTGACTCCAACCTGAGGACACCAAGCTCCTGGCCCCAGCCCTCAGGGCCTGTTTCGCCTCTGCAGAAGAGGAGGCTGAGCAGAGCAGAGCACATCAGGGAGAAAAAACTGGCTGCTTCTCCAGAAGAGCTACTGACCAATTTCACACAGATGCTCTCTGAGCCCCAGGTAGATGTATTTCACAAGGAGAGGAGCCACCTGCCAGCACATCTGGTCCACCTGCTGGAGATGGCCACAAGGGACATCTCTTCCCCTGACCTCTCACCTCACAGTGACCTTCCCTTCCCCTGACCTCTCACCTCAGTGACCTTCCTTTCCCCTGGCCTCTCACCTGGCAGTGAGATGGGTCCCTTGGAGTTGACCGAGAAGAGGACAAAGTGGGAAATCATGTCCTTTCACCTCAGCCTGCTCAGGGTCCACCACAATGGACATGGCTTAATGTCAGACTAATGAGATCTATGGGTTAGAGCGGATATACACACTTACTGGACACAGTCACCAGATATACACACCAGCAGTCAAAGGGACATATACATGCGCACACACACACACACACTGAGCACCCACGGAGGTGAGTGAACATCAGCTCGATGCACAGGGCTCATGAGACCACTGGTGAAGCATGTCTGAGGCCAGTCACACAGTCCAGGCTCTGCACCCCGAGACCTGCGATCAGGGAAGCCACCCCTCCTTGAGCCCTGTGGCAGGAGGGGTGTCTCCCTTGCAGCTGGGTGTACTGCATAGCAGTGCTGTCTTGGGAAGGGGTTGAGGGCAGGCAGCTTAGGTGCTACAGGGAAGGAAGGTTTCAGAAAGCACTACTGACACGTCTCCTGCCATCTTGGCTCTAACCATAGGGCCTTGCCCATCCTGTCCCTGTCCTGTCTGTAGGAGGACATTGTGACCCTAGAAGGTCAGGGAGCACAGGATTATAGTTGGTTGGATAATATTTGGAGGAGAACAACCAAATGGCTACCTTTTGCATACCTGATTGGATATCATTTGCATAAGAACAGTTGAGTGGACAGTATGTATATGAGAACACCTGGTGGAATATATAGGACAAAAGGATATCCAAACAAAAGCATTGATGGTTTTGTTGATAAGCTCAATACTTCCTCCCTTATCCTATATGGCCCTCAGTGTATAAAGTTTGATGCCACTAATAAACTACTGCTTTTGACCATCAGTAAGGGTCCACACGTGTTATTATCGGCTCCGTGCACCAAGTTCATCGCTGTGGGACAGCGACACCTGTCCATCAGGAACCCCTGAAGAGCAGCTTCCTAGCATGCATCTGAAGGTCCTGGACACAATCTCTGGCCGCATTCCTCCCAAGCACTCAGGCCCCTTTCCTGCATTGGGAGTGGGGGAAAGGGGGAGAGAGGATACTTCACTGTTTCTGCGTTGGCTTTCTTCTCGTCCTCCCTGCATACACGCACTCCCCAGGAGGGATCATTGTCTGGACCCTGTGGGAGAGAGGAGTCATCACATCAGCCTTGGGCTGACCCTGGGGCCTCCACAGCCTGTGGACAGGGCTCATGCCTCACCCCTCCAAGCAGGACCCCAGGGAGTGATGCTGGATTCCGCACTGCTGCCCACCCCATCCCTGTGCTCTCGTGAGGTGAAGGAGGGGAGCCTCTGGGCCAGCACTGACCGCAGATGCTGCTCCCTGCTCAGAGTGGCCACAATCACTCACTCCAGTCCTTGGCCACCAGACCTCTTCGTTGCGGACACCTCAGCCCACTCTAAGGGATTTGCCAGGCCCTGCTGATCACAGTGAAGCGTCAGTCCCAACACAGCCAGCAGGGAGGGTCGATGGCTGAGCTGCTCAGCTCATCCAGTCCTACAGAGACCTGGGTCTCTTTCTGCCCAGCATCAGCTTCTCTGTACAGTGGACACCCCAGCCCCCAGCCTCCTGCAGCCTGGGCAGTGTTAACCCTAGCCCCTGGTCCTCACCTGACCTCACGTGTGTGCAGTGCTCATACCAGCTCCCAGTTGACCTCACGCATATGAAGCACTCACACTGGCCCCCAACTGACCTCAAACATATGCTGGAAGGGTGAACCCAAAACCAGTTCCCATGTGGAAGGGTTTAAGTGAGCTACACACACACACACACACACACACACACACACACACACACACACACACACTGAGCAGCCTAAGGTAGCTGCACAGCTTTCAGACAAAGTGGAGGGAAGAGCAGCTGGACCAAGGGAGAACAGGATACACATCCCAAGGAGGCAGGATTACTGATAGGTGAAGGACTCCAGAGAACTGCAGAGTACGCCAGACACAGGCAGACATGGTCACAAAGATGAACTTCGCTCAGCCACAACACTGGGGGGCCAGCTCATGTGGCCAAAACAACTTCTGACAAACTTGAAACAACAGAAAGTATAGCACATCCCCAAGATGTAGAATTAAACTAGAAATGTAAGTGGAGCATTTGTCTGTTTGAAAAGTGACATCAATCTAAATCATGATGGGCAAATGAGAACTTCTCAGAGAAAAGCTTAAATATTGTAATTAAAGGAAAATGCAAACTATTCAGATTTTAAGCAACATCTGGAGTTGATTGATATGGGAACAGAATAAACCACGAAGACCCTTAGTCCAACACTGAGTGCTCCTGGGACCCTCAGGACCTTACGCTTATTCCCAGGACATACACCTGTAGCCACCAGCACTCAGACCACCATCAAGGACATCCTGGGGCACAGACAAACACCTACCATGATAGACCCAGCACGTAGACTGAGTGACATGTTACAGTGACATTACCACAAGTACATTTCCCTGAGTCTTGAGCCCACAGCACCCAACCTGTCTCTAGGAACCCAGGAAATTATTTAAAGCTGCAAACTGCACAAGAACATCTCAGCAGAGACAAAAACATCTGTAAAACAAATCCATCACAATTGTTTTGACAGCCTTCTGCATAAGCCAACTCTGATCTGACATCATGTCTAACAGGTCTGGGCTAAGCAAGGCTCCTGCCAGCTCTGCATCCCCATCCCCAATAGCGTACATGCAGAACAGGGACATGCATGGCCACACAGTATGCTCCCAAACACCCCATCCTTCACAAGGACCCCAGGTCCACCAGTGCATCACTGGGTAGACAAGTTCAGGACACAGCCTGGCTATGAGGATATCCAACCCTCCTTGATGTGAAGGCCAGGTGAAGGAGCTGGACACATGCGTGCCAACTTGCTCCTAATGACACCCCCAGGAGAGACAAATCCACAGACAGAAAGACCAACAGCTTCCACTGGTGGCCAGCAGCACAGGACGACGGAATGTTCAGTCAGAGGGCAGATGTGCTCCCTCTGCTAGGTCAGCACACTGAGTGCCACTGTGGTTTTCAGGGTTCATTTATGCCCCACAGATTTCACCCCAGTGACCAATGAACACACCGGGAATGCAGTCCTTGAGCGAATGTCAGTCGGCTACCAGGAGACAAATAGCTAGGGCCTGTAGGGATCAGGTCACAGATAGCCACAGGGGTGCCCTGGTGGTAGGTGGGGGTGAATGCTGGGATATGGAATGCAGGGAGGGGAGGTGGTTGGAGTGTAGTGGGGCCTCAGAAAGTCCAAACTTCCCGGGAAGGCAAGGCAGTGCCTAGCTTCCCCTGTGTCACAGGTGGCCATGTGCATGTGCCTGGCCAGGGTGCTTCTCTGAGGGCTAGCATATGAAGCCCCTCTTGAACACAGACAGAAAACGCCCCAGGCCATACCCAGGCCTGGCCCCAGCCTAGGAGGACAGGCCAGGGACCGGGAGGCCAGGCACTCAGCAGCCTCTCCCCATTGAACCCCTTGAGGTCAGAGGTTCAAGGGGACCGTGCTGATTTGCATCCATCAGGTACAGCCCTAGGTCTGGTCCTGCCAGCCTCGCCCAGCTTCCTGCCCACAGATGCCTCCTCCCCAGAGCCTCTACCAGGAAGGATGTGGGAGAGGCCAGACAGCTGAGGGGCAGGAGGGACCTGGTGGTGAGACCCCCAAGGAAGGGTGTGTGTGTGTGTGAGGAGGGGAGGCCAGGTACGGAGGGGAAGGAGGGACACAGTGGGGAGACCCCAAAGCTCCTTCAAGTAGCAAGAACAGGAATAGCCTTGCCTGGCAGCCATGCTCTGTGGCTAGCCACTGATCAGTTGACCACGGCACTGCTGGCCCCAACATGTAGCTCCTGACACAGGAATTGGCAGAGGCGAAGGGTTCAGGTGGGGGCCTCTCTATCCCGGCCAGTCTCCCTGCCTGATTTGCTGCCTGGGGCCTGGTCTATGCCTGGCCCTACTCAACATGAGCCAAGCACATGGGTGGGAACCTCCCCTGCCCCCCGGCCCCAGGCTCGCTCCATGTTCCTGTGACTGAATGGTGTCCCTGGTCTCGCGAGAGTGTGCTATGCAAGTGGCAGGCAGTGGCTGGTGCGGGCACACAGGAAGAGGGCTAGGCCCAGTGGAATTCCACTGGGCTCTTTGGGCACAGGCTCTGCCCACAGGACAGAGTGCTGCCTCAGAGAAATCAAGTTTCCTGAGCATTTGTCCTGGTGCTAAAGTGGATCTTGCTTGTTGCAGGAGGGACAGAAAGTAGAGAGAAACGAAATGCGTTCCCAGGCCTCTCGCCCACACATACAGCTCCCGGATACACTGAGTCGCTGCCCTGGGGTGGATGTGAAGCCCTGCCTGGCCACTCACAGGGACAGTGGGCAAAAACTGCCAGCCCATGGTCTAAGACCACACCTGCCCCAAACAGGATGGCTAGCACCCAGTCCAGGACCAGCCACAGCCAGAAACACAGCCAGGGCCAGGGTGGACTCGGCTGGGGGACATAGGGCCTGGACCCTAGTGGACTTAGCCTGGGTGGGGGGAGGGGACCAGGAAAGTTGTGCCTGGGCTGAGGTAGACTCCAGTAAAGGGTAAGGCCTGCAAGGGAGTCGACTGGGTGGAGAGGGGGCAGGCAAGCCAAGGATTAGGCCTTAGAAGGATATTGGGCCACTGACAGGCCCAAATTCTGCTCAGGGGACAGTTGCCCTGGCACTGGGTCCAGGGGCTACAGCATGGAGGTCTGGACTGGATAGGTCAGCTGAGGACTACAGGTCCCTGCACACACATGGGAGACAGAGGAAGAACCTGGAGGACAGGGACAGGGGAGGCCTCAGGACCCTCCCCTGGGGTCCTCAGTGAGGGCTCCAACCCCCGGCTGCCTCTTCACAACCTGGGGTCCTCTCAGGTGCTTCCTAAACTGGGATCAAGGCGGGGGCCAGTGTTCGAAAACACCCACTATGGGGGCCCGATACATCAGCCCAGATGGCTCCATGGAAGCGCTGGGTGAGGAACACATACTGTGACCTGGGTTGATTCCCTGGAGACTTGGGCGGGCACCCCCGGGCGCGGACACGGAGGAATGCGGGCAGCCGGTGCGTGGGTGCGAGGGGCGCGCTACCCACCAGAGTTGGTTCCCGAGCGAGAAGCCACCCGCCCCACTCAGACACGCGAACGCCGGGTCTGCCGGCCGTCTCCATCGAGCACTTACCTGGACGGCGAGGCAGAGGCTCGGGCACCCCGGGGGAGCGTGCCCGGGCCGGGAGTTGCGGCGGCGTGGCTGTCTGCGCGGGCATCGGGGGACCAGGCGGCGCGGCGGGCTCCAAGGGCGGCCCCACCCCGGCACGCGAGCCGCCCCGCCCCGATCCGCCCGGACGCGGGAGGCGGCAGGGGGCGCCCGCGCACATCCCCGGGGACCCCCGCTGCCGGCGCGCGCCGGGCCGGGGTCGCGCCCCTCGGGGCTGCAACTGCTGGACACGGAGCCCCGCCCTACCCCGCGCGCGCCCTCTCTGGAGCCACAAGCGCGGACTTTCTGTGAGCCACGCGTCCCGAGGGCTCCGCTCTGCGGCCCTGCAGGCCCAGGGCCTGTCCCGGCCCCAGGTTCGCGCCCCCGCACGGCCTACACCATCCCTTGGTGACTTCCGAGCGCACCCCGCTGGGGACTCCGCAGTCAATCCTGGCGTTCGCCGCCCCTGACCGGGCTGTCCCCATGATACGCGCACATGATACATGGTCCCGAACAGCATGGGTGCAGCTCCTTGGCGGCATTTTAAGTCCGCAGTTTGATGCCAGGTCAGGGTTTGTGTCCTCCGCCCCGCACCATGCCGAGGGTGAGGTGCTGGTTTGTTCTAACCTGCATGCGGTTGCCGGATCGCCACATCCCTGACCTGTTCTGAAAGTCTCAGGTTCCCACGAGCCACAGGCAGCCCCCGATGACCTCGCCAGGGAAGACTCGGTCCTAACTGTCCCTGCTGGGCATCTGGGATTACGCAGGTAGCTCCCTGGGCTGTGTCTGCTAGGGGCCCTTGGGTGCCCTTGCACCTTCACCTTCAAGGCCCTGCACACTCCTTCACTTCCACCAGATGGGTCACTTGTCCTCAATGGATTGCCTACAGTCCTCCGGAGCCGCCATACTGGACATGCTGGGTGTCCGGGAGAGCCAGGGGTAGCCATGGTGGGAGTATATCTCTGACTGCTGGCAGGAGCTTGGGCAGGTCCCCAGGTACACATGGAACTCCCCTGGGCTGAGCTAGGTCTGGGCTGGCAGCTGCCACCACTGTCTGAAGGTAACCTGGGCTTCCCCTATGGAAGTGCAGTTCCAACTCCCGAGTCCCAGCTATTCCACTTCCCATCCAGCTCCCTGCTTGTGGCCTGGGAAGGCAGTGGAGGATGGTCCAAGTCCTTGGGACCCTGCACCTGCATGGGAGACCTGTAGGGGGTTCCTGGCTCCTGGCTCCTGGCTTCAGCTCAGCTCTGGTCATTGCAGCCATTTAGGGAGTGAACCAGCAGATGGAAGACCTCTCTCTCTCTCTCTCTCTCTCTCTCTCTCTCTTTCTCTCTAATCCTGACTTTCAAGTAAAATAAATCTTAAATGTGCAGTCATTGATTTCACCAAGATGTGGTCAGAAACATGGCCGCGCCATGGCCAGTTTGTCACCCAGACCTGCAAGTTCATGGGGACTGGGGTTGGGACAGCAGCCCATGGATGGCGTCTCCCTCAGGTAGGGGCTGCTGTGTTCTGAAGGCTGCCCTGCACTCAAAGTGGGTCAGGTGTGATGGGAGGAGTCCTAATTGCCTGGCTCCTCCTACCCTACTCTGGGCAGTAGGTAAACCACCCTGGAGGAAAGGAGACCAAAGCAGCAGCAGGCATAGGAAGGTGGAGCCCACCCTGGGGTGGGTCAGTGGATGGTGTTTGCATTGCGTAAAGCCCTTCCTGATGAGTGGGGCCCAGGTCCTGATGACCAATGTGTCTAGGCCCTCGGAAGCCCCCCGCCCACTGTCCCCCTTCTATGTGTGGGCATGGGCCAGGTGGATTCTGGTGAGCTCAAGGAGGGATCCACCACTCAGTCCATCCTGGCCACTCCCGGGTCATCTCTGATGGAGCCACTGTGGTCAGGTTGTGGTTGTGAATGTGTGAGTGACCAGGACAGACCAGTGCTGCAGGTGGGGATAGAGGATCCAGGGTCTGCTCCTTGACGATGCCTGGTCACTGGGAATGGATACAGGGCACAGCTGGAGGGCAGAGCCACAGGGCCGGCAACACCAAACCTGCCCCCCCCCAGCAGCCTCCTCCACAGCTGCCCAGTGCCACTCTGGCCCTCTTGGCCATAGCAGGTCCTTTCTGCCAGAAGCTTGAGGCTGGTGGTGGTGTGATTACACTGCCCCCGTGTGGCCGAGCTGCAAGCCAACACTTGGGGTGCTTCTCCAGTTTCCACGTTCCTTCTGTTTAGCAGAGTCCTCACAGGGCTGTCCACCTGCACACCCAGACTACTTCCCACTTATTGTTCATCACCCCATCAGCTGGTTTACAGCAGAAACCGCTCCAGAGCTCAGTCCTCACAAGCTCACAGGGTTTTGTTCTGACAGGCCCTCCCCGCATGTGTTCCCCTAAGCAGACCCAGGACCACATGCCTGAGCACACACACCTGTGGGGCTCTGAGAAATACACACTTTGAGTTTGAACCGTAATCCACCCACAGCCAACTCTGCCTGGTTGTCACTTCCCTTCAGGAAATGCCAAGTTCATCACAATTGACACAAGCCTCCTTGCAGCAGCTGACACAGGAGGTGGACACCTGGCATCCCGTGATCTACCAGGCCCAAGGGGTGGCCACCATCATGCAGCTGGGGCAGGTGCTGTAGCAACAATCAGTCCTTTCCCTAGGGATCCCAGCTAAGGAGCATATCCAGGCCAAGGGTGCTGCAGGTCTGCTGAGAGACAGGCAGGCAAGGGAGGTAGCATGGGCCTGGGGGAGGGGGAACAAGTGGGCAGGGAAGGCAGCAGGGCCTTGAGGATCTGGGATGCACCTGTGCTCAAATGGCTGTGTGGGACATGGATGTGGGCAGGGTGAATGAACAGCAGCTACACCAGGGAAAGTTGAGTGGCCATGTGGGATGGTGTTGGGGCAGGTCTCCAGACAGGTGGTAGAAAGCTGAGGCTGGGTGCCCGTGGGGTCGAGCGGACCTTATTGGTGACCACCTTAGTAGGGAAACTCAACATCGAAATGCCAGTGATCCGGCCCGGCAGCGTGGCCTAGCGGCTAAAGTCCTTGCCTTGAAAGCCCCGGGATCCCATATGGGCACCAGTTCTAATCCCGGCAGCTCCACTTCCCATCCAGCTCCCTGCTTGTGGCCTGGGAAAGCAGTCGAGGACGGCCCAATGCTTTGGGACCCTGCACCCGCGTGGGAGACCCGGAAGAGGTTCCTGGTTCCCGGCTTTGGATCGGTGCGCACCGGCCCGTTGCGGCTCAGTTCGGGAGTGAAACATCGGATGGAAGATCTTCCTTTGTGTCTCTCCTCCTCTCTGTATATCCGGCTTTCCAATAATAATGAAAAATCTTTAAAAAAAAAAAGAAATGCCAGTGATCCCAACAGCCAAGGAGCCCCAGACGAAGGGATAAGGTTGGCGTGAACCCCTGGCTAGTGGCATCTGAAACTCTGCTAGGCCACCAGAGTCCCCCTGAAGCATGACTTTCTGATCTCTCCAGCCCCTCCATGGCCTAGGGTGAGCTGACATCCACTCCTTTCCACACAGGCACCAGGGGAGGGGGCTGTCCTCTGTTGAGCCCATTATGGTGGATGCCAAGGTGCAGCAAACAAGTTCCTACACCAACCAAGCTGGCAGACATGGGGCCAACACTCCAGGCCTACAACATCTGGGAGTGTGAAAGTTCACTCCCAGAGAACCCTGTGCACCAAGCAAGGGTGACAGGTGGCAGGGGGGCACACACCTTCACAGATGCTGGCTTCCCTAGCAGGGTTTTTTCCAGAAGCTTCCCCATTAGTATGGTGACATGGAGAATGACATGGACGAAGGGAGGGAAGGACTGGTGTCAAGCAGGTGTTGTTGGCAAAGCTGCAACCCCAAGTTGCAGATGCCAGGGAATACAGCTTGAGGAGAAGCCCAGGCAGCCAAACATATTCTGTTCTGCCCATGGGAGGGTAGGGGGACAGCTGGGGACGCCAGGTCACCTGAGACGACAGAACGTTGAGGCTGGGGCGGAGCAAGAGTTCTTGGTCCCAAGGTACCTGAGCAGCCGGCTCTCCTGGACTGACTGGGGTGTCTGAGTTTAGGCTTGCCCCAGCATGGGACATGGGACATGAGATGCAAGCAGGCTCGGTTAGCATCAGGCAGTGACATGGCCATGGCAGAAATGGCCATGGGTTGACAGCCTATGAGGCTACCATACCTTAATGTTCTATGTGTAAAAATGTAATTTAAGGTGCTGGTGTTGTGGCATAGACAAGTTAAGGTGTCACCTGCTACACTGGCACCCCACATGGGGGCTGGTTCTCTGCTATGGACTGGGAAAGCAGCAGAAGTTGGTCCAAGTTCCTGGCCCTTGCACCCATGAGGGAGATGGGGAAAGAGGCTCCTGGCTTTAGTTCAGCTGAGAGTCAGTCCTTTTGGCCACACAGGGAGTGAACCAGCAGACGAAGACCTCTCTTTCTCTGTAACTCTGCCTTTCAAATAATAAAACGAGAACCTATAATTAAGACAGAGACAAGGTAGTGTGGTTAAACTCCCCCTTCAGACTGGATTTGTTCATCTGGGCAGAGAAGTCTTACACAACTTAAACCTTGGCCTGAGACAGAAAGCCATAGCTTTGCTGGGCTTCTGGAGACCACCTCTGGGGTGTTCTGGGCAAGCAGGTCTGAGCTGGCTCATCAAGACATGGTGTGTTCTCTGAAGCTCATTAGTACCTGTTAGTTTATTGTTATATTACATATTCCATCGGATCTAATAAACCCCTCTTTACAAAGTAAGGCACATGAAAAGCCTGCGTAAGCTCTGTGCGTTTAAGGTCTCCACTGGCTAAGAAAGCATTTTCTCTACAGAACTAGTACCTGGACATGAACATGATGCATTTTCTGTAAGCATAATTGCTGACACATTGTCTCATCATGACATTTTCACCTTGTGGCACAATTAGTCACCAAAGCCAACACGTACACCCTAAGGTTAGGGTTCCAACAGTAGCGTTTGCTTACAAGGACATGTTATAACTGAGAGAATAGGAGGCAGCTATCCACATATGTACAACTGGTCTCCAGGTAGATTCTATAAAATCTAACATCTGTGCTCCACTCCATTGAAAGGTCAGAAATTTGGCATTTCCAGTCTTTGCTCTGTAGTCGTGCTGTAACTCAGAGGTGACGTCACACAACACTGAAGAACATGGACGGCTGATGTCGCCAAAGTCATACGATGCTGAAGACCATGGAAAGATACTGCTCGTAGGACACCTGGATCCAGCCATCCTGATCCGTGTCATAGCGTCGGAATATGTCCGTCAGCCTCTGGGGATACACAGAGCAGCAGGCCATCAGACCTTGATGCAGACAGCAGAATAGGCTCACCAGGTAGAGCCCCAATTTCAGGAACAGGCATCTCACCTCCCACGCCTGACTCCCCGCAGTAGGAACTTCCACCTGCGGACTGGGATGCAGGGCAGGCCCAGCCTGCCACAGATGAGAAGGTAGCCTGACCCTTCCCTGTACTTTGAGACTGTCTGTGTGTGTGTGTGGGCTCAGGGTCCCCCTCCCACCCATCTCCAGCCAATTAGAGCAGCCTTGCCACCATAGCCTCTAACAGGAAGGTCCAGGGCCCCTTCTGGATGACATACTCGGAACTGTGGTAAGCAGAGGATAGGCATGCCGCAGCACAATCCTGTGTAGCTCAAGCAGGCCAGGACCAGAGGATGAGCCACCTCCCCATGACCCTGCAGGGATACAGACCTCCGCCACCCACACAAAAGTCAGCATCGCCAGCACCTGGGAAGCTGGTGTGCACTCTAATGCTCACACTGCTAAGTGACACGCCCAGAGTGGGCGTGCAACCTGTGGTTAACACTCCATTGGACCTTGGGGGGGGGTGCAGTGGTAGAGCAGGCTGACCCTTTACCTGTGGCATTCGCATCCCATGGGGGCGCCCACAGAGAGGGAAGTGGAGGAAGGCTCAAGTTCGTGGGCCCCTGCACCCATGTAAGAGGCCTGGAAGACGCTCCTGGCTCCTAGCTTTAGATCAGCTCAGTTCTGCCTCTAGTAGCCAGGGGAGTCAACCAGTGGATGAAAGATCCTCTATTTCTCCTCTATAAAAAATATGCTTTTCGGGCCTGGCACAATAGCATAATGGTTAAGGTCCTCGCCTTGAACGCGCCCAGATCCCATACGGGCGCTGGTTCTAATCCCGGCAGCTCCACTCCCCATCCAGCTCCCTGTTTGTGGCCTGGGAAAGCAGTCGAGGATGGCCCAAAGCCTTGGGACACTGCACCGTGTGGGAGACCCGGAAAGAAGTTTCTGGCTCCTGGCTTTGGATCGGCACAGCACCAGCCGTTGTGGCCACTTGGGGAGTGAATCATCAGATGGAAGATCTTCCTCTCTGCCTCTCTTCCTCTCTGTACATCTGCCTTTCCAATAAAATAAATAAATCTTTAAAAATATATATGCTTTTCAAATAAAAACAAATGAATCTTTAAAAAACCCAAAATTCACACTGGAATCATACATGGCAGTGCTTGGCTTGGACTCTTTTTTTAAGGTTTATTTTTATTGCAAAATCAGATATATACAGAGAGGAGGAAAGCCAGAGAGAAATATCTTCTGTCTGATGATTCACTCCCCAAGTGACTGCAACGGCCAGTGCTGTGTTGATCCAAAGCCAGGAGCCAGGAATCACCTCCAGGTCTCCCACGAGGGTGCATGGTCCCAAGGCTTTGGGCCATCCTCGACTGCTCTCCCAGGCCACAAGCAGGGAGTTAGATGGGAAGTGGAGCTGCCGGGATTAGAACCAGCGCCCATATGGGATGCCAGTGCCTTAGATGAAGGATTAGTCTGTTCAGCTACCAACCAGTTAAGAACCCACTGCATTCCTAAAGTTGCAGACCCTGGATCCCCAACAGCAGCAGGGGCTGCAAGGAAATAGTCAGGTCAGGTCCTCGTTCTGCCCTGTCCGACAGGCACCTTGCATGCTCTGCCTTGGTTTTTCCCCTTTGGCATCAGTCAGTGATGAAGCAGCTCTGAGATTTCAGTGTGTTCTCTCAGACTGAAGTTTGTGTAGAGGCATAGAGCACTCAGAGAAAGGGCCTCCTCCGAATCGACAGCTGCATACCTCCAAGGCAGGAACATGATGTTGTCCTCATGCCCATCGTAGAAGCAGTTACCTCTGCAAAGACCAGACCACACCACTCCAGCCTGATGGCCATGCCCTTCCAGCACCCAGTGCCTCTGCTCACCTGCAGGACGATGCACCCCTGGATGAAGTCATCAAAAGCAATCTGCCCCCGTCCCTGCCGGTCAAACTTGCGGATGAGGATGTCGTGGAACTGGTCAGAGAGCCGATACCCTTAAAGATAAGACCAGTGTCAGTGGTAGGCCAGGGCAGGTGGAGGGAAACAACTGCAAATCCACCGAAAGTCACACAGCCCTCGGGCAAGACTCGCAGACCAGCACCGTCCACTCCCCGCAAGGAACACCATGGCAGAGCTGTTCTGGAAACCCACCAAAGTCCTGTATGACCAAGTAGCTGCCCTCAGTTACCTGTCAAGTAGCACAGAAGGGAACTGGTGAACACCTCCCTACAAGGCAGCAAATCCATGCAACATTAGAGCAACCTCAACTCCTCTCACAGGTCCCCGAAATGCTCCAATTTATTTCAAATTTACCAGAGCTTCTGGTAGGGCCATAGGGCTGCTTCAGATGGGAACACTCCTTGCCTGTCTCCTTCCTTCCGCCACCCCTATCTATCTGGCTGATCTGTCCTCACTGAGAGGAGCCGGTGATAAAGCAGTCCCACTGGGCCCAGCATGGTAGGCTAATAGCTAAAGTCCTTGCCTTGCATGTGCCAGGACCCCACATGAGTGCTGGTTCATGTCCCAGCTGCTCCACTTCCCATCCAGCTCCCTGCTTGTGGCCTGGGAGAGCAGTTGAGGATGGCCCAAAGCCTTGGGACCCTGCACTCGCATGGAGATCTAGAAGATGCTTCTGGCTTTGGATCAGCTCAGCTCCAGCCCTTGTGGCCACTTGGGGAATGAATCCGCACACCGAGTACCTTTCTTTCTGTAGCTCTGACTTTGTAATAAAACAAACAGCCCTACTGGTTTTTAGTCTCATGGCATATTCGTAAGGACGTGTGTATTTATTGTCTAAGTGAATTTCACAGTCAATTACCTGTAGGAAAACTCACTGTTTTACTGATAAAGACTCAAACACGCCCACAGGTACACAGCATCTTCAGGAGCATTCAGGGCACACTGTGGCCCTAACTGTGTGAGGACCACCTCACAGCACTCCACAGGCTGAGCAGAAGACAGGAGCTTGGTAGTGTCAGCGACAGCAGAGTAGGGAGTATACGTTTTGCTTCGTAGGCTGACTCCTTTAACATCACGCTCCTGCTGGTGCAAGCAGTAATGACTGGGACGGCAGAGAGGATTCTGTCACTGCCTGCCCTGACTGGCCATGCGCTGATATCTGCATGATGATCTCAGTCTGACGAGGACACCAAGGCCTGGTGGGCATCCTCTGCGTTAGTGTTGTCTCATGCACACCCACTGAGCTCATCCCCAGAACCAGAGCCTGGTAGGATCTCACAGCACTCCAGGCGACCACTCAGGGATGTTCCTTCCCAGAGGGGAAGCCTGACCAAGGCCAACAAGGTCAGGTGTACTGCAGTTCCAATTTAGAGAGACCTCCCCCTGCCCTGCCCCAAGTCTGGCCCACAGCTGGTGAGCTCTGGAAGTATTTCTGACTCACCCAATGGGCCAGCTCAAAGGAAAGGAGAGGGAGAGTAGAAAAGAGCCCCAAGGTGCACCCTGAGAGGGCAGGAGCCATCTTAACCCTACAACCTACCTTCAGACTCAACAAGGTGAGATAGTTAGACATGATCTAACTTACGTTTTTTATAGGAAGCGCTTTCATGTAAGCAGCCTTTTAAATAAAACAAAGCTTGTGCTTCATAGCTGGATGAAACATCTGAAGGAATTGTCCAAACCTGCATCTGCTGCAGCCATGGCCTTGGTCAGGTTTCTCCATTCCCCAGGGTGCATTCAAGGGGCCATTCTACCTGACAGGCCCTTGGATGCACCCTGGACAGGTGCCATGAATACTAAAAGCACGGCACATGGCAACAGGCTAAAGCCTGACATACACACACACATGTGGAATACTCCTGAGAATGGGAACACAACTGCACAACTCTAACCCAATGTTCCTGTGGGGCATTTCATCTTTTCTTTCTTGTATTTGGATGTAACATGAAGTGTAATGTGCCCCACACCATCTTATTTCATTCAACCATGTTATGTTAACCACATTCTCAGTTTTGCTGGTGAAACCACTCCAGTCCACACAACACAGACAATGTGCATAGCCCTTATCTCATTTCTGATGAAAAAACTGAAGGAAGTGAGGGATCCTCACAGACCACACACAGGAAGTGAGGGATCCTCACAGACCACAAAATCTCCATGTCAAACGTAAGCCTTCATGACACAAATATACCAAATATGAACCTGTACAGTACAAACAGAAACGTTACACATACTCAGTGAAAAACATCAGTAACTGGAACAAAGTCACAAAGAAGCTGCAGTGGCTCCCAGCTTCACAATGAAGGTCAGTGAATTACCAAAACCTGAGAGTGCTTGCTTGAGCTCGTTCTTGTCGATCATCCCTGAGTTGTCCCGGTCGTAGGTGCGGAACACGTTCTGCCAGTCGGTGATATACTTCCACACGCCTGTGAACTCACTGAAATTCACGCCGGCCTTGTTCTCTCGGTCAAACATAGCTGAGACAAGAGAGAATAGACACACTGCACATCAGGTCAAATGTTCACATCGCACAACCAGAGACCCAACCCCAGACACCCACCCCTGGCTTCCAAGCAACCTCGGCTCCTCTGGAGGCTGGCATGGTGCCCAGCCTTTTAATCACAGTGCTGGCTCATGAACACTGTCTGCTGAATTGTCATATTACCTGCAGTGTGAAGCCAAAACACATGCAGACTCAGAACAACTGTGCTGTGGCCCTGGTTCTAGTCCCAGCTGCTTCACTTCCAATTCAGTTTCCTGCCAATGCACCTGGGAAAGCAGCAGAAGATGGCCTCTGCTGCCCACACACGAAACTTGAAAAGCTCCTAGCTCCTGGCTTCAGATCAGCCCAGCTCCAACTGCTGTGGTCATTTGGAGAGTAAACTGGCAGATGGGGGCTGGGTGCGGTAGTATAGTGGCTAAAGTTCTCACCTTACATGCGCTGGGATCCCATATGGGTCCTGGTTTTGATCCTGGCAGCCCCATTTCCCATTCAGCTCCCTGATTGTGGCCTGGGAAAGCAGTTGAGGATGGCCCAAAACCTTGGAACCCTGCATCTGCATGGGAGACTCAGAAGAGGCTCCAGGCTCCTGGCTTTGGATTGGCTCAGCTATGGCCATTGTGGTCACTTGAGGAGTCAATCAACAGACAAAAGATTCTCCTTGGGCCCAGCACGATAGCCTAGTGGTTAAAGTCCTTGCCTTGAACGTGCCGGGATCCCATATGGGTGCCGGTTCTAACCCCGGCGGCCCCGCTTCCCATCCAGCTCCCTGCTTGTGTCCTGGGAAAGCAGTCGAGGATGGCCCAAAGCCTTGGGACACTGCACCCATGTGGGAGACCTGGAAGAGCTCCTGGTTCCTGGCTTTGGATTGGCAGAGCTCCAGCCATTACGACCGCTTGGGGAGTGAACCATCGGATGGAAGATCTTCCTCTCTGTCTCTCCTCCTCTGTATATCCGCCTTTCCAATAAAAATAGATAAATTTTTTT
The DNA here is from genome assembly GCF_030435755.1 of Ochotona princeps. Taxonomy (NCBI): domain Eukaryota; kingdom Metazoa; phylum Chordata; class Mammalia; order Lagomorpha; family Ochotonidae; genus Ochotona; species Ochotona princeps. The sequence continues at coordinate 39,186,455 of NC_080854.1, forward strand.
TTAAGATTTTCCTCTTTATCCCTCCTCTCTGTATATTTGCCTTTCCAATTAAAGTAAAATAAATCTTAAAAACACACACACACACACACAAAACTGGCAGATGGACAATCTCTCCCTTCCAAAATGAATAAATAAATCCTAAAAAAAAAAAAAAAAAAAAAAAAAAAAGCTAAGGCATTTGGTCTCTTTACAAATCACAGTATTACTATGAGACTGTAACACCAATGTTCTTGGTTGCATCAGAAGTGACTAGCATTCATTTAAACTTCACATACTAAACATCTGTGTAGAGAAAAGCACCGGTGTTTCTTCTGACAACCAGCCACACTTGCAGCCGGGGGTAAGACAAGACTGTGTTTAGAGGGCAGCGTATACAGGTAGCTGCCTCACTTGATCACACTTAAGAACCCACATCAGCAGCCACTTTGGGCGATGGAGCTCAGCACAGGAGCAGATCCCAGGTACCTGTACCTGTCAGCATCTCCCTGGACTTAAGGCAAAGTCTCTGCCACCACAGGATGGTAAATTACCAAACAAGGAGATGGTATCGACTTTGATGCTACCATGCAGCTGAACTCATGAGAAGTCAGAGAATTCCCACAGGGCCACACATGGCAAGTGACAGATCCTAGAGAACACACACGGGAAGTGAGGGATCCTAGTGATCACATGCAATAAAGGGAGGGATCCCTGGAATCTAAACACAAGATAAGATACTCACAAGGCTACAGTTGTACAGTAAGCTGACTGAAACAAGCAGCAGTCCCATCGGGAAACACTGGACACAGGAAGTGAGAGGACTAAGCCCACAGCTTGAAAACAAGGCAATGGGAGCAAAGATGCAGAGAGGAGGTAAGGAAAGGACCGGCCCTGAACAACAAAGAGAGGGGTGAGGGCCGCCTCCAGATGACTCACAGCTGCAGGGACTCTCCTACACTTGGAGTTCAAGACCCTGCTGTCTGGGCAGCCAGGAAGGCTGTGAGAATTCCTACCCAGCATCACATGAACGAAGCAAACCCTTCTGCAGGATATACCTCTGGCTCAGGTCATGTCTACATGAAGTTCAAACAAACACCAATCCAAAAAGAAATTATCCAGGAGCACCCTTCCCAGGATCTCACGCTGATATCAAAAATACAAAGCGAAATACACGGAAATGAGCCTTGTGAGAAAACTATGCATAGGTTTCAAAATGCTCCATACTCAAACACATCCTTTGATTCCACATTCCAGACACCGGCATACTCTCTCCTGGTCTCTCACAAACACACACCTACCTTCGATTAAAAAAAATCTTGAAACTAACAAATGTACAAATGGTAAGAGACCACACACACACACACCCCAAGAAAGACTTCGGATAAGCAAATAGTAATTCAGAAATTTTACACATATACAATCTTAGGAATTAGAAACAAAAGGAATGGGTCAAACAGTAAATTAGAAATAAAAAGTTGGGCCTCGTGCAGTAGCCTAGTAGCTCAACTCCTTGCTTTGCATGCATCAGGATCCTATTGGGCACTGGTTCAGATCCTGGCAGCTCCACTTTCCTTCCAGCTCCTTGCTTGTGGTCTGAGAAAGCATCAGATGGCCCAAAGCCTTGGGACCCTGCACCCATGTGGGAGACCGGAAAGCAGCTCCTGGCTCCTGGCTTTGGATCAGCTCAGCTCCAGCTGTTGCACCCACTTGGGGAGTGAACCAGCAGATGAAAGATCTTTTCCTTCTTTCTGTCTCTCCTCTCTGTAAATCTAACTTTCCAATAAAAATAAATAAATACAAAATAAATAAAAGTCTGTGAAAGTAAACACACACCCACATACACAGAAGACAGGACAGAACTGGGGGAAAAGTTAGAGGTTCAATGTCCTACTCCCCGCATCGTCTCACAGGTGGGGGTTTGGGGACTGTGAAGCCACAGACAATGAGAGGCACAGTCCTGTCCGGGCAGTCTCAGGTTCCACAAGCCAGGCCCACAGATACTCACATATGATCGATCTCACGGTCACAGGGTTAAATGGAGTCCATGTACCTGGAATAAACAGCAAACAACCACAATTAAAACATTTTACAGGGACCCTCTGGGAGGTGTTTTGGCTGCCATGACCACAGGAACGTGCTCTAAGCACTGTGGGTCTAGTGTCCTGCCAGACACTCAATGCTGACTACAATTATGTGAGGCTGTAGGCTTACTCTCCCCAAGATATAACCAAAAAAATCATCTCATGTTACCTTAACACACACTGAATTTTCCAGGCATGCAGGGACCAGGTAAGCTGAGAAGGCAGCAATGGTTTCACCCTCATCACCACTGCCTATGGCGTGGGAGTTGCCAAGATGCCCAGAGCACAGGCCCCAGCAGCTGTGTTCAAGGCAGCATGGAGCATGGGACGCATGGCAGACTACTTCCTCATGGTTTCCCCACTTGTGGAGTCCTCCTAAGCTGCAGTCTGTTTTTCGGGAACACTGCTGGTCCTGAAAACTCAGCCACTGCTCCACTGAGAGCACGTGAAGCTCATCATATGCCCAAGATTCATGTGTCCCTTTACTAGTTTTCACACTCACTGAAAGACTTAAAAAGAACTTTTGAAGTAGGGGCACTCAGTGGCCCTAACCAGCCCTACACTCTGTGGAGCCAGGCAGTCACACCTGTATTCCAGGTCAGCAGTTTTGCCTGAAATGCGTGTGGCAGGGTCTGCAATACCACAGCCCTTGCATTCCTGTAATCTGGGCTCACACAACTCAGCCCAGAGAAGTCTCCTCCAGAAACACACACCTGACATTTCAACCTAGGCTCCTTCTGTGGGGAGCTTTTTCTGGGGCCCCGTAACCCGCTGGCCAAATGATTCTCCTACTCCTCTTGGGACCTCACGCACAAGTATAGGAAAGGTGCACTCCTCCCACAGAGGAGGGGCACCTGTCTCTGTGTCTACTGCACAGATCTGCAAGCCGCAGGAGCCTCCTGTATGGAAGTTTAGGGGGCAGTGGGCAGTGGGCAGGAGTATGTGCAGGAAAGCATTAGAAGTCAGCATTACTGAAAACTGGTTAAAAACAAACCCACAAGGCCAAGTCAGAGAGGTAGTTCCAGACATGGGAACAGCACTTTCTCTTCCCATTGTACTTGGGCTCCCATTCCTGTCTTTCTTGCTGTGTGCCGACTTGCAGTGCTCACACACGGAAGAATCTACCTAACTCCCAACGGAAGCCCTGGCAGCCAATCCCAATACTGCAAGGCCTCCAGTTCTATGGTTTTCCAGCTGTGACCTCTTTTTTTTTTTTTTAAAGATTTATTCATTTTATTACAGCCAGATATATACAGAGGAGAGACAGAGAGGAAGATCTTCCGTCCGATGATTTACTCCCCAAGTGAGCCGCAACGGGCCGGTGCGCGCCGATCCGAAGCCGGGAACCTGGAACCTCTTCCGGGTCTCCCACGCGGGTGCAGTGTCCCAATGCATTGGGCCGTCCTCAACTGCTTTCCCAGGCCACAAGCAGGGAGCTGGATGGGAAGTGGAGCTGCCGGGATTAGAACCGGCGCCCATATGGGATCCCGGGGCTTTCAAGGCGAGGACTTTAGCCACTAGGCCACGCCGCCGGGCCCGAGCTGTGACCTCTTTTTCCTACGCATGTATGCAGATCAGGAGCAGCTCACCTATCCTCTGGAGGTGTAGCTGCCTGCAGGAGGCAGACATCTCATGCAGCCTTGTCAGGCAATGGCACACTGCTGGGTACTGCACGGAGCAACACCGTGAGGACACAGGGAGGTATACTATGAAGGCAGTGTGGATCAAAAACAAAACAAAACAAAACAAAACCAACAAAAAAAACAAATCAAAGCTCAAGTTGATGCCAACAATCCAACCACAGGATACTTGACAGTTACACTGAAATCAAAGAACACTGCTGACAGCAATCAGCAGACTCATTGGCAGATTCAGTCCCGCCCAGGAAGTGACTAACAACAGTAGGGTCCTTCTTTTTTTCTAAAAGATTTACTTATTTTTATTACAAAGTCAGATATACAGAGAGGAGGAGAGACAGAGAGGAAGATCTTCTGTCCGATGATTCACTCCCCAAGTGACCACAACGGCCAGAACTCTGCCAATCCAAAGCCTGGAGCCAGGAACCTCCTCCAGGTCTCCCACATGGGTGCAGGGTCCCAAGGCTTTGGGCCTTTCTCAATTGCTTTCCCAGGCCATAAGCAGGGAGCTGGATGGGAAGTGGAGCTGCCGGGATTAGAACCAGTGCCCATATGGGATCCCAGCATGTTCAAGGCGAGGACTTTAGCCACTAGGCCACCGCGCCAGGCCCAGTAAGGTCCTTAATCTCTTTCGACAGTGGCTTACCACTGAGAGGTCTAACTCCCTGGAACCAGCAGCATTTCCCATTCATGTCAACAAATGTTACAGAAATGTTGACACACAGGCATGTGAGGGACAGGTTCAAACAGCATGCACAGAGAGCTGTAACTCAGTGAGGGGAAGGGCTGAGAGCAGGCCCACAGTGCTTTGGAAGCATCTGAAGCGCAAGAAGCCAGTCTGCAGTATATGTACTGCTCATACACTGTCAGTCTATGGGGGAGTAAGCATGTACTACTCACACACTGTGAGTCTTCAGGGGGAGTAAGCATATACTATTCATTTACAGTCAGTCTGTGAAGGAGTAAGTGGGTACTGCTCACGCACGGTCAATCTGTGGGAGTAAGCGTGTACTGCTCATACATGGTCAGTCCATGCGGAAGTGTGTACTGTTCACACAGTCTGAGGGAGTAAGCGTATACTGCTCACACACGGTCAGTATGCAGGGTTGGTAGGCCTGTACAGTCACACTCATTAGGGCAAATGTTTGACCACCACTCCCAGTATAGAAAGCTGCAGAAAATCTGAACCTGTGGAATATTCTCAAAACTGAAAAGCAAAGAATAAAGTGAATCACAAAGCTTTCACCATTAACTTGAAACCACTGGACAGAAAGTCTCTGAAGTAGGGTCCTGGATGCACATAGCATATGAAAAGATCAACCACCCAACACGGATTAAACTTTCAGCCAAGCTTTGCCAAATTGTAGACTGCTGGACTTAGTACACTGTCTTGTACCTTCCCGAAGTGCCAATCAAGCACTGGGACATGCTGACCAAAGACAAAAAGAGTTTAGGAGATGACGCTGTGGTTAGCAAGTAAAACTGCTGTCTACAGTGCCAACTCCCATAGGGGCACCAGCTTGAGGCCCAGTTGCTCCACTTCCCCATCCAGCTCCTTGCTCCTGGCCTGTGAAAGCAGCAGAGGATGGATTAAATTTTTGGGCCACTGCAACCACATGGGAGGACTGGAGGAAGCTCTCGGCTCCTAGCTTCAGACCAGCCCAGATCTGGCTGTTCTGGCTATCTGGGGAGTGAACCAGCATGTGGAAGATCAATTGTCTTTATCTCCTTCTCTCTGTAAATCTGCCTTTCCAATTAAAAACACCTTTAAAAAATATTTTAAGGGCCTGGCAGCGTGGCCTAGCGGCTAAGTCCTCTCCTTGAACATGCTGGGATCCCATACGGGCGCCGGTTCTAATCCCGGCAGTTCCACTTCCCATCCAGCTCCCTGCTTGTGGCCTGGGAAAGCAGTCGAGGACGGCCCAAGACTTTGGGACCCTGCACCCGCGTGGGAGACCTGGAAGAAATTTCTGGTTCGTGGCTTCGGATCGGCATAGCACTGGCTGTTGCAGCTCACTTGGGGAGTGAATCATCGGACAGAAGATCTTCCTCTCTGTCTCTTCTCCTCTCTGTATATCTGACTTTGTAATAAAAAATAAATAAATCTTTAAAAATATATATTTTAAAAGATTAAAAAGAGGAAGAAGGGAAGCAACTGGGATTCATGAAGTGCTTCAGGAAGGGATTCTGGCAAAGCAAGCAGCGGCTTGATTCCCAGAGCTGGTCCTTGTTGTAAGTTCTTAAATGTTCTATGGGTATTATCAAGCTTTTTTTTTTTTTTTTTTTAAAGAAAGAAAGAAGGAAAGGAAAGAAGGAAGGAAGGAAGAGGAAAAAAGGAAGTAACATTTACTTGTTTATTTAAAGACAGAGTTATGGGAGATAGGGGAGAGGGAGAGACAGAAACAGATCTTTCATCTGCTGGTTCGCTTCCCAAGCAGCTGCAATGGCTAAAGCTGCATCAGCCTGAACCCAGGAGTTTCCTCCAGGTCGTCCAAGTGGGTACAGAGGTCCAAGGAATTGAGCTGGATGGGGAAGTGGAGCAACTGGGCCTCAAGTTGGCATCCACATGGGATGTTGGCACTGTAAACAGCAGTTTTACTTGCTAACCACAGCGTCATCTCCTAAACTCTTTTTGTCTTTGGTCAGCATGTCCCAGTGCTTGATTGGCACTTCAGGAAGGCACAAGACAGTGTACTAAGTACCAAGTCCAGCAGTCTACAATTTGGCAAAGCTTGGCTGAAAACTAGAACTGGTGCCCATATGGAATGCCAGTAGAGGATTAGCCTGTTATGCCACCATGCTCTCCCTTCTAATCCATCTCCTGCTAATGTGTCTGAGAAAGTAGAAGAAGGCCCAACTGCTTAAGCCCCTGCACCCATGTGAGAGGCCTAGCATGAGTCCTGGGTTCCCGGTTTTGGCCTGGCCCAGCTTTGGTTATTGCAGCCATTTTGGGGAGTCAACCAGTGGATGGAATACCTCTCTTCTCTGTGTTTCTCCCCCTCTCTGTGTCTCATTGCCTGTCAAATAAATAAATAAACAAATAAATAAATACATAAATCTTTCCAAAAGAAAAACAACAACAACAAAGACCCAGGGTTAGGGTACTTCCTAGTTTCCTGGAAACAAGCTGCATAAATGCTTGATAACCACCACCGGGATCCTGGGCTAATTGGAAATCACGTGTGTTACTGTGAGACGCAGAGTCTTCAGCTCAATACAAACCATTAGAAAATCACTAAATGCCCAGTGTGCGCCAACCGAGAGGGGCTCCCTTCTGACTCGGGCCCCAACACTGTGAGGCAGTGTCCAGCACTCCCTCATCCAGTGTTCTCCAACATCAAGCTGCTTTCCACTAATGCACACGAACCTTCTGGCATTTCCATCACTTCCTAACCGTGAGCCCTTTCCTGGCTTCAAGGGCACCTCTGGAAAGCCAGGTTAGTGCAACTTTCAGAAAGGCCACTGCACTTGATCCTTTAATGAAGCAGACAGTGTTCCATTCACACTCCTCAGAGTTCACCTGCTGAAACCAACATTCACATTCCACAACCCCACTGCCTTCTTACTTTCAGCAGCTCCTGTAGTGACCAGACTGACCTCTGGACGCTGCCTGGACCTTCTGAAGTGCCCTGCTAGGGACCTGACAGTACCTTCCATGCCCGTGGGGATGCCCTCCAGGGCTCACCTGAGGAAGTCAAGGACTTTTTCTGTACCTTATGGGATTCCCCCTGCAGAGCCAATGTGCCTTTCTGGCCCCTAAAATCTACACAGCAGCTTCTACTTCGACACATTTTGCTGGCTCAGCCAGGCTCAGCAATCACCAGGGAAAACAGTGATGAATTAATTAAAAATGACTACAGGGCAGTCAAAAAGAGAACAAGAACCCCTTCTCCAGCCCCAGGCTTGCAGACCGGGAATCATTTTCCAGATTCTAACCCTATCTTACTGGTTTGGGAACCAGTGATCAGCCTGCCTGCTGACTTTGACGCTAACCACCTTCACTGCCGCCCTGCCCTTTCCAACCCTTGCTCCAAGGTCCCCCTCCAACGCGAGGCAAGCCCGTGCGCCAGGGCTGCGGGTCTAGTCTGCACGGTTTCTCAGTACACCAGGTAGCCACTCCACACAGCGAACCAATAACACCCACTGGGCACCAAGTCACCAGTGCCTAGGAGACCCCCAAAGTCCACTTACCATTGGACAGCGCCTGCTGAAGCTCGTTGTCCGAGATCACCCCGCTCCTGTCTTTATCAACTCTACAAGATCAAAACGACCAGGTAAGCCGGCCCCTTCCCGCAGCACGCCAGGGATGTGCTCGGGCCGGACGGACTACGTGTCGGTTCCCTCCCTCGCCGTCGTCGCCGGGCAAGCGGACAAACCCGCCCTCCGCATCCGTCGCGGTCGTCCGGGTCCAGACTTGCCCGAGAGACTTGAGTCACAGCCTCCGCCCCCGCCTCCGGCTCCTCCAGCCCGCCGGTGCGGTCGGGAGGCGCGCCCCTTGCCCTCCCTCGCCAACGGGAAGACTGGAGGCCACTGCAGGTGGGGCCTGGGCGCAGGAGGGTCGGACAAGGGCGCCTGGGAGGCCCCCCGGGAGCAGGAACCGCTCGCCACTCGGAGATCGTGGCGGCCTCACCTCTGGAAGACGTTCCACAGGAAGCTCTGGTCCGGCAGCGCCGCACCCGCGGAAGGGCCGGGGCCGGCCCCGGGACCGGGGCGGTAGGAGTAGGCAGCCATCAGCCGAGGCAGCACCAGGATGAAGAACCTAGTGTGATGCGAACGACTCGGTGAGACTCCGCTTCCGCCTCCAGGGGGAGGGGCTTGAACACGTCACTTCCAGGGACACAGGAAGTGCGTGCTCCGGTCACGCGGCCCGGCGTTGTCCAGTTCGGGTGCTGTCCGTTGCCGGTGCGACAACTGGACGCACCGGTAAACGAGTACTTCTGCGCGTGCGCCGTACGGCCTGTGCGTCCGGAAAGCCGGGAGGGAGACGCGCCCCTGAGGGGACCGGAGAGAACCGGCCGGCTGCGGTGCTCCCTTCCGGCTCGGGGCAGCGCCCGTCCTGCCCGCGCCGTTTCCTCACAGAAAGGCTGCCCGGTGCCCAGGGCTGTGTCCCGCCCGGGGTTAGGGATGCGGAAATCTGTCCCAATTACCGCGCTTTTCCGTCAGATGTATTTCCCCCCTCAGTGAGCATTTCATTGTTTCACCTCAGTTGCCCCCAGTATGAGGCCGAGCCAAGGCCGTGGCCTGTTTTCCGCGGCACCCGAGACCATTCCCAGTGGACTGATGCATTATTCAGCTCGCGGCCCCGCCGCAGGTCGCGTTCGTCCCACTTTGCTTCTCAGACTCGAGTTCTAACAAGTGTCGGTCTGCAAACCTCAACTTTATTCATGAGTTTATGCATTTAGGGGGTTCCTGGTTTTCTCCTCACATGATCTGCCCTTGTCGAACCCCTAGTCTGAGCTGTCCCGCAACCAGCAGGAAAGGCCTCAGCAAGGCACACATGTTGTGAACAGGCAGGTGCCCCTGCACTCCTGTTTAATTCCCGAGTGGGATGCCATGCACGCGTCCTGTGTGTACTCCGCCGCATCAAGGAACCCTGGTCCGTGTTCTACTGACTTGGAAGCCCAGAGAAGCCAAGTAAATTCTGATTCAGTCAGATTCAGCCATAATTTTCTGTTTGTTTAACATCATCTCAGTGGCAGCAAGGATAAAAAATTTTTTCAAGGATTTATTTAGTTTTATTGGAAAGTCAGATATACAGAGAGGAGGAGAGACAGAGAGAAAGATCTTCCGTGCGATGATTCACTCCCCAAGTGACTGCAACGGCCGGAACTCTGCCAATCCAAAGCCAGGAGCCAGGAATCTCCTCCAGGTCTCCCACGAGGGTGCAGGGTCCCAAGGCTTTGGGCATTCCTCAACTGCTTTCCCAGGCCACAAGCAGGGAGCTGGATGGGAAGTGGAGCTGCCGGGATTAGAACCAGTGCCCATATGGGATCCCAGCGTGTTTAAGGCGAGGGCTTTAACCACTATGCTGTTGCACCAGGCCCAAGAATAAATTTTAAAAGGGAGATTAATTACGAAACTTAAAGAAGCCCACTCATCTGCATGTACCAACAAATGTGAGCTGACACACTCCCACTGGTGCAGCTTCAGACCCTCCCTTTCCATCAGCCCTGGTCTCGACGGCAAGCCTCAGCAAGCAACCTTGCCTCTGCCAAGGCACACTCTCCTGTCAGAAGAGGGTTACGGTCCAGTCCTGCCAGGTAATATGCAGACACGGTGGTCAGCAGAGGCAGCACGTCTCCCTGTATAGCCGCTCTCTCCTCACCAAATTCTAACCCTCCAAACCAGGTCTGTGCAAAGCTTTCTAGGAGTTGAGAAACTACCTGCAAGATGCCACTCTCTCCTCTTATCGATGTTAATCACAAATATTGGACCTGTCTTCCCTAAATAAATACCCAGCATCCTTACAGCTTTCCAGGGTGTGCTACTGTCCACATGCCAGCCCTCAGCAAATACCTGCTGCTCAGTACTAGCCGAGGCAGGTACTCAAGTGAGCAAGTATGTACACGCGTGCACACACACAACTTATCCGCTGGAGCCTCCGTGGTCTATTTCCCGTTGTTGTCTTGGGTCTCCTGATGGGTTTGCTGTGACATAGGCAAGCTGACAGTCTTTGTCAACCCCATGGAGATTCCCGGGGCAGAGCTGCACCCACCACTCCCTTTCCTTTCTCTAGCCAGTATTCAATGGAAATAAAGGTGTGCCAGTATATCCCAGGCTTGGTATGGAGCCCGAGGGACCACCCTTCAGATGTTTACTGCACCTTGTAAAAGGGCATTGGTAGGGCCCGATACGGCACTCAATAGCTACATCCGAACCTTGCAAGCCCCAGGATCCCAATGGGCACTGGGGTTTGTGTCCTGGTTGCTCCACTTCCCATCCAGTTTCTTGCTTGTGGCCTGGGAAAGCAGTGGAGGATGGCCCAGCGCAGCTCCTGGCTTCAGACTGGCTCAGCTCCGGCCACTACGGCCATTTGGGGAGTGGACCAGTGGATAGATCTTTCCCTCTGTCCTCTCTGTAGATCTTGTGTCATGTTAAGTCAGTGTGGCTGTGGCCACTGGACTGTGCACGTCTCAGTGAATCACTCCATGTCTCACCTTTAGCCCACACTAGAAATTATCCCATCTCTAGGCAGTGTTCTACTTCTGTACTGACTCAATTCTAGCATGATCTTTGAAACTTGAAACCTCATGTTTACAAGCCAGGGTGGAATATTCTGGTCCATGGCCCATTAAAGAGGGAAGCAGCACAGAAACTTGCATTTTCAGATGACCCATTCTAGGGAATTTCTTGGTCTAGGGAATTTCAGTTGAAAGGTTTGTTTTGAGTTCAGAAGTAGACAGATATTGACAAATTGCCTTCTAGATTGCATCTTTGAAATCAAACCAGTGCTTCTGGTGCCCATGCTTCAGGGGTATTTGGGTTAAGTTTAATTGCTTCTCCCACATCAACCTTTCCACCCCAACAGTCTCACGAACTCCACCACGTGAAGGAATATTTGGGTCAGCACTTAACATGCTGTCTGGGGATGCCTGCCTTTCATATAGGAGGGCCTAGGCTCAAGTCCCCATTGCTCTTTAGATCCTGGTTCCTGATAATGTTCAACCCAACGACGGTGCAAGTACTTGGGCCCTTGGCACCTATCTGGAGCTCCTGACTCCTGGAGCTGGGCTAGCCCCGCTGTGGCTGTTGTAGGCATTGTCCCTTCATGGGAAGTCTCCCAGGTATAGTTTATGAACTGCAAGTTCTTGGGCCCAACCAGGACCTGCTGAGTTGGCAATCTGGGGGCAGGATCTCCCTGTGATGCCTGTGCAGTGTAAGAGGACCACAGCCCCTGGCTTCAGATGGGCCCAGTCATGGCTGCTGTGGTCATGAGGAATGAACCAGGAAATGGAAGAGTCCCTCTCTCTAACTCTTTCAAGTAAATAATTTTTTTTTAAAAAAAAGAATAAAAGTGAGCCCAATCTTTGAGAACAGGCTGAACATAAAAAATCCATTTACACAATTAGTTTCCTTTCATATTTTCTTCATTTGCCCAGGTGCCAAAAGTCATTTGTACTTAATAAAACTTCTGGAATTTGAATAAGCAGAATACAAAGATAATTGCATTTGGTATTTCAGGGCAGCAAAAGTGCCTGAGGCAGGCAGTGCGAGGTTTCACATGGATATGTGCAGCTGGTCATTCCACAGGCAGGAAGCAGGGGATAGAGCAAACACAGCATTCCCTGGTACTGGTGTCTGGCAGGCTCTGGTCACTGGCTGAACCAGTGTCATTCTGATGGACTACAGATGGTACGATACGGACAGGCTGGGGTACTCTACATAATGACTAAAGTGGATTGTATAACCCCCAGGTCTCCTCAGTAGGACCGGATTGCAGGGGGGACGGTGGCACAGTCAGCTTCGTTCAAGGTTTTGTCGATGACAGGTCTGTACTCCAGAGTGACCTTAAAATAAAAGTGGGAGAAAGAAGATGTAATGTGTAGGCACCTCATGTTGTCTTGAGAAAGTGTAACTCTGAAATTTGAGTTATAAGCATGGGAAAGACAAAGGTATCCACTAGGACCTTTTATGGTAGCTGGATGAGGACCTAGATGCATGGAAGACTAACTATGTTAGGTATGGTAAGTGAGGACAGTGGATTAGAGCAATTACAAGAATACGTACCAGATTCTCAATGCTTCACAGAAATGCTCACCTCACAAAGAGGAGGTAGTCATCTAAACAAACCCTACAAATACTGTCCTACTGCTAGGTTCTCTACTTCAAAGAAAAAGAGGTTTGTGCTAAGAAACAAGTCTGGTTTTTATATACTGTCAGAAAAGTGTGCCTTGGAGATAAAGTCAATCATGACTGAATTAAAGACCTACTGGGCATCCCATACCCGGTTGTGTATAGCACATAAAGAAGACCAGCTGATCTTCTACAAACTGTGAAAGCTTAATGGCAGAAACACACCATTTCCGAGCTTCAATGACCGACCAGCAGAAATGCCACACTGCTGGACAGTGCCTAAGCAGGAGGAGCCTGGACACCTCTGCTGTGACACCCACTGGCCCCTCCATGTCCCTCCCCTCTGCAACCTTGAGCCCAGGGGAGGCCAAGGGCTGTACTGTCCCTGGGCTCTCGGTGGCTGCTTCCACATCTGCTTCCAGATCAGTGTTCCTGCTGGATGCCAGAAGCACCACCTCCTCCCCTCTTCCCACGTGTAGCATCCATGCTCCCCCCAGGTCTGAGTCTGGCCGCTGCTACATGGGCTGTCCTTTCCTCAAACTCCCCTGAAGCTTCCGCATGGGCAATGGCTGCCAACAGCACACAGCACACTTCAGCTTGGGCTGCTCTGTCCGGCTTCTCACCCACACCCAGACTGTACAGTATGGCCTATCTGCAGCAGCACATGCCCTTCCTACCTTCCCAGTCTTGACATCAACGTAAGAAAGTGTATGCTTCCTCCAGTGCTCTGTGAACGGCTTCTTTTGCTGCCCCTGGATGGGCTTGGAATAATCATACTCATCAATCCGCACCTGGGGTCAGAAATACCACACAACACAGACACGATCAGGAACATGGCAAACACAACATATGAGCAATTCTATGAGGCTGACCTACTGTGGGAGTGACCACAGATCAGGGCCATCTCCACCAAGGGAGGCTGCTTTGAATTCAGAGGAACCTAGCAGGTAGACACTGAAATAGGACATCCTTAGTTTGTTCACTCCATACTCTGGGATCTCACCTCAGCCTTTCTTATCTTTGTAACTTAAAAAAGGCCAACCCAAGGGCTCGGCAGCGTGGCCTAGTGGCTAAGGTCCTCGCCTTGATCCCATATGGCCGCTGGTTCTAATCCCGGCAGCTCCACTTCCTCTCTATCTCTCCTCCTCTCAGTATATCTGACTTTGTAATAAAAATAAAATAAATCTTTAAAAAAAAAAAAAAAAAAAAAAAGGCCAACCCAAAGAGGCCTCAGCCCTGCTGTATACAACATCTCCTTCCACTAGGTACAAAGAAACCCAATTCAGCCTAGCTGCTGGGGGGTTAGATGGTGCAACTCCCCAGTGAACTCAGCTGATTTCTCCTGCTCAGCCATTGTTCATGAGTAAATCCATACCCTGGAGGGCAGAGTCCACCTATCTCCAGTGCAAAGGTTGCCACACTGGTACTAAAAGTCCTGAGACCAAAGGGATGAAAGCTACAGAAAAAGACATTTTCTTGATTCACTTTTGGCAAATACAGAGCAAATGGAGGGGTAGGGGGTGATCATACCTTGTAATCCTCCCTGGCGTGGGCACCCCGGGACTCCTTCCGAGCTTCAGCTCCGTAGATGGTCTGCAAGGCGCACAGCATCAGATTCTGTAGTTCCAGGGTCTCCACTAAGTCCGTGTTCCAGACCATTCCTGTGGGCACATACAACCCAAGTCAGGCCTAGCAGAAAGCACTGGCTATCCTGCCAACAGCTACATCTGGAACCAACACTCACCCCTGTCAAATGTCTTGAGGTGCTGCAGGTCTCCATAGAGCTGGCTAATCTTCTCACAGCCTTCCTGCAGCACACTCCCCACCCGGAACACGGCGGCATGAGTCTGCATTGCCTGCAACACAAGATGTGGCTGGAAACTTCTAACCCAGAGAAAAGGCCATTCCAAGAACCACTGCATCTCCAGGCTTACCCGTTCTCTGCACCTAGTTCTATGTAAATCAACAGAAGGACTAGGAAGTCCAGGCCCTGAGTTTATTCCTCTCAATGTTAAAGTGGAGCATGATGAAAGCTTTTAAAAACATTGGTTACCATCATGTGCAGTTCATTTAAAGCGGAACTTAGCATTTCTAAGCAGCAAGAACGGCGGACCACACTTCAGGTGCATCTGGATGGTGTGCCCTCCCCACCCTCGACGATGGCAGTCCCATACAGGTTGGAGGCATGACTTGAGTGGCCTGGCATTGAGTGTGCCATGGGGAGGCAACATGGGGAAGGCAGAGGAGGAGAAAGGGGGGTGGGAACCCTTACTACCCAGCCATCTTCCGGTCTTCCAGTGGGCTAGGGATTTCCAGTTACTTTGTTAAAGTGCCTCACACACACTTAGCGCCTTTACAGTTTATTGCTTATGCTTGTAAGGAACATGCCATCCAACTAATTGGACCTACTCTAGGCTAGCTGTAAAACAGGGGCCCAACTGTGTTTCCTATCAGATGGACAGACACCTCTAACACAATGATCTTTCCTTGTGGTAGCTCCTCTGCAAAGTGCCTCTACCCTACCCAACCCCTCACCATGTCAGTAGGCCTAGTCCTCTCTTTTCTTTATCTTCTCTCCAAATGACCAGTGTCTGGGACCAGGTCAGAGCTGAGCTGGAAACTCTGGCAGGATCCGGAAGCTGGGAGTACCAACCAGGCACTCTGCCCTGGAACACCAGGGTCAATGTCTACCCAATAGTGTTGTATCAGTTAAAGGACATTTCAGCTAATTTTCCGTAGACCCAACAGGAGTGCACATCATCAGTGGATTTTCAGGACAGCCCAACAAGTATTACACACTAATTCATTTTCTCCTGCAGTCAGATTTCCGCATCCTTTCCCTCTTTCAGATGAGGGTGTTTTAGACTGTACCACAACTGCCGACTTTGAGCAGGTTATGTTACTGATTTTTCTGAGTCTTTTATGTAAGCATTCACCCACATTCATGCACTGTTACTGAATTTTATTCTCTTGCGATTTTTAACCACCACTCCTGTAAATGGCTACTATACTCTTTCAACGTGTGCCTCATGATTCTCACAGGAATAGTTGCAGTTGGCAGAACAATCTCTTTTAGGCCCAACATTATGACCCTGTGGTTAAATCCTCACCTTGCATGCGCTGGGATCCCATATGGGCACCAGTTCATGTTCCAGCTGCTCCACTTCCCTTCTAGCTCCCTGCTTGTGGTCTGGAAAGCAGTGGAGGATAGCTTAAAGCCTTGGGACCCTGTACCCATGTGCGAGACCCAGAAAAAGCTCCTGGCTTTCTGCTTCGGATTGGCTCAGCTCTGACCACTGCAGTTACTTGGAGAGTGAACTAGCAGATGGAAGATCTTTATATATCCTTCTCTGTATAAACCTGCCTTTCCAATAAAAATAAGAAAATCTTAAAAAAAAAAAAAAAAAAAAAAAAGCAAAGATCACTTTTGCCACAGAGTCACATGGTAGATACCGGGCAACACTTATAGGGTTTTCATTGCAAACACCTCAGGGATGCCCTGCTACCTACCCACTCAGGTCCTGATCTCCTCACTGGCCTCAACCACAGTCCTGCATCATGCGGAGGCAGAGACAGAGCAGAGCTCCACTTTTTCTTCCTTTTGGGGCCCGAGTGTGTGAGCTCATTCTGAAGGAAAAGCCCACTCTGAAGGAGCTGAGAGTGTCTGTGGCTTAGAGCAATCTGTCACAATGCTACCTCTCCTTCAAGTCTCCCTCCATTGTAAATTACTGAAGAAGCCCCCCCCCCCGCCCCCACCCGCCAAAAAAAAAACCCAAGGCTATCTTCTCCCCCTCCCTTTTTCTGTTTGGCTAAATTCTTCCCTTTTGGCTTTGTTCAAGTTTAATTAACATAGGAAAATCAACCCTAAACTCTTAATTCCACCCAAGCTGGTGATTAACAAAAGCTTGCATATCCTGGTCTTTGTCTCCCTGTAAAAGCCTCTATGTTCTTAGGCAAGCATGGATGATGGCCGCAGTGTAGTTTAATAAAATCATTTCTCTGTTAAGCATTTTCTCCTGACACCACTGGCAGACATTCCTGCAAACAACCTCAAGTTGACAGGAGCAGGAATCCCTGACATTTACACTGTCTCGCTTCACCAGCATTGTTACTGATCTGGTATCTGATCTGGTTACAATATGGAGCCACTAGACCACATGCAGCTACCTTAACACAACTGGAAGAAAGAAAATTAAGCGACACCTTAAATAGTACTTGCTTGCTACCACACTGGACAGCCAAAACCAGGAACATTTCTCCCACTCCCACTAGACAATGGACAGCGCTGACAGGCCATGTCCATGTACCCAAGCACCGGGCGGAGGCAGAGCAACCTGGCAGGCAACATTCTCACCTTCTGCATGCTGAGGCGCAGCTCTGATGTTCTAATATTGCCTTCAGCAAATCTCAGCTTGTCAAGATTCATAACAGATTCTTCTCCTGCATTTGGTTTAATCGGAGGGACTTTATCTCCTATAACAAAAATCAACAAGAAGCTAGAATTTAACTTTTGAAAACACATAGGAAAAACTAGATGCAAATGTGTATCAGAGCCATTTGGGAGTTTAGAAAATGCAAATGGAGCTGCCCACTGACTTGGGGTTAACTTTAAATATAGAGACCATAATGACAACATTTCTGGTACTTAGCAGGTGTCCTAAGTAACTTGTGATTGAACAAAACAAAAAACATCTTGTAAAATCATGGCTGATGGCCAGGAGCAGTAGCCTAGTGGCTAAAATCCTCACCTTGAATGTGCCAGGATCCCATATGGGCCCCAGTTTGTGTCCTGGCTGCTCCACTTCCCATCCAGCTCCCTGCTTGTGGCCTGGGAAAGCAGTCGAGAACAGCCCAAAGCCTTGAGACCCCTGCACCCATGTGGAGACCCAGAAGAAGCTCCTGGCTCTTGGCTTCAGATTGGCTCAGCTTTGGTCATTGTGGCCACTTGGGGAGTGAACCAGTGGATGGAAGATCTTTTTGTCTCATTTGATTTTTCCAATAAAACTAAATAAACCTTAACACAGTCCAACTTATCAAATGGGCATTTACCCTGCTTCTTTAATATTTCCCACAGAGCGGGCCTCAACAGCTGTGCCAACAGACCCCCGTGCTCGGACACCTGCATTGCCAGGTCAGGCTGCTGGTGTGGCAAGCATCACCTGCTGACGCTGCGTCTCACTAATTTGTAAGATTCGAAGCCCTACCTCTCTGGAAATCATGCCCTGAGGGAAAGTGTCCCACCTGAGGATATACTTGGAAAGCCTGTGCTGTTGCTAGCTCAGGACCAGGGTGCTGGCAATGCTGGGCCTACTGCGTGCTTCCTGTGGTGACTGTGGCTTTTCCTTTTGTTTTTAATGCTTTAAAGAGGATCACTCAGTGAATATCTCTCTTTTGTTGCTCAGTCCCACAAGTTTCCATATTGGCACAAGCCCACATAACCTTCACAAGGATACAGAATGCAGACTAAATTTTTTAGCTTTGACAGTACTGTCTAGAGGACAGAATGGCTCTTCCTATCTTCAGTGACAATGCAACGGATTTGACTTTTCAAATTCTGTCAGGCAGAGATCACACAGAGATCTGGTCAAACAAAACTCCTTGCAACACTGCACAAGATGTTGCTCTGCTTCTGAGTTTAAGAAGCTGTCGAAGTGTCCCACAATCCTACAGAACAAGGGTTTACACTCTGCAGTCAGAACTTTTGCTGGCACCTGAGCTGTGGCCAGACCAGGGGAAAGCTGAACCTGCCACCTGCATCCTCCTACCTGCAAATAGGAAGGAGGGCACTGACCCACTCCTGTCTCATTACAGCTATCTGTGAGGGTGGTATGTGCATAAAGAAGCAGTTAATACTAGAGCAATGTGTGGTGAGGACTCGGGCCTCCCACCATCCTTGCCTAGAGATGTTCACCCGACCTCCTCATCCTTACTCTGCTGCTCTGAGCAATGAGGCAAAACAACCAACATGGTCCTCTTCCCCAGTCTTAGTGGGTTGGGGAGCATGGAAACTGCCCAAAGAAGACACCACCAACAAATCTGCACTGCCAGGGAGGACAACACATGGACAACCCTTCAGTTTGCTTTGCCTTCCTCCTTAAGCAGGATTATAGTTTAACATCCTAAATCATGCTTCCCTAAGAACCACACTGGCAAGTAAGACATGCAACATTTCCCTTTAGAATAACAACTTCTTACAATGAATTTTATGTGACTGTAAAAAAAATAAATAATTTGCAAATAAATGAATGAATAAGTAATTTTAAGAAAATAAACAGGCAGTAAGCCCAGCGCTGTTAGCCTCTGGGGAAAACCCAAACCACATCTGTGCCATCGGTAGGCAAACCTCCAGCAGCAAATGAAGACTGCCCTCCAGCCTCCTCATACCACCTGGTTACAGAGGGACATACGTACCAGGCCTGCAGGACTCTGCAATGCTCAGGGCACATGCCCGGCCAAACACCACCAGGTCCAGCAGAGAGTTTGCCCCCAGGCGGTTGGCACCATGCACCGAGGCACAGGCTGCCTCCCCACAGGCGTACAAGCCGGGCACGATCTCATCCTGGCCATTCACGTGCTGAAGGACCTGAGTGAAGACAACACACCTTCAAGGCAGGTATCTGCTTTAGGCGGAGAACCTATCCTCTCTCAAAGGCAGCTCTGCCTGGTTTCCCCTATGCCCCTGGCCACTCCTGCTGGCCAGCAGGAGTGCCAGTGTTAGCGAGGTAGAAGGCAAGGGCACCTCCCATCTGCCACTTCTCAGAGGACAGACAATTCCCAACCATCCCGCCTGACAGGGAGATGGACAGGGACCCAAAAACTCCACATGAACCACACACCCAACAGTTCTGGATTGCAGATCACCTGACTGACAAGTTCATGTTGAAAACAACAGGAGCTCTTGGAGGTACTCATAAAAGGTAAAGACCTCCAAGTATATATCTGTGACTGAGGGAGAAGGACTGAGAAGTTGACAACAAGCTGTGAACACAAGCACTGGAACAGAACCACACTTCGCCCAGCCTGCACTAAGCAGTCTGTCAGATGCAGCAGTGTGCTTCTGAGGAGCTGAAGGCAGCCCCTCCATCATCACCTGCCCCTTGTAGTTGGTAGGAATGCCCCCCATGTTGTAGTGCACAGTTGGGAGCACAGGAATGGGTTCCTTGGTGACATCCACACCCGCAAAGATCATGGCTGTCTCAGAGATGCCTGGCAGGCGCGTGGCCAGCTGCTCAGGGGGCAGGTGGTGCAACTGCAGGTAGACGTGATCCTTCTCAGGTCCACAGCCTCTGTGGGATGAAGCACAGAGCACGACGTGAGGCAAAGAGCGACCATCATCTTCCCTCAGCATCCACTGTGAGCTAGCCTGATCCCACGAGCTGAGCAAGGGCTAAGAATGGAAATGAAAACTGCTCTCACTCATCACATACCAGTCCTGAGGTCATCATCTGCTACATTTCCCTGGCACATGTATCAGAATGTCCTTTGTGCCATATAATCAAAAGACAAACAAACCTCACACCCCACTCCATCCCTCATTTCTGAAATATAAAACTTCAAAAAACAAGTGTCACTATGTTGAGGAACAGGTACTGGAAACCTCTACCTTACTTTATAGAATAGACAATCCAGACTCAAAGGTGTTGAAACACTTATGGGTATTAAACACACAACACAGCACGCAGGACTTACACAATGACCTCTGGTTGGGTGCTCTATTCCATACTGAGTGTCAACCACACACACATTCAGACGTGAAAGCTATGCATTATGCTGGTTACTCTCCCAATGCGGCTCATGAGAAAAACATGACACACTAACGTGTGTATGGTTGCCCTGAATGCATGATTGTGCAGAAATGTGCATATGGGGACATGTGTGCAGTGTGTCTACGGGTGCATGTGTATGCATGGTGCGCACAGGGTGAATGTGGCTGTCTGTATCTACAGTGCATATACAGTTATATAGTGTGTGTGCAGGCTGTGAGTATCCATGCAGGCACAGTGCTTATACAGTTATGTAGTGAATGCAGATGTGTGCAGGTGTTCACAGGGTGTATGTGGGTATCCACATAGGCACAGTGCATATGGGTGTGTGTGCAGGGTGGTATGTGGCAGATACAGCTGTGGGCCCATGTGGAGTATGCCCGCCTGCACACAGACATTCTGGAGGTGAACCACACAGACCTTCCCTCTCGGATCTCCAGGGTCATTGACCGAGACACTACATCTCTGGATGCCAGGTCCTTTGCGACAGGGGCGTATCTCTCCATGAACCTTTCGCCCTGACTGTTAATGAGAATGCCTCCCTCTCCACGGCACCCTTCTGTAATGAGACAACCAGCACCATATATGCCTGCAAAACAAAACAAACAAAAAAAATTTTCAGGGCTGCGACATCTACATTTTGTTTTAAGATTTTTTTGGAAGACAGGAAAATGGTATGTAAAAACAATGATGCTCAGAATAAGACAGAGGAATAGTAAGGAACAGTATAAAACTTGGATATCAAAAAAGCTCATGGGGCCAATCACGTGGGGTAGCTGGTTAAACCAGTGTGTTTTTTTTGTTTTTGTTTTAATTAAGGATTTATTATTGGACAGTCAGATATACAGAGAGGAGGAGAGACAGAGAGGAAGATCTTTTGTCAGCTGATTTACTCCCCAAGCAGCCGCAACGGCCAGAACTCTGCCAATCCAAAGCTAGGAGCCTG
Source organism: Ochotona princeps (assembly GCF_030435755.1). Lineage (NCBI taxonomy): Eukaryota > Metazoa > Chordata > Mammalia > Lagomorpha > Ochotonidae > Ochotona > Ochotona princeps. The sequence continues at coordinate 39,207,654 of NC_080854.1, forward strand.
GAGCTCTTCCGGGTCTCACACGCATGCGTAGGCTCCCAAGGGTTTGGGCTGTCCTTGACTGTTTTCCCAGGCCAAAAGCAGGCAGCTGGATGGGAAGTGGAGCTGCCAGGATTAGAACTGATGCCCAGGTGGGATCCCGGCGCATGCAAGACAAGGACTTTAACCACCAGGCTGTCCTGCCGGGCCCTTAAAGATTTATTTTTATTGGAAAGCCAGATTTACAGAGAGGAGATGAGAGAAAGATCTTCCATCCATGGTTCATGCCCAAAAGGTCATAATGGCTATAGCTAAGCCTATCTAAAGCCAGGAGCCAGGAGCTTCTTCTGGGCCTCTCATGAGGATGCAGCAGTCCAAGGATTTGGATCATACTCTGCTGCTCTCTCCCTCCCACAGGCAGGGAGCTGAATGGGAGGTGGAGCAGCCAGGAAACAAACAAGTGCCCATATGGGAACCTGGTGTTTGCATGATGGAGGATTAGCCAACTGAGCCATCACACAGCCCCAAATTTTAATTTCTTCATATTTTTTTGCGCCATAAAATCGTGGTGACTACTTTCATTGGAAATAAGCAAGTTGGAGAATATCTGAAGTCCCTGAATAGCAACAAAGACAGACAACGGCTGTCGGTATACTTAATGCTTCTTATTCTTACCACAGACAGTTCTAGCTTCCTTATGTGTACTGAGTTATGTCTTACTGTGCCATCGGGTGTAGCACCAAGGATATGCAGGAAGGTCTCACAGTGCAGCCTGCATCCTTCCAGCAAATGAAAAACGAGGAACACAGAGCTCCTGCATTTTAGAGATGGGGAGTTATCCAAAAAAATTAAGTAACTTGCAAGTTAAATTGTTTATTATTAGTACCAGAAGGATTATAAGGACTAATCACAAGCTTTATAACTAATGTAAATTTTTGCCTTTCATCTGCCTTTTGTTTCTCCCACTGTCATGCATTTCTGGGTGGCTTGTTAACCCTGAATACTCAGATGAACCCTATCCCTACCCACAGCAGGTTCAAGCACCTGGGCTCCCACCCACGTGGGAGACCTCGACTGAGCCACTCCAGCATCTGGGGGTACATTTGTGGCTGATGCCCTTCTCTGTTTCTCACCTAAATAAAAAATCAAGTAAATAAATACATAGAAAGCTTTAGAATCAGAGCTCTTTACACTGAAAACTACTGAAGGAATTCAGAAGCTCAGTAATATTTTGTTGGATAAAAACAGAAAAAAAACTGACAAACACATTTCTTACTTTTTCATCCCTGACAGGAAACACAAAAAAAGGTACCAAGAGTAGAGAAAACGGGGCCTTTGGGCTAGGCACTGTGCACTGCTTGGCACACTGATATCCCACACCAGAGGGCTTGGTGCCAGTCCCAGCTCCACTGTGCTTCTGATCCAGTTCTTGCAAAACAGGTTTGTGAGGCGGCAGACAAGGACCCAAGTTTTAGGTTCCTGCCATCCACATAGAAGACATGGAATGAGTTCCTGGCTTTATCCTCCTGGCCTTGGCCTGCCCCAGCATCGGTCGTTGCAGGCATTTAGGGAGTGAACAACCAGATCAATGAGCTGTCTCTGCCTTTCAACCAGTAAGTCTTCATAAAAAAGTCTGAAGATAAATTTAGAAAAAAGGAGGCTGGTCTTCAGCATTAGTCCAGTCTGTATCCAGAGCTCAGACGAGCAACCCAGCAGGCAGGAGATCACCTCACAGCCGTTGTTTCTGAGGAACGTCCCTGAACCTGGGCTTCAGCTCTCCCTTGTACTAAAGCCTCTGAAACCCATCCAGCCCCAAGGTGAGCTCACCTGCCCCTCCCCCAAGGGCTGAGCCTGTCATGGGTGGGGCCTGGTCTTCTGCCATCAGCTGCCCATGCCTGGAGTCTGGCTTAGTACATGACCTCGCTCTCAGGACACCAACTCAGGAAATACTGTGTCCTCCTGGGTGCTGATACTGAAACACAGGGTGGATGAGACACTGGTGCCTGCCCCACCCAGCTGAGAGGGACACTGTGTACACAGGCTTTACTCTTGGGTACAAGCCAGGGTCCAGGGCTCCCTTAGAAGACATAAGATGGAGATCTCAATGGTTTTGCAGAAATCAGGGAAAATCTTGAGGAAATGACATTTCAGTATGGACCAGAGCTACCCACAGGAATCCGACAATCAGATGCGTGTTAGGACTTCAGTGACAGAATAGTCCTAACTAGGCACCACAGGATGATGAGACACAAAAAAGGATCCTACCTGTGGGGTGAAACTGGACAAATTCCAAGTCTTGGCAAGGAAGGCCGGCCCTGGTGACCATAGCTGTCCCATCTCCTGTGCTGGTGTGAGCAGATGTGCAGCTGAAGTAGGTGCGCCCATAGCCACTGGAAACCAGACAGTGAACCAGGATACACATGAGACATCAGCCCACGAGCTCCCAGTGTATCTGGTATTTATACCTCCGTGTGTGTGTGTGTGTGTGTGTGTGTGTGTGCCTGTTTGTCTGCCTGGGTTCCCAGTGTATCCCAGTTTCTCCCCTCCTCAGGGGTGTGCGTCTGAGTTCTTGGTCAATCTCAGAGGTTAGACCCTAATCTAATGCTGGCAAATATCCTTTCCCACTCTGCACCTGCTCATTGTTCCCCTGGATGTAGAGAAGCCTTTTATTTTTAACATGGTTAAAGTAACCAACAATGTATAAAGTGGAACGTGGCTATTTCCATCATGGGGCACACATCACTTCTGAGTCCTGCAACTGATGTCAGCAGTGGCAATTGCTAGAGAGGTTGTTCTGGCACATGTCACATGACCTCCCTGTCCAGCTTCTGGCTACTGATGTGAGAGGGGTCAACTCTAGGATCCTCTAGCTGCAACTGGTTGGCAGCCTCCCTACCACTGAGGGTGGCTGGTGCTCCCCAGCCAGCCTCCAGGGTGGGAGCTAGCTGTCACTCTTCACAGATGAGGAGCCAAGGATGGAAAGAAAGGTTATCACCCTCACACAGTAAGGCTAGGCTTACATCTGACCTGTCATCGCTTGGGCCTCTATTTTTATTAGCATAACCTCTGGAATGCCTTTCCTATAGAGAAACACAGTGACGGTGGAAACTGGAGTCCTACCCAGTGGCAATAACCGTGTTCTTTGCTCGTATGCGGTGGATGGACCCGTCTTCTATGCACAGTGCAATCACGCCACGGCACTCCCCATTTTCCATCAGAAGATCCAAGGCAAAATATTCCACAAAATAGCTGGTATCGTATCGCAGGGACTGAAAAGGGACGTTAGGTAAATGTGAGACCAACACTGAAAGTGTTGCTGCTTGTGCAGAGCCTGCAGCTCCCATCCAGCACGCTCAGTCACACCAGCAATACATTGGATGACATGGCCAGCAACATCAAGAGCAGTGTGAACTGAGTCCTGGGACCTATGCCCATAAGGGCTACAGCACAGATGGCAGCAGGTCCTGCCCACACAGCCTCAGCAGGAACCCAGGCTCTCCTGGTTGCCTGCACAACTGAGTTTCAAGCCACTGTGAAGTTCACAGACTGCTGAGTCACAGGCCAGATGGGAGCCACTGATCACAAATGGCAACTTATCAAAATAAAACTGCTCCTCAGCCTGCAGGCCTATGAAGCTGGCAGCTGAACAATGGACACACACACCACCCCAGGCAGGTCAGCACTACACAGGTCACACCAGCTGGACCTGACAGTCCTTGCAATGAGGGCAAGCAGTTCTCAGCAGCCTGGTTTAGCTCCCATGTCTCAACCCCAGACAGCCATGTCCTGTGAACACCCTTGGCCACGAGGATCTACTGCTGTCCAGCACTGGCAAGCCAGTCCCCACTGATCTCAAACAGCAGGGTTTGAGCTCTCAGCCTTTTCTAAGCTATGAAGCATTAAAGTGATCAGTACAGTATCTCAGACATGATGAAAAGCCTTAAAATACTACTTATGTTCTTAGTTCAGAAGGTAACATGTCCTAAGTTCAAATCAATTCAAATTTCCACAGGAGACCTACTACAGCATGACCTACTGCCTTAAAGCAGTGTTTCACAGTCCAAGGCTCCCGCTATGCACTGACAGCAATGGCGAGACAGGTCCTACAGAGTCCCTCAGCTGCTGTTTAATCAGCCCCTGAATGGGTTTGCAGCTGCAGTGATAGCACGGTCCCCAAACCCTCCCCTGGCCAGGTCACACATCCCTTGCCCCAGGTGGCCTCACCCTTCCATACAAAGTGTGCAGGAGCGAATGACCAGTCCGATCAGCCACACAGCAGCATCGGTGGGCCTGGCCACCTTTCCCAAACTTGAGGCTCTGTCCGCCAAACGCACGCTGATAAATCTTCCCATCTTCAGTTCTGCTGAATGGCATGCCATAGTTTTCCAGCTGTGAAACACAAAGACCCCTCACCCTAAAGAAGGCAGCCTTCAGGGTAATACACTTCAACCACCTTTACCAGAAACCTAGAAACCCACAGCTCCAACGTTGCAGGAAAATGGCAACATCTCAGCAAAGAGGGACCTATGGGTCAGGTGGACCAGTTAATGATGGAAACTTGTTAGCTAAGCTCATTGCACCTTTGCATCCCTTCCTTCATCTTCTACTAGGATGCATGGTAAGAGGGCCCAGCAGCCCCCCACATTACCTCAACCACAGAGGCAGGGGCTTGCTCTGTCATGTAGTGGATGGCATCCTGGTCCCCCAGCCAGTCAGAGCCCTTCACGGTGTCGTAGAAATGCCACCTCCAATTGTCTTCCTCCATGTTCCCCAGGGCGGCGTTGATTCCTCCCTGCAAACACCAAGCACTTCAGACAAAGCTGCGCACAACAGCCTACACTGTCTGTTCTCTGGGTCTAACCCTCTAGAAAAAATCAGCTGCCCCGCCCCCCTGCTGTCTGGAGGACTGGTGTGCTGACCAGGCACCACACGTACTTGGAGCTTGTCCAAAATGACAGGACCTCCTCAGTGTAGATGGCAGGGGGAGCGTTTCCCACCAGCCAAAAGACTCCCAGCCCTCTAGGTCCTCAGCATGGGCAGGGCCACAAACCCTGCCTTCCTGCAAAGGCTCACAGAATAAGACAGGACAGGGATACACTTCACACTCATCCTTCCCCCTACGTAAACTTCAATTCCCCCCTTTAGATGATCCTGTTCATAGGTAATGGCAGATTCTTAAACATCTTTCTCTCTTTTCTGGTTGTTACTGAACCCTTTCTTGAGCAAAGTACACTTCAGGTGAGATAAACCAAGACCCCTGCAGCAGATAAACGTTACAAACTCACTTTCCCTCCTTCCTCCAGATGTAAACCAAGCACAATGTGCCAAACAAACAAACAAACAAACAAACCCCCCCCCCCACACACACACCAAAAACAAACAAACAAAAAAAGTCAGGTCCTGAGGAGGAGCATGGAACAGGAAAAGTGCATCCGTGAGAACAGGAACTTGGTGCAGCACATGGATGGAGGCCAGCTATGGTCCTTCCTTGGAGTTCTACAAGTTCTCAGGCTACCCTAGGCCAGCAGCGCCTGGTCTTAATCTTCTGGTTAACCCTTCTCAAGAGCCAGTATTTGATTTACACAACCCTTTCCTTCTCCTTTTGATTTTTACTAATATTGCACTGCCTCAAAGCTATATTTCTTGTTGTTGATGTTATGCTATGGCATTTAATTGGATGGAATGATATTCTGCCAGCTATGTCTTCAGACCAGAGTTGGTCTCCCCAAGAAACTGTTGAACTGTGCTGGCCAATAAGATACTGGACTCTATGCATGGCACATGCTTGCCTTGAAAGAAACAAGACTAGATTTGAACTGTAATACTGCAATAAGGTGGAGCAATCCACCATGGGGGGAGGGCACGGGGAGGGGATGGGGGAACACCAGAACCTAAAAAAACGCTGTTATAAAATGAAATGCAAGAAAAATCTATGTTAAAAAATATAAAATACATATATAGTTTGAAAAAAAAAGCTATATTTCTTGGTGTATTATTTGAAATTCATAGTTTATTTGGGCAGGTGTTGTAGTATAGTGCGTTAAGCTGCAGCCAGCAATGCAGATATCCCATATGGTCACTGGTTGGAGGCTTACTGCCCCACTGCCAATGTGCTTGGGAAAGCAGCAGAAGATGGCCGAGTGGTTGGGACCCTGCTGATACATGGGAGATCTGGAAGAAGCTTTAGGCCCAGACCCAGCCACTGTAGCCACTGGGGAGTGAACCATTGGATGAAATATCACTCCCACTATTCTAAGTCTGCCTTTCAAACAATAAATAAATCTTTTTAAAAAAACTAAATGTTTATTTCCTTTTAGGCTCTGATTCCTATCATACAAATAATATTCCTTGGCACACAACAAAGCTTTAAAGCAGTCTTTATCAGGAAACATGTTCCAAAGAGTAGAAAAGAAGTTAGATATGACTTTGAAATTGGAAAACTACCTATATAAAAGGTTGTATGACCCAAAATGAAAGAAAGAACAAGACTGTAAAATCACAGCATGAGTTTTCACGTAACTCCAGTTACCCCCAACTTGAGCGCATTTTCTATTCTGCATCTCTTTCTGCCACCATCTCAGCTCACCGCCATTTTCATTTACTGAGGCCTGGCTAGTGCTGGGCAAAGCAGGTAGAGTAAGAATGCACCTTTCGGGCCCGGCGGCGTGGCCTAGCGGCTAAAGTCCTCGCCTTGAACGTGCCGGGATCCCATATGGGCGCCGGTTCTAATCCCGGCGGCTCCACTTCCCATCCAGCTCCCTGCTTGTGGCCTGGGAAAGCAGTCAAGAACGGCCCAATGCATTGGGACCCTGCACCCGTGTGGGAGACCTGGAAGAGGTTCCTGGTTCGTGGCTTCGGATCGGCGCGCACCAGCCGTTGCGGCTCACTTGCGGAGTGAATCATCGCATGGAAGATCTTCCTCTCTGTCTTTCCTCCACTCTGTACATCTGACTTTGTAATAAAATAAATAGATCTTTAAAAAAAAAAAAAAAAGAATGCACCTTTCTAACTTCTCACCCAGGAAATGCCACATGGAAAACAAAATAATGGACAAACACCAAAGACCCCAGCATGACTGGAGCCAACATGAGTGACAGCCTGAATCCAGCCCTGCAGGTTACTCAAAAAAGAGGCTCTGAGCTCCCTGCTTGTGGCCTGGGAAGGCAGTTGAGAACGGCCTAAAGCCTTGGGACCCTGCACCTGCGTGGGAGACCTGGAAGACGTTCCTGGTTCCCGGCTTCGGATCGGTGCAGCACCGGCCATTGTGGTCACTTGGGGAGTGAATCAGCGGATGGAAGATCTTCCTCTCTGTCTCTCCTCCTCTCTGTATATCTGACTTAGTGATAAAAATAAATAAATCTTAAAAAAAATACAAAAAGGCTCTGGGCTGAGACCCTAAAATGAGAATGTGCTGAGTGAGCACTTGCAGTGAGGGGACAGGAGAGAACGCTGGCTTCACGGGGCCTCATGGGCATTTAGGAAATCAACACAATGCTGCTCGAACCTGTGCTGCCACAGTGTGTGACCTGGTGGGAAACAGCTTCGTCACGCAGGCTGTGTTAAATCCTGCCTCCGAAAGGCCAAAGGCAGCTCGCAGTCCAGCCCCACCAGCACCAACCACCAACGCGTCAAATTCATGATCCACAACCGGATACTGGGCAGAAATCTGAAAAAGAAAACCTGCCTGTTAGTCACATCTTCAACCATCCTGCAGAGGGCAGTTCTGAGGTCAGTGGGCAAAAATTTCCAGGCTGAGGGACCCACCCTCAGAAGGCACCAGCCTCGGTGGACCAAGAAACTGGTATTCAGCTCATTTCCTCCACAACATTTATTTTCCAGAAAGCTAACAACCAGGAGCCTAATCTGCTCACCAAAGCAGGAAATTGAAGCAGCAATGTTAAGAGCACTTTGAAGGTGGCTTTTCTTTCCAATGAACATCATGCACACATGGCTCGCTCCAAATGCAGGGCAGACCTCCAAGATCCTCGTGTACACAGCACATGCATACTGCCTCGGCTCCCTTAGCACCGAAGACACCTTGGGTTTTAAGCTGTGCTCAGAGGGCTCGACATGGCTGAGAAGGTACCCAGTGGGATTCAGGATTCAATAACTGCGGTGACTGACAAGGACAGAACTAGTAAGCCAACTTCCCGCCGCCTTCGCACGTATGAGGACCCTCGCTCAAGAGGCTGCTCGGTCCTATGCTAAGCAAGAAACCCACCAGCCATCACAGCAAATATTACTCATTCATAGTTAATGATTTTGTTGTTTTACTTAATTTAAACTCAGTCTAAGTTATAAGTACATGAGAACTCCATGCAAAAAATATCAGTATCTGTGTTGGTTTTTGCGCCACTTGCTGCATGCCATCTGAGCATGCACCGTGCATTTCACTCCAACCTGTGACAGTGAACTCCCTCTAGCTCCAGGACTTACAGAATCCGAGACTCTGGCAGACGCCCTCGTGTGGCCATCGACAGTGAAGTGGAAACCATGGGCTCCTGTCTGCAACGCTGCTGGCCGCTGCTGAAACAGAGCCCAGATGTCATATGACTTTTCCTTCCCCATCACTGACCTGGTATGCCCACATCCCCCAGCTAGGTGCTTAGGTTTGGGTTTGAGTCCTAGCTGCACCATCTCTTGAAGCACATCCTGGCCCACGCCCCAGCTGTTGAAGGCATTTGGGGAATGAACCAATGGGCAGGGCATCTCTTTATCCTTCAAGTAAATAAAACAAATTCGAAATAAAAACCTGCCACCTTCCTTGCACATCAGCTGCAGTAACCGTGGAGGGGCCAGGTTTTAGCCCCAGCTCGTCTTCCACCCTATTGCTCTGGATGGAGCTGGTTTCCAAACTGACTATGCACCGACTCAGAACTGAAATAAAAGAAGCAGTCTTTTTTTCTCCAGACATATCCATTTATCTGAAATAATTACAGGGAGAGGGAAAAACAAAAGCGTTTCCACAGCCTGGTTCAATCTCCAGATGGCTCCAAGAGCCAGGGCTGGGCCAGGCCGAAGTCAGGAGTTCCATCCAGGTCTCCCACAAGGATGCAGGGGCCCAAGGACCTGGGCCATCCTCGGCTGCTTTCCTCAGACCATTAGCAGGGAGCCAGATCAGAAGAACAACTGGGACACAAATCAGCGCCCATACAGGATGCTGGCATTGCAGGTGGCAGCTTTATCCCACAACATTGAGCCCAGAGCATTCCAAAACTGTCTACGGAAGAGTGAAATTTAACATTTTTGGGTGGAAAAATTGTCAAGCATTTTCTAACAGATATATGTAGATAGACAGGTAGAGATATAGATATGGATATACACCAAAGCACAAGGAAACAACCTAAGACGTAACTTACAGGAACATTCAGTTCAGATAAGCAGGACAGAGCAATGGGCAATGGGCTAACTCACAGCCTGTCAGCCTGCTATGAGCACCTGGGACCTCCTGCCACCTATGTGGCAGATGAGGATGGCATTCCTGGGCCAGCCCCGCCTGTTGAGTCATTTGCAGCACATGAACAGAAGCTATCTCTGTCACTCCGCTTTACATATAATATATTTTTTTTAAGTTCAGATGACTGAATTACAAAGAAGAATGGGGAAAAAAATGACAACGGTAGGGTTAGCAGTATCCTCAACGTAATAAGGGGCAGTCTGCTTTAATGACACACACGCACACAATGACGGACACTCAGTCTGCAGGCACAACCCTGACAAGTACAAAAACAGTCCCACGGGGCCAGTTACAAGTCCTTGGCTTTACTTTCCTTTCACCATAAACTGCTCAGAACAGCTAAAACAAGGAAATGAAGAACGTAAAAGCAGCCATAGCACAGAACGGCAGAAAACAGCCGAGTCGGTGAAAACCAGGTGAAGGAAGCACGCAGCCTCCTGGAGGTGCCCTCAGCACCCACGCTCAAACAAGACTCTCAGTCAGCTACCCCAAACCCACCGTAAATGTCTCTTCCCTCCTTTTATTCCTTCTTCTTCGCCGACCTTCACTTCCTCACAAAAAAGAACCAAACTGAAGGATTAACGACTGCAAGGAATCAAGGCAAAACGCCCCGGCTGGTCAGGCAGCCCTGGTCCTCCCGGTTCCCCAGGGAGAGCCGGCTGAGGCGCAGCTCTGTCCGGCCTCGGGGCCGAGTCCTACAGCCCCGTCCCACAGTCCCGTCCGGCCGCCACAGCCGGTCCTACAGCCCCATCGCACGGCCCCGTCCCACAGCCCCGTCCTAACGGCCACATCCTACAGCCCCTTCTGGCCACCGGGCCACGTCCTACGGTCCCAGGGCAGCGGTGACCTTGGCCCGCGGGGCACGACCTTCACCAGGACGAGGCTCCGCTCCAGTCCGCCCGGGGTCTCCGTCCCGCCCGCAGCGTCTCTTTCGCCCCCGGGCCGACTCACCGACTGGGTCAGCGCCAAGCGCCGCGCGGACAGCAGCCGCGACACCACCCGGACCCCGGCCATATCGGCCCCAAGCCGCCCAGCTGCCCAACCAGGCCCCGCTCCGATCGCGCCTGCGCGCTCACCACGCCGGGGGCCCCACCCGGGAACTCTGCGCCTGCGCGTACGTCGCGCTGGGGGTCGATGGGTGCAGTCTTGCGCCTGCGCAGAGTGGTCCCGCGGAAGGCTGCGCCAGGGACCCGGGCGGTCCTGGCGCCTTCAGCCCTGTAGGTGCGGCCTGGTCGGGGCGGGTCGGAGAGTCGGAGAGGGTCAGAAAGGGCCGCGGAGAGTCGGGACGGGTCGGAGAGTCGGAGAGTCGGGGAGTGCCGCGGAGGGTCGCGGAGGGTCGCGGAGGGTCGCGGAGGGTCGCGGAGGGTCGCGGAGGGTCGCGGAGGGTCGCGGAGGGTCAGGGCAGCGCCGGGGAGGTCGGTGGATCGGAGGATCGGAGCGTCGCGGAGGGTCAGGGCGGGGAAAGAGCCGCTGGTGGCTTCCCGGCCTGTCGCGTGCCTCCTGGGACGGTTTTGCTGGCACCTGGTCTCTTGGAAGTTGCAGTATTAGTGTTGTCCTGTGCGCTGTCTTTGCAAGATGATTCCATTATTTTGTTAAATTTACAGTATTCCCCCTCTTTCGCTCTTGTCTCGCTCTGCCTGAGCTGATCTGTCCCTCCTTTGCCCTTCCAGATGGTCCGTTCATCTCATTGAGGTCTTGTTCTGCTTTCTTGGTGCTATAGGGCTTACTCTGTGCTGCGTCCAGGGAACTGGAAACATTTTCTTGAATGAAAAAATCGTCCCTATAATCCTTTGTAGATGATGTGCTTGTGACAGATGTACTCGTATTCCTCTTATGTGGTTAATGGTATTTTTCTTTTACTTCAAGGTAGGTCCATGAATAATTTAAATGATCCCCCAAATTGGAATATCCGCCCTCATTCCAGGGCTGATGGAGGTGATGGAAGCAGGTGGAATTATGCCCTGTTAGTTCCAATGCTGGGATTGGCAGCTTTCCGTAAGTCATGGATTTCCTGACATTTTTGGTTTTGGGCCTTTAAGTGTGGAGGCGACAGAGTAGAGGAACCCAAAGACCGTGGGTGGCCTCCCAGGTGCCGCTAGCAGGAAGCTAGAATGGACTGAGCCAGGCACTGCAGGATGGGCTGTAGCTGTGGACCCAGAGTTGGCCCCAAAGAACAACCCTTTGCCTTGGTCTCACTGCTTTTCCTGCCAGAACTGCCGTTTCAGCACCGTGGCCGGGCTCTCCTGCACAGGGGGAGGCCAGGTGGGTTAGAAGGGTTAGCCTGCATTTAGAACGCTGGAAGGAGTCCTGAAGGGACTCTGGCTTTCCACTTGTTTAACAGGGTTGCCTTTGGTAACAGCTTTTGCTCATGACTTTCTTACGTTCCATTTTTGGGCTTCTGAAATGATGCTTTCTCTTCCTGGGAAAGTGAACTGGCTTATAGGATGTTTTTCTCTCGCCCTCTGTGTCTGTTTCTCTTTCAAATAAGTAAATTAACTTTTAAAGATAATCACTTTTTATTTGAAAGGCAAATTTAGAGAGAACTATCTTCCATCTGCTGGTTCACTGTGCAGATATCACATTTGGAGCTGGGCAAGTCCAAAGCTGAGAACTAGAGCTTCTTCCAGGTCTCCCACATGGGTGCAAGGACCCACGGGCTTCAGCTGTCCTCTGCTACAAATAAGTTTTAGAAAAGGGAATTTAGCTGTACGGTTCCATACAGAATGTCATGTTCCTGGTATCTCTGAGGTCTGAGCCCTTACTGACTTGACTAAGTGTGTGCTTTTCTCCTCCGTTGTCCATGTCAGGTTGGATTTGGTCTAGGGAATCCCGAAAAGAAATAGAGAGAGAGAGAGAAGCATATCGTGAGCAGACAGCCGCTTTCCAGCAGGATTTGGAGGCCAAGTACCATGCCACAATCTCAGAGAGTCGACGGGCCGTTGCTCGGCTATCCCTGGAACTCGAGAAGGAACAAAACCGAACAGCTAGTTATCGTGAGGCCCTGATCTCTCAGGGGCGCAAGATGGTGGAGGAGAGGAAGCTTCTGGAGCAGGAGCGGGCTCAGCTTGTACAGGAGGCGAGGCAGCTGCAGCCCCTGAGGGGCGCCTACCTGCACTGCCTGCAGGGGGAAGAGGACTGGCAGCAGAGAGCCCGGCGTCTGCTGCAAGAGTTTGAGGACGCACTCACAGAGCGCCAGAGCATCTACTGTAGTCGGTTGCTGCCTCGCGGCCAGCGCCTGGAGATGGAGAAGAGCCTGTTGGTGCGCGCCTCTGTTGATCCTGTGGCTGCCGACCTGGACATGGTGTCAGGGCTGACTGACATATTTAAGCATGATACACATTGTGGTGGCATCTGGAATACCAACAAACGCCAGAATGGCCGGCTCATGTGGCTGTATCTCCAGTACTGGGAGCTGCTTGTTGAACTGAAAAAGTTCAGGAAGGTAGAGAAGGTCATCCTAGAGAAGTGAGCCCAGCATGCAGTGGATGCTGTGGTGATGTCCTGGCTGTGGTGGCCCCGGGTGTCCCCACGAGCCATGGCCAAGTGAAGCTCATGCAGCACAGAATGTCCTGTTTGACTTCCAACCAGAAAAGCATAGCCTCCCAGTTACCTCAGGGGAAAAGTTGTTTTTCGAGATCAGGCGCGTTCAGGGTGGTATGGCCGTAGACGACAACCAAAAATTGTTTTTCTAAAAGTAATGAATGAAATGCAGTATTGATCTTACTGTAAGTAGCTTTGTTTTGATTTTTCCCTAAATAAACTGTTTCTTGCTGGAGTGATTTTTCTGTCATCTGACATTTACAAACTATCAGTGATGATAGAAGGAAGTAGTTGTCAGTGATGAAGGGAGTTGTGTGATGTTGGGAGGATCTCATCCTGTGGAGGGAAGGAGCCCGGGGTAGCAGGTGTGAGCATGGATGTTGTCCTGTGACCGGGGTTCCAGAGCAGTGAGAACATCTCTTACTACTTAGGTGACTCTTCCTCTATGCAGAGTCTCTTCCATGTGTCCATGTGCAAAAGTTATCTCAGTTGCTGCTTCAAGCCAGGAGATAGGCAGGTGTGCTGGTCCTTTTACACATGGCTGACGTGACCTGACACCATAGAATTCTCTAATCCTTTGTGAATATTGTCACTGCCTTCTGCGTTGGGTCCCCAGGACCACTCCCATTGCCCCTGACCTGCTGCGTGTCTCCTAGGACATGGCCTACCTGGTGCCTGAGATTTGTTACCCTGGAGAGCACAGGGCTCAGCATCTGGAGGGTCCTGGGAAGCCCCAGGTAGCAGCTCCTCCCATACCCAGCTATGACTACACACGTGAAATGTCTGCCAGGGTACTGGTAAGTCTGCATCTAGTGTTTTAATTTGGGGCAGGGTACCTGGCACCCTCCCGTGGCACATCCTCCCTGTGGCACACCCCAGTCCAGACTCAGGGGAGAGACCAGGGTTGAGTCGGGGTCCAGAGTTTGCCCAGGAAGTTTTGGCACAGGGAGCTTCTCATTAGTGGTAACGAGATCCAAATGACCGCCTGGCAGCCACAGCCAGCCCTGTGGCCCTTGTCAACTCATGCAATAAGATGTTCATCTTCCCTGTTAAAGTTTTGGTAAGGAAATGTAATGCTTATGCATCTTTCATACATGTGCTTTCATGGACTGGCACACTCAGAGTTGGCTTTCTTCCAGGAGCACACCTGTGGTGAGATGTGATGACAGCAAATGCCTCACAGAACCTGGAGTCCAGGATTGCAACTGCTGATTCCATGCTGAGTCATGAAGAATCTGCTCGACCCTTTGCTTGTCTCTGAGAAGGAGAAAGCTTTCTAGTCACAAAGACACAACGGCATGGCTAAGCAAGGAACAGACATGACCCTAAGGGACTGCCCGGCCACCTCTGATTCTGAGTATCTGCAACAGGCAGCACAGTATGGTCCTGGCATGCAGGCAGGTGCTTGTGGAGCACCTGTGTGGGGCAGCAGCCAGGCCCCTGCTCGACTACCGTAACAGCTGCAGTGTGAGGTGGGTGCCAAAGTGCCCGTGCAGTCACAGCATTTCTCTGCTAATTAGAACCCAGGCCATTGGCAACCAGGATTGACATCAGATCTTTTAGGAGGGCCTCAAAGCAGAATAAAGAGGAACCTGGAATGGCAGATGGGCAGCCATGGGCGTACCTGCACCCACATCTTGGTGCAGGGTTCAAGTCCAACCTCTGTACTGCCCTCCAGCTCCCTGCTAATGCTCCGGAAAGCAGCAAAAGATGGCGCAATCACTTGCGTCCCTCTCTTCCCATCCATTTGTACCATCTCTTCTTCCTCCTCATTGGCCTGTGCTGGGGAGTGGCCAGGTGCAGCACAGTGGTGGTGGGGGAGTCCCAGGGTTGGGCCAGGCAGGTGCAATGAGAATCCAGGTCTGGGACCTACATGGAACCCTCAGCCTGGGGCCCTTGAGGTGCCAGGAAGTTGCAGCTGCACAGACCCTGTCCAGCGGATGGGGGAGGAGGACCTGAGGCCTGGACTGGCCTGAGAACTGGGATTTTTGGTCCATCAGACTCCCTCTGAGCACAGCCAACCTTGCCCAGCTCCCCCCCGGCTTACCATAGGTCCTGCACTCTGCAGTCAGATCTGGAAGGAGGAGGAACAGATATGTGTGGGCAGGACTGGGTAAGCAGGGATGAAGGCCTGTTGTTACCCCAGACCGCAGTCCAGCCAGTGAGTGCCAGAGTGCATGTGCCCACGGGGAAGTCTAGTGAGAAAGACAGCAGAGGAGGGACCTGGGGGACAGACCCAGGGCTGGTGTGTGCAGGTGCCAGCAGCTTTGCTGTAATTGGGAGTGGGGGGGGTGGACCAAACTACACGCCAGCCTCCAACCTGATAAAATGGTTTATTGCCTTGCCATGTCTGAGTCAGCCACACTTCTCAACCTTGGCACAAACAGATCTGGGAGCAGACTGGGTGCAAACATGTCACTAATCATCGCATTAGCCACCAGAGCAGTCCTCAGAGGGAGCTTGGTCAGCACACAGCCCGAGTGGTCCTGGATGCAGGCAGCTTTGGTGTCCGCGGTCCAGATGACTTGTATGTAGAGCCCAGGGGAAGGAGCTGCAGCACACGGGAGAAGCTGAAGGGCACAAGGCGCCCCAGGCACGGGGCCACCCCTGTTGTCTCTTGCTTACTGTTTGTGGATGGTGCTCAACTCAGCCCTCTTCTGACATACTCTGTCCCCTCTTAGCTGTCAGGCTCCAAAGGCACCCAGCCCTCCCCACCCACATGGGCCTCACCTGCTCTGGGAGGCACTGCTCCCTGTCCCCTGGGCAATCTGTGGGCTATTCCATCTGTCTGAGGACACGGGAGAAGTTGTCCAGGGCAGCTCTGAATGCTTGCAGCAGGAAGGCCCCAAGCTCCTCACTGGTCTCCTGCACGTCAGGATCGAAGCTCCCATGCAGGGGCGTGCAGGCCTGAATGTCGTCTCGCTGGGCTCGTAGCAGCACTGCATGCAACTCCTCAGAGATTGCTGCATACTTCTGCCGGTCAAACCTGGACAGGGCTGGCTCATCCTGGGGGTAGGCAGTGTCCTCGGGATAGCAGTCCCTGGGCACAGGGAACTCAATGCACCGCAGCCGGGGGAGCTCGCATAAGGCAGCAAAGAGGCGCCTGAGGGCTTGGGCTGACAGTGGGTTCCCCAGGAACCGGAACTCCTGCAGACAGCTGCAGGGGCTCAGGCCCAGGATCATCATGCCCACATGGCTGTCAGCAATGCCGCACTCCTCCAGTGTCAGCACCCTGAGCGTTGCAGCCGCCTGGTTAAGCAGCTTGAAAAAGGTTGAAGGGAACAGGTGGATCAGGCTATGTCCGCTGAGGTCCAGCACCTCCAGATGGGTGGCATGAATGCAGTCTGCCAGAAAGGCCATGTCTGTGTGGCTAAGGGCGCAGTGGGCCAGGTCCAGTGTGCGCAGCGGGGTTCTGAGGGGGCTGCAGGGAGAACAGCACAGGTAAAGAGGAGGCCTATAGGGCTGCACAGCCCTGCTCATTCCCATGTATGGTCTGTACCATGTGGCGCTGGGCACGCCAAGTGTAATCACTCCAGGTGGCAAAGTCCTTGCATCCCCTTTCACATCGAGCACACAACTGCTCAGAACACTCAACGTGAGTATCCAGCAGACTCTGGGTCAACAAGAACTCCAAGAGGAAGCCCAGCCCTGATCACCTCCCACCCCCATCCGTGATCTGGTCAGCCTGGAAAGCCTGAAGCCCTGGAACCTGAGGGGCAGCCTCAGCCCATGTGTCTTCACTGGGCCAGGAGGGTGTAACCCGCCTCCTGCTGGGGTTTCTTCCCCACGCTCCCCCAAGCCTCTGTGACTCACCTGAGCAGTATGGGGACCTTGCCAGTCAGCGTGGAGAAGGCCAGACTCAGCTCTGTGAGGTGGGTCATGCGGCCCAGCTCCCCAGCAATGGAGGTGAGGAGGGCGTCTTGGCTGTCAGGAGTTGGGGAGCAGGCCTGGGGCATATCAAAGGCCCTGGTGGGCAGAGTGAGCGAGGCCAGCTGCGGGAAGCCCACCTGGGCCAGCAGCTGCTGCACATGGCCAGCGTGCAGCCGCACGTTATGCACCACCTCGAGCTTGTGCAGTGACTCCGGCCCCGCCAGGTGCAGCACATGCAGAAGTTGCTCAGGACTCAGGCTGTCGGCGCGGACCGAGGGGCAGCACAGCTGTAAGGGTGCAGGGCTGGCGGGCTGCAGGGCCTGCACCACCACCTCGAAGTTGCCATCGGTGACAAAGAGGTCGGCGAGCACCTGCACGGGGTGCCCTGCCACACAGGGAGCCGCCTGCAGCTCGCAGCAGGTCCTGGCCAGCAGCTGGGTGCGGCCCCACCGTCCCAAGGCTCTCCCACATGGGCAGTTCTGCTCCTGCACGTCCTGTAGGCCTGTGAGATCGGCCACTCGCAGTCGCCGCTGGCCACTCCGCCGCACATGGCGCACCAGGCCCTGAACGCAGGCCTCCAGGCAGGTCCGGCATGCGCGGTCCCGTAGGTCCTCCGGGTGCTCGGTGCTAGGTCCCAGCAGTGCCCGCAGTCGGAACTCCTCCAGGGGCCACTGTCCCAGCACAGCGCACACCACCTCTGGCTGCTCTAGCAGGTAGCCTGCCCTGAACAGCAGCGGGTAGAGGTCATGGGCCACACTGCCCAGGCCCTCCCGGGCCAGCTGTGGGTGGGACACCAGTGCCTCAGCCGACATGCAACGCAGCGACCTCATGGCGCCTGTCCCTCTGCTCTCTTGCCTGGCCCGTCATGCCTATTTTTAGTCACTGCAGAGAGGGGCTTCTGCCAACTTTGCCCTAGGTCTTGTGACTGCTATTTTGATCAGGGTGCCTGCTTGGCTATGACCCCAGAAGCATATGCTGGACCTCGTGGCCCCCACAGGGGGGAGGCAGAGCAGCTTGACATGGAGCCTGCACCAAACCTGCGAGTGTGATTTCACTTCTTCAAGGTGAGGGCAAGGATGCCAGGTTGGCAGATGTCCAGCTGGCCCTGCCTGGAGTCCCCTCTGTGTGGCCTGGCTTGTCACTAGACACAGGTGCATACATGCCACCCTCCGTCCTGACCTTGGGCTCCTGTTGGACCTGGTGCTACACATGCCCAAACCAGTGTGTGAAGCTGCATGTTGTGCCCCTGCAGCCAACAGGTGGTATGGTCACCATTGTGCCAGGGAGTGTGGGTGCTCAACCTCTGAGCAGATCTAGCACTTGCTTGGTAGTGACCGAGCTTGGCAGTTGCACAGCAAGATGGGAGCAGAGCAGGGATGATAGATGCCAGAGGCTCTGTCAGTTTCCCAGGTGCCCACGTTAGCAACTGTACCCTTGGTGCTTCATGGTTATGAGAAAAACACAACCAAGTTTGCTAGCTCTGCTTGGTCTGTGGGGTCAGGGGCTCCTCAGGGTTTCAGGTGGGATGGTAGATGGCCACAGGGCAGCACCAGGGGCTATTCAGGGGCCAGCTGAACTCCTAGGACACTGATGGTCTAGCAAAGTACAAAGTGTGACTAGGACACTGATGGTCTAGCAAAGTACAAGGCAGGAAAGTAAAATATTAACACTGTCAAGTCATTGAGTAATGTTAGCAGTTGTTTCTGAGTCTGTATTAGCATTATTCCCTGGTGGGTCTTCACAGACTGTTCCAAGATGGTCACAGGTGCCAAGTGGTGTCTCCTGAGAAGCTGAACTTGGAGGTTGTTGGGGACCTGGTCCCTTCCTCATGTGGAAACATCTCACATGACTGTATGGCCCTGAGCTCCCAACCAACAGTTCTGGAAAAGTGACCACTCCCTGGGCTAGGCTGGAGGAGTAGCCATGGGGGCATGTCAGGGACCCTCCCAGCACGGGAATTCTGCTCTGAGGAGCCAGTTTTCCCAGGATTAAGGCAGCATTTTGTCTTATGAAAACCACAGTCTTTCAACTCCATCATGTGCCCTGATGCAATCACTGTCCTGTTATAGGTCCATTCCCTAGGCATAAAAACTACCCAGTTGACCCACACTGTCTAAAGGGAAAGAGTGGTTACAACTCTTAATTCACTATTTGCAGTCCTTTGTACAAACATGTAATCAAATATTTTATAACTATATTCACCATTTTTCATCTTATCACTTTAATTCCTTACTTTAACTTGTAGTCTGTGTGAACTTCCATTACATGTCCACCAAATCCTTTGAGTTCTCACTGAATTTATTCAGCTTAGATGTCCGCAAATTTGGACTCAGCTGGACACTTCACACAGGTGGGAGCCAGGCAACAGGGGCAGTGGTGGTCACTGCTGTTGCAGCAGCTCCTTGTGCTACCTCTTATCCTGAGGACAGGTCTGCCAGTCGCCCCTGCTGTCTCTGCTACTGCCCAGATGCAAGTCATAACATGCAGTCCCCAAATGGCAAGCTAAGTATGGATTTAGCGGGAACTAATGAGGCACAGTGGGTTAAGCCACAGCATCCTATAGTGGGATGTTGGTTTGGAGTTCCAGCTTCTCAGCTCCCAGTCAAGTTTCCTGCTGGTACACCTAAGAAGATAACAAAGGGTGAGCCAAGTGCAACCCTTATGGGAGACCCAGAGTCCCTGGCTCCTGGACCTAGCCTGGCCCATCACCAGCTATTGCAGACATTTGGGGGAGTGAACCAGTAGTTGGAAGAGATAGATTCTCTCCCCTGCCACTGTGTTTATTCAACTATGTAAATATTGTGCTCGCTCTGGCAGCACATAAGCAAATAAGTAAATATTAAACATTAATGGTTTTATGGAATAGCTAATGAGAACAAAGCCACAATAGCAGCAGAGCTGTTTTTAAGACAAACATATGTGCGTGAACACACACATTTTTGGAGATATAGGAAAGTTTCTGATGACTCACTCCCCAAGTGACGACAACCGCCGGTGCTGTGCTGATCCAAAGCTAGGAGCCAGGAGCTCTTCCAGGTCTCTCACAAGGGTGCAGGGTCCCAAGGCTTTGGGCTGTTCTTGACTGCTTTCCCAGGCCACAAACAGGGAGCTGGATAGGAAGCGGAGCTGCCGGGATTAGAACCATTCCATGTGGTTTGCAAATAATACATAAATAATGTTTCACCAGCACTATGACCGTGGGGATTCAAGCCCAACCTTGCGTTTCCTCCATTTCTCGCAGGGAAGCTGGAGAGAAGCACGCAGCCTGTCTGGAACATCTTGCACTGAGCCTGGGCAGCCACAAGAGGGCGTGCGAAACCAACTTTTCAGATCAACATCAGAACCGAGGGTGGAACTGAACCTGTGTCCTCAGGGATAAGGAATCTAGAGCAGGGTGCTTAAACCGTGTCTTCAGGGCCTGCTCACACCAAGCTGGGCTCTACCTGCGTCCTCGGGGCTGCTGCCTTTCGCTCACCAGGGAATGCTTCACCCCCCTCCAGGGGCATCCTGGATTCAACTCTTTTTCCTGCAGGCCACCTGGTGGACACGAGAGGACGAGAAGCTGCCCTTTCTACCCCTGGTGGGCTCAGGCCTTCTGAGCTCTAGACAGCCCAACCCGAGCCATCCTAGCATCAGGTGGGGGTCCCAGACAGTATTCCGGGGCACATGTTGTTGGAAGATCAGGGATCCAAGGCCGAACAGCCCACATACCAAGGCCCGGGAGAGGAGGACGCTTGGGGCCTAGCATCAGCCCAGGCCTCTGTGATAGGAAGTGTCAGGGTGCCTAAAAGAGTAAGGCACTTAAAGAACCCTGGGAGGTGGAGACCCACATCAGCGTGCCCACAGATCCTCTGGGAGTTGGAGTCCCACGTCAGCGTGCCCACAGTACTCTGGGAGCTGGAGTCCCACACCTGCGTCCCCAGAGGCCCTATGAGAGCTGGTGTCACACACCAGCCGACTGGGGTTGTACTTTGCCAGATCAGGTCTCAGGAAACCTTACCGCCACCCCCATTCCTCAGGGAGCACCCTGACATGCAGGCTCCGGGAATTCTTTGGCAAGTGGAGCAGCTCCCCGGTGGGCTGCAGAGAGGGCTTCATGGATTTTTCTTTTTTATTTCAAAGTCAGATATACAGAGAGGAGAAGAGACAGAGAGGAAGATCTTCCATCCGATGATTCACTCCCCAACTGAGCCGCAACGGCCGGTGGGCGTCGATCCAAAGCCGGGAACCCGGAACCTCTTCCAGGTCTCCCACAAGGGTGCAGGGTCCCAAAGCTTTGGGCCATTCCTTGACTGCTTTCCCAGGCCACAAGCAGGGAGCTGGATGTGAAGTGGAGCCGCCGGGATTACAACCGGTGCCCCTATGGAATCCCGGCGCGTTCAAGGCAAGGACCTTAGCCGCTAGGCTACGGCGCCGGGCCCCAAGCTGCCCTTTCTACCCCTGGTCGGCTCAGGCCTTCTGAGCTCTAGACAGCCCAACCCGAGCCATCCTAGTGTCAGGTGGGGGTCCTGGACAGTATTCCGGGGCACGTGTTGTTGGAAGATCAGGGCTCCAAGGGCGAACAGCCGCTAGGCCACGCTGATGGGCCCCGGCTCCATGTATTTTTGCATGTGTGGGGTGGCGGTTAGGGTGATGTGATACACTACTCGGCCTTCCTCGGCCTAGCTGGGTGGTGTCTGGGCATGTGGGCTCCTAAGCCAGAAGCAGGTGGATGGAGAAGTAGGCACCAGAGGTCAGCAGCCATCTGCAATAGGAAGTCCCAGGCCCCAGCTGCTGCGGAGAGCACCCTGCACCATGCAGCCCTGCTGCCCAGCACATCTGATGATGGCCGGCGAGCCACCAAGCCACCAAGGCCCGCACAAGGGAGGGCTTTCAGGGCCTGTGCTGCCTGCACACGACAGGGTGCACAAAGCTGCCCTTTCTACCTCCAGCTAGCACTTGAGGGGTCAGCCATCCCTGTCATGTGCTTTGGAGGCAGGAATTTGGCCTCACAGCCTCCAGCCAGATGCTGCTGCCCTCTTGTTCACCAGGGAGTGCTTCACCCTCCTCCAGGGATCCTTCTGGATTCAAGACTCTTTCTCCTGCTGGTCAGCTGTGGACTGTCGGCTGCCGCTGATGTGCCACCTTCCACAAGACATCCCAACAGCTGACGTCTGTTTTTCACAGAGGTCCTTCTCCCCAGGACAGGTAGAGTCACAACATGCCTGGATCCCTCCTCTGTAGCGGCTGCCCTCACAGCACGCAACGGCATAAGTTGTGCAAGCCAGGGGGACAGGCACCTTCAGCAGCCTGGTGAAGGAGCTGCTGAAGGGTCCAGCAAGGGTTGGTGTGGTGTGGTGTGGTGTGGTGTGGTGTGGTGTGGTGTGGTGTGGTGTTGTGTGGTGTGTTGGTGCGGGGTATTGTCCGAATGGGTCAAGCCTCAGCCTGAGAGGCGGATGGCCCGTATGGGTACTGCTTCGAATCCTGGGTGCTTCCCCTGCAGTCCAGCTCCCTGCCGATCCTCCTGGGAGAGCAGCGGAGGATGCTGCCAGGGCTTGTGCCCCTTTGCCGCTGCACCCCTGTGGCCCTGTGGCCCTGTGGGAGATCTGGAGGAAGCTCCTGGTTCCTGGGCTTGTCCTGACCCAGCCACAGCTGTCTCTGGTGGTGGTCCTTGGGGAAGTGAGCCAGCAGATGCCAGAAAGCTTGCTGTCTCTCCCTCTCTGTTCCTGTGCGCTTCCAAGCAAAGGGGGCAGAGGGAGGCAGGAGGGAGGAAGGAAAAGACAGAAAGCTGCCGGCCTCCTGCGAGGGAGCATGCTGTGTGCTGTGTGCTGTGTGCTGTGCTGTGGCTCTAGACTGCTTTTGTCTGTCAATGCAGACCACCAGGGCGTGCGTAGGGCTTCCGGTCATGGGTCTTGTGTGCAAGCTCTAAAAAGAGTGTCCTTGAGAGCCAATGCCTCTCTGAGCTGGAGCTGGGCTGCTTCCCTTGATTTGGCAGGAGAGCCTGGGATGAGCGTCCTGCAGTGAGTGCTGGTGGCCACGAGAGGGCGCGCAAAGCTGCCCTTTTTTTTTTTTTTTTTTTAGCAGATTTATTTATTTCATTACAAAGTCAGATATACAGAGAGGAGAAGAGACAGAGAGGAAGATCTTCCATCTGATGATTCACTCCCCAACGGAGCCGCAACGGCTGGTGCGTGCCGATCCAAAGCCGGGAACCTGGAACTTCTTCTGGGTCTCCCACGAGGGTGCAGGGTCCCAAAGCTTTGGGCCGTCCTCGACTGCTTTCCCAGGCCACAAGCAGGGAGCTGGATGGGAAGTGGAGCCGCCGCCGGGATTAGAACCGGTGCCCATATGGGATCCCAGTGCGTTCAAGGTGAGGACTTTAGCCGCTAGGCTACGGCGCCGGGCCCCAAGCTGCCCTTTCTACCCCTGGTCGGCTCAGGCCCTCTGAGCTCTAGACAGCCCAACCCGAGCCATCCTAGCGTCGTGTGGGGGTCCCGGACAGTATTCCGGGGCACGTGTTGTTGGAAGATCAGGGCTCCAATGCTGAACAGCCCACATACCAAGGCCTGGGAGGGGAGGAGGTAGATTGGGGCCTAGCATCAGCGTGGGCCTGTGAGATAGGAAGTGTCAGGGTGCCTTTAATAGCAGGGTACTTAAAGAAGCCTGGGAGGTGGAATACCACGTCAGCGTGCCCACAGGCCCTCTGGGAGCTGGAGTCCTAAGTCAGCGTGCCCACAGGCCCTCTGGGAGTTGGAGTCCTACGTCAGCGTCCCCAGAGGCCCTCTAGGAGTTGGAGTCCTACGTCAGCGTCCCCAGAGGCCCTCTGGGAGTTGGAGTCCTACGTCAACGTACCCAGAGGCCCTCTGGGAGTTGGAGTCCCACGCCTGCGTCCCCAGAGGCCCTCTGGGAGCTGGTGTTACACAAGCCAACTGGGGTTGTACTTTGCCAGATCAGGTCCCGGGAAACCTTACCGCCACACCCATTCCTCGAAGAGCACCCTGACATGCAGGCTCCGGGAGTTCTTTGGCAAGTGGAGCAGCTCCCCGATGGGCTGCCAAGAGGGCTTCATGGATTTTTTTTTTATTTCAAAGTCAGATATACAGAGAGGAGGAGAGACAGAGAGGAAGATCTTCCATCTGATGATTCACTCCCCAACTGAGCCCCAACGGCCAGTGCGTGCCGAATCAAAGCCGGGAACCCGGAACCTCTTCTGGGTCTCCCACGAGGGTGCAGGGTCCCAAAGCTTTGGGCCGTCCTCGACTGCTTTCCCAGGCCACAAGCAGGGAGCTGGATGGGAAGTGGAGCCGCCGCCGGGATTAGAACCGGTGCCCATATGGGATCCCAGTGCGTTCAAGGTGAGGACTTTAGCCGCTAGGCTACGGCGCCGGGCCCCAAGCTGCCCTTTCTACCCCTGGTCGGCTCAGGCCTTCTGAGCTCTAGACAGCCCAACCCGAGCCATCCTAGCGTCGTGTGGGGGTCCCGGACAGTATTCCGGGGCACGTGTTGTTGGAAGATCAGGGCTCCAAGGCCGAACAGCCGCTAGGCCACGCTGATGGGCCCCGGCTCCATGTATTTTTGCATGTGTGGGGTGGCGGTTAGGGTGATGTGATACACTACTCGGCCTTCCTCGGCCTAGCTGGGTGGTGTCTGGGCATGTGGGCTCCTAAGCCAGGAGCAGGTGGATGGAGAAGTAGGCACCAGAGGTCAGCAGCCATCTGCAATAGGAAGTCCCAGGCCCCAGCTGCTGCGGAGAGCACCCTGCACCATGCAGCCCTGCTGCCCAGCACATCTGATGATGGCCGGCGAGCCACCAAGGCCCGCACAAGGGAGGGCTTTCAGGGCCTGTGCTGCCTGCACACGACAGGGTGCACAAAGCTGCCCTTTCTACCTCCAGCTAGCACTTGAGGGGTCAGCCATCCCTGTCATGTGCTTTGGAGGCAGGAATTTGGCCTCACAGCCTCCAGCCAGATGCTGCTGCCCTCTTGTTCACCAGGGAGTGCTTCACCCTCCTCCAGGGATCCTTCTGGATTCAAGACTCTTTCTCCTGCTGGTCAGCTGTGGACTGTCGGCTGCCGCTGATGTGCCACCTTCCACAAGACATCCCAACAGCTGACGTCTGTTTTTCACAGAGGTCCTTCTCCCCAGGACAGGTAGAGTCACAACATGCCTGGATCCCTCCTCTGTAGCGGCTGCCCTCACAGCACGCAACGGCATAAGTTGTGCAAGCCAGGGGGACAGGCACCTTCAGCAGCCTGGTGAAGGAGCTGCTGAAGGGTCCAGCAAGGGTTGGTGTGGTGTGATGTGGTGTGGTGTGGTGTGGTGTGTTGGTGCGGGGTATTGTCCTAATGGGTCAAGCCTCAGCCTGCCAGGCGAATGGCCTGTATGGGTACTGCTTCGAATCCTGGGTGCTTCCCCTGCAGTCCAGCTCCCTGCCGATCCTCCTGGGAGAGCAGCGGAGGATGCTGCCAGGGCTTGTGCCCCTTTGCCGCTGTACCCCTGTGGCCCTGTGGCCCTGTGGGAGATCTGGAGGAAGCTCCTGGTTCCTGGGCTTGTCCTGACCCAGCCACAGCTGTCTCTGGTGGTGGTCCTTGGGGAAGTGAGCCAGCAGATGCCAGAAAGCTTGCTGTCTCTCCCTCTCTGTTCCTGTGTGCTTCCAAGCAAAGGGGGCAGAGGGAGGCCGGAGGGAGGAAGGAAAAGACAGAAAGCTGCCGGCCTCCTGCGAGGGAGCATGCTATGTTCTGTGTGCTGTGTGCTGTGCTGTGGCTCTAGACTGTTTTTGTCTGTCAATGCAGACCGCCAGGGCGTGCGTAGGGCTTCCGGTCATGGGTCTCGTGTGCAAGCTCTAAAAAGAGTGTCCTTGAGAGCGAATGCCTCTCTGAGCTGGAGCTGGGCTGCCTCCCTTGATTTGGCAGGAGAGCCTGGGATGAGCGTCCTGCAGTGAGTGCTGGTGGCCACGAGAGGGCGCACAAAGCTGCTTTTTTTTTTTTTTTAACAAATTTATTTATTTTATTACAAAGTCAGATATACAGAGAGGAGAAGAGACAGAGAGGAAGATCTTCCATCTGATGATTCACTCCCCAACGGAGCCGCAACGGCCGGTGGGCGCCGATCCAAAGCCGGGAACCCGGAACTTCTTCTGGGTCTCCCACGAGGGTGCAGGGTCCCAAAGCTTTGGGCCGTCCTCGACTGCTTTCCCAGGCCACAAGCAGGGAGCTGGATGGGAAGTGGAGCCGCCGCCGGGATTAGAACCGGTGCCCATAAGGGATCCCAGTGCGTTCAAGGTGAGGACTTTAGCCGCTAGGCTACGGCGCCGGGCCCCAAGCTGCCCTTTCTACCCCTGGTCGGCTCAGGCCTTCTGAGCTCTAGACAGCCCAACCCGAGCCATCCTAGCGTCGTGTGGGGGTCCCGGACAGTATTCCGGGGCACGTGTTGTTGGAAGATCAGGGCTCCAAGGCCGAACAGCCGCTAGGCCACGCTGATGGGCCCCGGCTCCATGTATTTTTGCATGTGTGGGGTGGCGGTTAGGGTGATGTGATACACTACTCGGCCTTCCTCGGCCTAGCTGGGTGGTGTCTGGGCATGTGGGCTCCTAAGCCAGGAGCAGGTGGATGGAGAAGTAGGCACCAGAGGTCAGCAGCCATCTGCAATAGGAAGTCCCAGGCCCCAGCTGCTGCGGAGAGCACCCTGCACCATGCAGCCCTGCTGCCCAGCACATCTGATGATGGCCGGCGAGCCACCAAGGCCCGCACAAGGGAGGGCTTTCAGGGCCTGTGCTGCCTGCACACGACAGGGTGCACAAAGCTGCCCTTTCTACCTCCAGCTAGCACTTGAGGGGTCAGCCATCCCTGTCATGTGCTTTGGAGGCAGGAATTTGGCCTCACAGCCTCCAGCCAGATGCTGCTGCCCTCTTGTTCACCAGGGAGTGCTTCACCCTCCTCCAGGGATCCTTCTGGATTCAAGACTCTTTCTCCTGCTGGTCAGCTGTGGACTGTCGGCTGCCGCTGATGTGCCACCTTCCACAAGACATCCCAACAGCTGACGTCTGT
Source organism: Ochotona princeps (assembly GCF_030435755.1). NCBI lineage: Eukaryota > Metazoa > Chordata > Mammalia > Lagomorpha > Ochotonidae > Ochotona > Ochotona princeps. The sequence goes on from NC_080854.1 coordinate 39,234,522, forward strand.
TTTTCACAGAGGTCCTTCTCCCCAGGACAGGTAGAGTCACAACATGCCTGGATCCCTCCTCTGTAGCGGCTGCCCTCACAGCACGCAACGGCATAAGTTGTGCAAGCCAGGGGGACAGGCACCTTCAGCAGCCTGGTGAAGGAGCTGCTGAAGGGTCCAGCAAGGGTTGGTGTGGTGTGATGTGGTGTGGTGTGGTGTGGTGTGATGTGGTGTGGTGTGGTGTGGTGTTGTGTGGTGTGTTGGTGCGGGGTATTGTCCTAATGGGTCAAGCCTCAGCCTGCCAGGCAGATGGCCTGTATGGGTACTGCTTCAAATCCTGGGTGCTTCCCCTGCAGTCCAGCTCCCTGCCGATCCTCCTGGGAGAGCAGCGGAGGATGCTGCCAGGGCTTGTGCCCCTTTGCCGCTGTACTCCTGTGGCCCTGTGGCCCTGTGGGAGATCTGGAGGAAGCTCCTGGTTCCTGGGCTTGTCCTGACCCAGCCACAGCTGTCTCTGGTGGTGGTCCTTGGGGAAGTGAGCCAGCAGATGCCAGAAAGCTTGTTGTCTCTCCCTCTCTGTTCCTGTGTGCTTCCAGGAAAAGGGGGCAGAGGGAGGCCGGAGGGAGGAAGGAAAAGACAGAAAGCTGCCGGCCTCCTGCGAGGGAGCATGCTGTGTGCTGTGTGCTGTGTGTTGTGCTGTGGCTCTAGACTGCTTTTGTCTGTCAATGCAGACCACCAGGGCGTGCGTAGGGCTTCCGGTCATGGGTCTTGTGTGCAAGCTCTAAAAAGAGTGTCCTTGAGAGCGAATACCTCTCTGAGCTGGTGGGCTGCTTCCCTTGATTTGGCAGGAGAGCCTGGGATGAGCGTCCTGCAGTGAGTGCTGGTGGCCACGAGAGGGCGCAAAGCTGCCCTTTTTTTTTTTTTCTAACAGATTTATTTATTTCATTACAAAGTCAGATATACAGAGAGGAGAAGAGACAGAGAGGAAGATCTACCATCCGATGATTCACTTTCCAAATGAGCCCCAACGGCCAGTGCGCGCCGATCCAAAGCCGGGAACCTGGAACCTCTTCTGGGTCTCCCACGAGGGTACAGGGTCCCAAAGCTTTGGGTCGTTCTCGACTGCTTTCCCAGGCCACAAGCAGGAGGCTGGATGGGAAGTGGAGCCGCCGCCGGGATTAGAACCAGTGCCCATATGGGATCCTGGTGCTTTCAAGTTGAGGACTTTAGCCGCTAGGCTATGGCGCCGGGCCCAGGTGCCTGTTCCTGACATCGCTTTGTGGCCAGATGTTCTTGACTGTCTCATGCAGGCTTGTGTCCTTAGTGTTGGTTGGTTTTTACACATCATGTGAAAACCCCGTAGCTGGAGCTGTGTGATCTCAACGGGTGTTGTGCAAACCCCGTCCCACTTCGGGGCGTTGCTGTCGGCCCTGTCCTCTGTGATTGGGGGAGGCTCAGGCCGGATGTGGGCAAAGGGCGGTGTGACGGGTCACGGGTGGTGTCAGTGTGTGTGTCTGTGCTGGGCACGCCCAGGGGCGTTGCCACGTCAGCATGAAGTCACCCTGCCTGCAAGGACCTCCGCAAGTTCAAGCCCCACGTTGGCCAACTCGCTGGTGCAAATGGCTGGAGATCCGGGCACATGACAAGGTAAGTGGGTTCTGGGATGGCGAGTTTGGTAATATGTCTGGGTCTTGTTTAGGGTTTTGGTTAGGGTTAGGGGTTCTGGTCTTGGTTAGAGGCTTGTGCCCCTGTGCCCCTGTGCTCCTGTGCCCCTGTGGGAGATCTGGAGGAAGCTCCTGGTTCCTGGGCTTGTCCTGACCCAGCCACAGCTGTCTCTGGTGGTGGTCCTTGGGGAAGTGAGCCAGCAGATGCCAGAAAAATTGCTGTCTCTCCCTCTCTGTTCCTCTGTGCTTCCAAGCAAATAGGACAGAGAGAGACAGGCAGGCAGGTAGGAAGAGAAAGAAAGAAAGAGAAAGCTGCCGGCCTGCTGCGAGGGAGGTAGTGTGCTGTGCGCTGTGTGCTGTGCTGTGCTGTGGCTCTGGACTGCTTTGTCTGCCCATGCGGACCCCCAGGGCGTGGGTAGGGTTTCTGTAATGGGACTCGTGTGCAAGCTCTAAATAGTGTGTCCTTGAGAGAGAATGCCTCTCTGGGCCTGGCTGCTTCCCTTGATTTTGAAAGTCTGGTTGAGCGTCCTGCAGTGAGTGCTGGTGGCCACAAGACGGCGCCACCTTTGATGGCTCAGGCCTTTGAGCTCCAGGCAGCCTAGCCCAAGCCATCCTAAGCTCAGGTGGGGTTCCCGGACAGTGATCCTGGACACGTGTGGTTGGAAGATCAGGGCTCCAAGGCCGGACGGCCGCATACTAAGGCCCGGGAGGGAAGGAGGGCCCTTGGGACCGAGCATCGGCCTGGGCTTCTGTGATAGGAATTGTCAGGGTGCCTTTAAGAGCAGGGTACAATGTCAGGGAACCGAAAGAACCCTGGGAGTTTAAGTCCCAAGTCAACAGGCCCTCTGGGAGCTGGAGTTACACACCGGATGACTAGCACTGATATTCTGCAGTTGAGGTTCCCGGAAACCTTTCCACTACCCCCGTTCCTCACAGAGCAACTGAGGGGCAGGGCCTGGGCTTTGTTTACCCAGTGGAACAGCTCACCCAGTGGAGAGGTCTCCATGTATTTCTGCATGTGTGGGGTGGCAGTTAGTGTGATACAGCACTCGGCCTTCCTCTGCCGTCCTGGGAGGCGTCTGGGCCGGTATACACAGCCGAGCAGGGCCGAGCAGAGACGAGCACAGCCGAGTAGAGACGAGCCGAGACCGAGCAGGGCCGAGCAGAGACGAGTACAGCCGAGCAGAGACGAGCAGAGACAAGCACAGCTGAGCAGAGACGAGCCGAGACCGAGCAGGGCCGAGCAGAGACGAGTACAGCCGAGCAGAGACGAGCAGAGACAAGCACAGCTGAGCAGAGACGAGCCGAGACCGAGCAGGGCCGAGCAGAGAAGAGTACAGCCGAGCAGAGACGAGCAGAGACAAGCACAGCTGAGCAGAGACAAGCAGACACGAGCAGAGACCGAGCAGGGCCGAGCAGAGATTAGTACAGCCGAGCAGAGACTAGCAGAGACAAGCAGAGACCGAGCAGGGCCGAGCAGAGACGAGTACAGCCGAGCAGAGACGAGTACAGCCGAGCAGAGACGAGCAGAGACGAGCACAGCTGAGCACAGCCGAGCATAGCCGAGCAGAGACAAGCAGAGATAAGCAGGCACAGCTGAGCCGGCTGGCAGTGCTATGTCCGTGTTGCAGTGCGAGGAGATGGTCCGGCTTTTGGAGCACACTTGGGAACTTGGGACATTGTACTGCAGGAGGCAGAAGTCATGAGCAGGTAAGACAGAGGCCGGGGAGCCTCTGAGGTGTGTGACGAGGGCCGGGGAGCCTCTGAGGCCCGTGACGGGGGTTGGGGAGCCTCTGAGGCCCGTGACGGGGGCCGGGGAGCCTCTGAGGCCCGTGACGGGGGCCAGGGAGCCTGTAGGCCCGTGACGGGGGCCGGGGAGCCTGTAGGCCCGTGACAGGGGCCGGGAGCCTCTGAGGCCCGTGACGGGGGCTGGGGAGCCTGTAGGCCCGTGACGGGGGCCGGGGAGCCTCTGAGGCCTGTGATGGGGGCGCTGGGGAGCCTCTAGGCCTGTGATGGGGGTCGGGGAGCCTCTAGGCCTGGGGTAGCAGGTCCCTTGAATTTGCAGGATTGTGGAGGTCATGGTTGCTCTCCTAGCCTTCCAGTTGCCCTCTTCACCCCCGCAGACTCTGCCTGGCTGCTCTGAGCCCGGGCCTGTGTGCGTTGTTGCTTCTGCTTCACCCGCTCACCCAGCTCAGGCCCAGCTCAGGGCCTGGGTTTCCGAGGCTCGCCTCCTGGATCCCGTGTCTCGCCTTTCAAGGGTGCCTGAACAAATTACACGTGTGCACAGCCACGTGGGCTGAGGCTCTTGGCTTGGGAGAGCATTTAGAACCTAGAGAGAAGTTGCAAGGTGAGTAGCAGACCTGGAACACCACGCCCCAGCCCGAGCTGCAGTTACTGTGTTTCTATGTGTGCTTTTTATGTTTTTTTTCTCCCCTTGACCTTTTGAGATTGCGAGCTTGCTCCCTCCTGCCCTCTCCCACGACCCTCCGTAGAATTCATCTTGGTTTTTTCCCCTTTCTTTAAGAATGTTGCTCCCCAAGAAAGCTGGGTTGGAAACAGCAGCGATGGCCTCTTTGCAGCACCCCAAACCCGCATCCCCTCCTCAGGCAGAGGGGCGCCAGATGAGGGGCGGGGGAGGCTCCTTTCGCCCAGGGTGGTGAGCACAGGCCTTAGAGGCTCCCCGACTCCCGTCACAGGCCCCGTGGAGCCTCTAGGCCTGTGAGGGAGACCGGGGAGCCTCTAGGCCTGTGACAGGGGTCGGGGAGCCTCTAGGCCTGTGAGGGAGACCGGGGAGCCTCTAGGCCTGTGAGGGAGACCGGGGAGCCTCTAGGCCTGTGACGGGGGTCAGGAGCCTCCTGTCCCCCTGTGCCTTGTCCCGCTTCTGGCCTCCTCGTTTCTGACTCAGCCATCTTTTTCCAGTTCATTTTCTTGTGTTTTGTGATTGACTTATGGCTCGGGCTGAACCTTCATGCCACGTTCCTGTTTTTCTTTTCTTTTTTAAAGATTTATTTATTTTATTACAAAGTCAGATATACAGAGACAAGGAGAGACAGAGAGGAAGATCTTCCATCCGATGATTCACTCCCCAACTGAGCCGCAACGGCTGGACCTGAGCCGATCCAAAGCCAGGAACCAGGAACCTCCTCCAGGTCTCCCTCGAGGGTGCAGGGTCCCAAGGCTTTGGGCCATCCTCGACTGCTTTCCCAGGCCACAAGCAGGGAGCTGGATGGGAAGTGGAGCTGCCAGGATTAGAACTGGTGCCCATATGGAATCCCGGGCATGCAAGGCAAGGACTTTAGCCGCTAGGCTATGGCGCCGGGCCCAGGTGCCTGTTCCTGACATCGCTTTGTGGCCAGATGGTCTTGACTGTCTCGTGCAGGGCTGTGTCCTCAGTGTTGGTTGATTTTTACGCATCACGTGAAAATCCTGTAGCTGGAGCTGTGTGATCTCAACGGGTGTTGTGCAAACCCCATCCCACTATCGGGGCGTTGCTGTCGGCCCTGTCCTCTGTGATTGGGGGAAGCTGAGGCCGGATGTGGGCAAAGGGTGGTGTGACGGGTCATGGGTGGTGTCAGTGTGTGTCTGTGCTGGGCACGCCCAGGGGCGTTGCCACGTCAGCATGAAGTCACCCTGCCTGCAAGGAACTCCGCAAGTTCAAGCCCCACGTTGGCCAACTCGCTGGTGCAAATGGCTGGAGATCCGGGCACATGAGAAGGTAAGTGGGTTCTGGGAAGGCGGGTGGGTGTGCGCTATTTAGGGGTTAGGGTTTAGGTAAGTGTTTTATTGGTTAAATTTTAGTATAGGATTTAGAGTTTGGTAATATGTCTGGGTCTTGTTTAGGATCTTGGTTAGGGTTAGGGGTTCTGGTCTTGGTTAGAGGCTTGTGCCCCTGTGCCCCTGTGCTCCTGTGCCCCTGTGGCCCTGTGGGAGATCTGGAGGAAGCTCCTGGTTCCTAGGCTTGTCCTGACCCAGCCACAGCTGTCTCTGGTGGTGGTCCTTGGGGAAGTGAGCCAGCAGATGCCAGAAAGCTTGCTGTCTCTCCCTCTCTGTTCCTCTGTGCTTCCAAGCAAATAGGACAGAGAGAGACAGGCAGGCAGGTAGGAAGAGAAAGAAAGAAAGAGAAAGCTGCCGGCCTGCTGCGAGGGAGGTAGTGTGCTGTGTGCTGTGTGCTGTGCTGTGCTGTGGCCTTGGACTGCTTTGTCTGCCCATGCAGACCCCCAGGGCGTGGGTAGGGTTTCTGTAATGGGACTCGTGTGCAAGCTCTAAAAAGTGTGTTCTTGAGAGAGAATGCCTCTCTGGGCCTGGCTGCTTCCCTTGACTTTGAAAGTCTGGTTGAGCGTCCTGCAGTGAGTGCTGGTGGCCACAAGACGGCGCCACCTTTGATGGCTCAGGCCTTTGAGCTCCAGGCAGCCCAGCCCAAGCCATCCTAAGCTCAGGTGGGGTTCCCGGACAGTGATCCTGGACACATGTGGTTGGAAGATCAGGGCTCCAAGGCCGGACGGCCGCATACTAAGGCCCGGGAGGGAAGGAGGGCCCTTGGGACCGAGCATCGGCCTGGGCTTCTGTGATAGGAATTGTCAGGGTGCCTTTAAGAGCAGGGCACAATGTCAGGGAACCGAAAGAACCCTGGGAGTTTAAGTCCCAAGTCAATATCCCCACTGGCCCTCTGGGAGCTGGAGTTACACACCGGATGACTAGCACTGATATTTTGCAGATGAGGTTCCCGGAAACCTTTCCACTACCCCCGTTCCTCACAGAGCACCTAAGGGGCAGGCCTGGGCTTTGTTTACCTAGTGGAGCAGCTCACGGTGGGCTGTGGAGAGGCCTTAGTGTGTTTGTGCTTGTGTCGGATGGCAGTTAGTGTGATTCAGCACTCGGCTTTCCTCTGCCGTGCTGGGAGGCATCTGGGCAGGTACGCATAGTCGAGCAGAGCCGAACAGGACCGAGCACGGCCGAGCATGGCCGAGCAGGGCCGAGCAGGGCCGAGCACAGCCGAGTGGAGCCGAGCGGAGCCGAGCAGGGATAGCTGAGCCAGCTTGCCATGCTTTGTCCGTGTTGCAGTGCGAGGAGATGGTCAGGGCTTTGGAGCACACTTGGGACCTTGGGACCTTGTACTTCAGGAGGCAGAAGTCATGAGCAGGTATGACGGAGGCCAGGGAGCCTCTGAGGCCTGTGAGGGAGTTCGGAGAGTCTGTGGGGCCTGTGAGGGAGGCTGGGGCATCTCTGAGGCCTGTGAGGGAGGCCAGGGAGCCTGTGTGGCCTGTGACTGAGGCTGGGGAGTCTCTGGGCCTGTGACGGAGGCTGGGGAGCCTCTGAGGGCTTCGACGAAGGCCGGGGAGCCTCAGGCCCTGCACAGGAAGAGCTTTCGGGGCCTAAAGTCCCTGCACACGAGCTGGCACACGCAGCCATCCTCTCTACCCCTGCGCTGGCACGCGAGGGCTCAGGCGCCTTCGTCGTTTTAAACAGGTTAGAGTTTTTGTCCGCACAAGGCTGCGATGTAATCTCGCGCTTCTCCTCCCAGCGGGCTCCTTCTTCACCCTGAGCTGAAAACAGAGGGCGCAAAGAGGAAGCTGAGGAGGCTTGTTCCAGCGGGGCAGGAGCGGGGTGTCCTCTGTCGCCCTGTCCCACTGTCCAATTGTCCCCCTGTCCCCCTGTCCCACTGTCCTCCTGTCCCCCTGTGCCATGGGCCCCTGTCCCCTGTCCCCCTGTCCGCCTGTACTCCTGTCCCTATATCCCTCTGACCACCTGTCCCCTGACACCCTGTGCCCCTGTCCCCCTCTGCCCCTGTCGCCCTGTCCCCTGTCCCCCTGTCCCACTGTCCTCCTGTCCCACTGTCCCCTGTCCCCGTCCCCTTGTCCACTGTCCCCCTGTGCTCCTGTCCCCCTGTCACTCTATCCCCCTGTTCCTCTTATCCCCGTCTCCCTTTCCGACTGTGCCCGTCTCACTGTCCCCCATCCCTCTGACCCCTGTCCCCCGTCCCCCTGTGCCCATGTCCCACTGTGACCTGTCCCCGTCCCCCTGTCCCACTGACACCCTGTCTCCCCATCCCCTGTCCCATGTCCCCAGTCCCCCTGTGCCCCTGTCCCCTTGTCACTGCCCCCATCCCTCTGAGCCCCTGTCCCATGTCCCCTGTCCCCTGTGCTCCTGTCCCCCTGTCACTGTCCCCCTGTCCCTCTGTCCCCCTGTGTCCCCTGTTCCCCTGTCCTCTGTCTTGCTGTGCCCGTCTCCCCTGTCCCCCTGTCCCCTGTCCTCCCTTCCCTCTGAGCCCCTTAGCCCCTGTGCCCCTGTCCCCTGGCCTCTGTCCCCTGTCCTGTGTGCCCCTCTTCCCCGTCCCCCGTGCCCCTGTCCCCCGTCCCATGTCCCCCTGTCCCCCTGTCCCATGTCCCCCTGTCCCCCTGTCATTCTTTCCCCCATCCCCGTCCCCTGTCCCCTTCCCCCTGTCCCCCGTCCCCTTCCCCCTGTCCCCCGTCCCCCTGTCCCTCTCTGCCCCTGTGACGCTGTGATCCTGTCCCTCTGAGACCTCTCCCCCAGTCCCCATAATCCTGTCCCCCTGTCGCCCTGACTCCCTGACCCTGTCCCCCTGTGCCCCTGTCCCCCTGTCACTCTGTCCCCTGACCTCCTATCCCCTGTGCCGCTGTCCCCCTGCCCTTTGTCTCCCCGACTCCCTCTCCCCTCTCCCCTGTCCCCCTGTCACCCTGTCCCATGACTCCTCTGCCCCTGTCCCCCAGTCCCCTGTCCCCCTGAGCCCCTGTTCCCCTGTCCCCGTCACCCTGTCCCACTGTCCCTCTGACCCGCTGTGTCCCTGTCCCCCTGTGCTCCTGTGCCCCTGACTCTCTGTAAACTGTCCCTCTGTGCCCCGTCCCTCTGACCCCCTGTCCCCCTGCCCGCTGTCCCCTGTCTTCAGTCCCCCTGTGTCCCTGTCCCCCGTCACTCTGTCCCCCTGTCCCTCTTACCTCCTTTCCCCCTGAACCCTGTGCCCATGTTCCCCTGTGACCGGTCCCCTTGTCCACTGTTCCCTTGTCCCTGTCCCCCTGTCCCCTTGTCCACTGTGCCCCTGTGCTCATGTCCCCCTGTGCCATTGTGCCCTGTCCCCCTGTCCCCCATCCCCCGTCCCCCTGTCCTCCTGACCCCCAGTACCCCTGTCCCCCTGTGCCCCTGTCCTCTCTCCCACTGTCCTTCTGTCCCCCTGTCCCCAGTACCCTGTCCCCCTGTCCCCTTTCCCCTGTGCCTCTGTCCCCCTGTGCCATCTCCCCCTCACCTCCTGTCCCTCTGTGCCCCTGTCCCCTGTCCCTCTGACCCCCTGTCCTCCTGTCCCCCTGTCCCCCTGTCTCGCTGTCTCCTGTCTTCTGTCACCCTATGCCCCCGTCCCCGTCACTCTGTCTCCCTGTCCCTCTTACGTCCGTTCCCCAAGTCCCCCTGTGCCCCTGTCTCTTGTTACCCTGTGCTCTGTCCCCTGTCCCCGTCTCCCTGTCTCACTGTCCCCGTCTCCCTGTCCCACTGTGACCCTGTGCCCGGTCCCCTGTCCCCCATCCCCCTGTCCCCCCTCCCTCTGACCACCTGTCTCCCTGTTCCCATGTGCCCCTGTGCCCTGTCCCACTGTGCCCCTGTCCCCTGTCCCACTGTGACCCTGTGCCCCTGTCCCCTTTCCCCTGTCCCCCATCCCCTGTCCCCTCTCCCCCTCCCCCCTTTTCCCCCTGTGCCCCGTGTCCCCTGCACCCGTCCTCCTGTGCCCCTGTCCCCCTGACCCCCTGTACCCTGATCTGTCCTCTGTCCCCATGTTTCCTGTGCCCCTGTCCCCGTTTCCTGTCCCCCTGTCCCCCTATGTCTCCTCTCTCCTGTCCCCCTGTCCCAAGTCCCCCTTTCCCCTCTCCCAAGTCCCCCTTTCCCCTGTCCCAAGTCCCCCTTTCCCCTGTCCCCTGTCCCCCTGTGCCCCTGTCCCCTGCACCCTGTTTCCTGTCCCCCTGTGACCCTGTTCCCTTTTTCCCTGTCCACTGTCCCCTCTCCCTTGTCCCACTAACCATGTGTCCCCTGTCCCGCTGTCCCATCCCCCTGTCACCTCTCTGCTGTCTCCCTGTGCCCCTGTACCCCTGTGCAACTTTCCCCTGTCCCCCTGTCACCCTGTCCCCCTATTTCCCTGTGCCCCTGTGCCTTGTCCCCCTGTGCCTGTCCCCTATCGCCCTGTCCCCCTGTCAACCTGTGCTCATGTCCCCCGTCACTCTGTCCCCCTGTGCTCCTGTCCCCCTGTCCCCTGTCCCCCTTTGCCCCTGTCCCCCTATCTCCCTGTCCCCTGTCCCCTTGTCCCTGTCCCCCTGCCCCCGTCCCCTGTCCCCCGTCACTCTATCGCCCTGTCACCCTATTGCCCTGGTCCCCCTGTCCCCGTCCCCTGTGCCCCTGTGCCCCTGTCCATCTGTACCCTATCCCCCAGACCCCCTGTCCCCCCTCTGCCCCGTCACCCTGTCCTTCTGACCCCTGTCCCCTGTCACCCTGTCCCTAGGACCCCGTCTCCCTGTCCCACTATTCCCCTGTCCCTGTCCCCCTGTGCCCCTGTCCACCTGTCACTGTGTCCCCCTGTCCTTCTGACCCCTGTCCCCCTGTCCCTCTGTGCCCCTGTCCCCCTGAGAACCGTCCCCTGTCCCCCGTCCCCCTGGTCCCCAGTCCCCCTGTCACTCTGTCCCTCATCACTCTGTCCCCCTGACCTCCTGCCCCCTGTCCCCCTGTGACCTGTCCCTCTGTCGCCTTCCCCTGTCCCCCAGTCCCCTGTCCCCCAGTCCCCCGTCCCCCATCCCCCTATCCCCCTGTACCCCTGACACCCTGTCCCCCTGTGTCCCTGCACCCTGTGCTCCTGTCCCCCTGTCCCCTTTCCCCTGTGCCTCTGTCCCCCTGTTCCCTCTCCCCTCTCCCCCTGACTCCCTGTGCCCCTGTCACCCTTACCCCCTGTCTTCTGACCCCCTGTCCCTGTTCCCATGTCCTCATGCACCCCTGTCCCCCTGACCCCCTGACCCCCTGGCCCCCTGACCCACTTTCCCCCTGTCCTGCTGACACCCTGTCTCCCCGTCCCCCTGTCCCCCTGACCCCCTGTGCCCCTCTCCCCTGTCCCCTGACTCCCTGTCCCCTGACCCCTTGTCCCACATCCAGCCTCCTCGTTTCTGAATCAGCCATCTTTTCCCAGTTTGTTTTCTTGTGTTTTTTGATTAACTTACGGCTCGGGCTGAACCTGCCTGCCATATCCCTGTTTTTCTTTCTTTTTTCTTTTTTAACAATTTTTATTTTTATTACAAAGTCAGATATACAGAAAGGAGGAGAGACAGAGAGGAAGATGTTCCCTGTAATGATTCACTCCCCAAGTGGCCACAACAGTTGGAGCTGAAGCAATCTGAAGCCAGGAGCACAGGGGGACAGGAGGTGAGGGGGAGATGGCACAGGGGGACAGAGGCACAGGGGAAAGGGGACAGAGGCACAGGGGAAAGGGGACAAGAGCCTCCTCCAGGTCTCCCATGTGGGTGCAGGGTCCCAAGGTTTTGGGTCGTCCTCTATTGCTTTCCCAGGCCACAAGCAGGGAGCTACATGGGAAGTGGAGCTGCCAGGATTAGAACTGGTGCTCATATG